>NC_084557.2:46510691-46700691 GCF_033978685.3 Nerophis lumbriciformis
TACTGTATATGATACTTTTATCTTATCAATCTGATACATCGGAGGGGAGGAACTGTCAAAGATAATGCTACCATATTTCTTTTATTAATCACGTTTAGTGAAGCCCAGGCAGTAAAAGGATAGATACCTGCCTATACTGCACATTCCTGTAAATACCTGTGTTGATTTATGGCCACATTTATTTACGTGCTCCTACTTTGAATATAAGTAAAGACCTTGTTCACCTTGCATTCAGCTCGATAGACAAGGCCCATGTCTTCAGGGTCGACCATTGCTCCGACCGGGTCGTTATTATTGATGACTTATCTATGTGCACAATCGGATCACAATCAAATTTGAAGGTTGACATTTAAAAGGGACGCAACACAAATGTTGCCCCCTGACCGTAGGATTCTCCATGTGTTTGGACCGTGCATGTTACAAACCCCGTTTCCATATGAGTTGGGAAATTGTGTTAGATGTAAATATAAACGGAATACAATGATTTGCAAATCATTTTCAACCCATATTTGTCAGGACTTGGACTATGGCGTGGTTTGTTCTCCCGTGGTGCAAGTGATTTGGACCAGACATGGCGTGAAGGTGAAGACATATTTAATTTTACTATAACAAAAAGAACAAACTAAAGGTGCGCACAAGGCGGAAGTACAAACTTGACAAATGAAACCAATACTTGCACGTGGGCAAAAAACTAAGGACATGAACAAAAGTCACTAACTGTGGCATGAATCGAAAAAACTTACTTGGACAGGGCATGAAGTGCGCAGAGGTAAACAGAGTGTGACAGGGGTATGAATCCGGATGTCGCCAGAAAGACAAACTGAAAACAATGAACTTAAATACTACAGACATGATAAGTGAAAACAGGTGCGTGACTCAAAACGTGAAACAGGTGCGTGACGTGACAGGTGAAAACTAATGGGTTGCTATGGTGACAAACAAGAGTGCACAATGAGTCCAAACGTGGAACAGGTGAAACTAATGGGTAACTATGGAAACAAGACAAGGGAGTGAAAAGCCAGAAACTAAAGAGTCCAATAACTAAAACAAAACAAAACATGACTAAAACAAAACATGATTACACAGACATGACAATATTCAGTTGAATATGCTACAAAGACAACATATTTGATGTTCAAACTGATAAACTTTTCTTTTTTTTTTTTTTACAAATAATCATTAACTTTAGAATTTGATGCCAGCAACACGTGACAAAGAAGTTGGGAAAGGTGGCAATAAATACTGATAAAGTTGAGGAATGCTCATCAAACACTTATTTGGAACATCCCACAGGTGAACAGGCAAATTGGGAACAGGTGGGTGCCATGATTGGGTATAAAAGCAGCTTCCCAAAAAATGTTCAGTCTTTCACAAGAACGGATGGGGCGAGGTACACCCCTTTGTCCACAACTGCGTGAGCAAATAGTCAACCAGTTTAAGAACAACGTTTCTCAAAGTGCAATTGCAAGAAATTTAGGGATTTCAACATCGACGGTCCATAATATCAACAAAAGGTTCAGAGAATCTGGAGAAATCACTCCACGTAAGCGGCATGGCCGGAAACCAACATTGAATGACCGTGACCTTCGATCCCTCAGACGGCACTGTATCAAAAACCGACATCAATCTCTTGGAACAACATATGCTGCCGTCTTTTTCATGGACGCCCCTGCTTATTTCAGCAAGACAATGCCAAGCCACGTTAAGCACGTGTTACAACAGCGTGGCTTTGTAAAAAAAACAGTGCGGGTACTTTCCTGGACCGCCTGCAGTCCAGACCTGTCTCCCATCGAAAATGTGTGGCGCATTATGAAGCGTAAAATACGACAACGGAGACCCCGGACTGTTGAACGACTGAAGCTCTACAAAAAACAAGAATGGGAAAGAACTCCACTTTCAAAGCTTCAACAATTAGTTTCCTCAGTTCCCAATCTTTTATTGAGTGTTGTTAAAAGAAAAGGTGATGTAACACAGTGGTGAACATGCCCTTTCACAACTACTTTGGCACGTGTTGCAGCCATGAAATTCTAAGTTAATTATTATTTGCAAAAAACAAATAAAGTTTATGAGTTTGAACATCAAATATGTTGTCTTTGTAGCATATTCAACTGAATATGGGTTGAAAAGCATTTGCAAATCATTGTATTCCGTTTATATTTACATCTAACACAATTTCCCAACTCATATGGAAACGGGGTTTGTAATAAAATACAGTTATGTATTGATTAACTCGGCTTTTAATGATGTTATAATCCCCCAAACATCGTTTAACAAGCTTTTGTTCAGGTTGACCACAAGACGTGTTAACACTGACATAGGCTATGACTTGTTTCGTGTTTCCTCTACAGTAGTAGGTGCACTCTATGGACAAACATTTTAGTTAACCGACAAATTACACCTATGTCGCTGTTGCGTTTTGACCAGTTGTTCCTCCCAGGGAATTCAAGTTGCTGGTCACTCCCAAGCTCTTTTGATGACACATAAAGCTGAGTAGAAGAACCGCCAGAGACAGAATAGGTATTTTGTAATTGTATTTCCAAAGCCTTTGGAAATAAACTTGAGACCAAATCCCGTACAGAAGTGCTCACTCGCACAGCTAAAAATGGTCTAATCTCAACATACGGAAAATTTCTCTTCTTATACGTCTCTCTTGCCCCCACCCTCCTTGTCCCTCTTACTCTACAGCTGGGCAAAGGGAAAGATAAGAAAAAGGATTTATTGCCACCCCCCCTCTCTCTCAGCTCACTCCAGGTCCCTTTTGTTTATTATCTAAAGTCGGTTTTAGACGAGAAGCAGAGAAGATCTCCCCCTTCACATTCTCAAAAGTTGGCACACAGTACTTGCAGACAACCAAAAGATAACAAATAAAGAACACTAGCTGTTTTGTAATATGACTATGGTTTAAAAGAAGTAACACACAAATATGGATATATCTAATTATCTGCCTCCGTCGTCACCCCTGTTACTGGAGTTGGCCTCCTTTGAAAATGTTAAGCTTCTCTCTTCTTGGAAGTCTTGAGTGATTTGTGGGAGTTGTTCTCCATCAATCCAGAAAATCCTCTGTCAGGTCAGAAGCAATTGATGTTGGACAAGAGCTCCTCGATCACAATATCTCAGATCTACTTCATTCTGAAGGTGCTTTAAAGTGATTGAGGTCAGGGCTCTGTGCAGTTTGTCCACATGGAACAGAGATGTTCAGCTCCAAAAGAAAATGAACCTGCCTAACTCCCAGAAACATACAATTGTATTATTGAAATTCCACCAAAATGCACTGTCAGGCAGATCATGCTCTCTTGTTCTTCAGGTAGAGAAGCTAGATTCTACAATCTGCTCTGGTGTGCGCTGGCTGCTTTTCCCACATAATTCCACAACAGTTGGGTGATGTGTGCCATGGCTGTGATACCAAGTATCCAAGCTTACCAAAACCCAGTTTTTGTTTAGGCCTTAATGCCAGAGTTTAGGTTAGGTTAGGTTTCTGTCTCTACACTGTGCTTCAGCTCCCTTAGAACCATTGTATGGGTGATTTGATGTTGTGTTCTAAACACTTACACTTTGCCATAACTTGACGTTGGTGTTGGAGTATCTAGAGCAGGGGTCTCAAACTCAATTTACCTGGGGGCCACTGGATGCAGAAACTGGGTGAGGCTGGGCCGCAAGAAAAGATTTGTTAAAAAAATCTAAAAATGCACTTTTTAATGAATTCACCTTCTTTGAATGGCTTTCCCGCCCTAGCAACATACTTGTCAACCCTCCCGATTTTTCCGGGAGACTCCCGAATTTCAGTGCCCCTCCCGACAATCTCCCGGGGCAACCATTCTCCCGAATTAGTCTCGATTTTCACCCGGACAACAATATTAAAGGGGAACATTATCACAATTTCAGAAGGGTTAAAACCATTAAAAATCAGTTCCCAGTGGCTTATTATATTTTTCGAAGTTTTTTTCAAAATTTTACCAATCACGCAATATCCCTAAAAAAAGCTTCAAAGTGCCTGATTTTAACCACCCGTCCATTTTCCTGTGACGTCACATAGTGAAGCCAACACAAACAAACACGGCGGAAAGAACAGCAAGCTATAGCGGCATTAGCTCGGATTCAGACTCGGATTTCAGCGGCTTAAGCGATTCAACAGATTACGCATGTATTGAAACGGATGGTTGTAGTGTGGAGGCAGGTAGCGAAAAGGAAATTGAAGAAGAAACTGAAGCTATTGAGCCATATCGGTTTGAACCGTATGCAAGCGAAACCGACGAAAACGACACGACAGCCAGCGACACGGGAGAAAGCGAGGACGAATTCGGCGATCGCCTTCTAACCAACGATTGGTATGTGTTTGTTTGGCATTAAAGGAAACTAACAACTATGAACTAGGTTTACAGCATATGAAATACATTTGGCAACAACATGCACTTTGAGAGTGCAGACAGCCCAATTTTCATCAATAAATATATTCTGTAGACATAGCCTCATGTCAGCAGGCCAGGGAAGCTAGGGTCGATATTCTTCTCTTGATCATCTTCGGGACGGTGTGAGCCAAGACATCCAGGGGGTTTAGCTCGCTCGTCTGCGGGAACAAACTGCCGCCATTGCTTGCCGTGCTACCGAGGTCCTTTGTCCCTGAATTGCTCACACACTCCGGCAGATTCAATGGGGGTCTGGCGGCAGATTTCTTTGACTTTATCGTTGGAAATGCATCTGCTTTGAGTGTCGCAGGATATCCACACATTCTTGCCATCTCTGTCGTAGCATAGCTTTCGTCGGTAAAGTGTGCGGAACAAACGTCCAATTTCTTGCCACTTTCGCATCTTTGGGCCACTGGTGCAACTTGAATCCGTCCCTGTTCGTGTTGTTACACCCTCCAACAACACACCGACGAGGCATGATGTCTCCAAGGTACGGAAAACAGTCGAAAAAACGGAAAAGAACAGAGCTGATTTGACTCGGTGTTTGAGAAAATGGCGGATTGCTTCCCGTTGTGACGTCATCGCTCCGAGAGCGAATATTAGAAAGGCGTTTAATTCACCAAAATTCACCCATTTAGAGTTCGGAAATCGGTTAAAAAAATATATGGTCTTTTTTCTGCAACATCAAGGTATATATTGACGCTTACATAGGTCTGGTGATAATGTTCCCCTTTAAGGGCGTGCCGTGATAGCACTGCCTTTTTTACGTCCCTTACAACCTGTCGTCGCGTCTGTTTTTTCACCGTACAAACAGCGTGCCGGCCTTGTCACATGTTGTATGAGGCTTTTGCAGACACATGTAAGTGACTGCAAGACATACTTGATCAAAAGCCATACAGGTCGAGTGCGTGTAACAGTGTTAATGCGTGGTGGGGCGGGGTTTGGTGGTAGCGGGGGGTGTATATTGTAGCCCGGAAGAGTTAGGGCTGCATGGGATTCTGGGTATTTGTTCTGTTGTGTTTATGTTGTGTTACGATGTTTGTTTGTCATTCTTGTTTGGTGTGGGTTCACAGTGTGGCGCATATTTAAAGTTAAAAAAGTTAAAGTTAAAGTACCAACCCTTGATCACCCCCTGGGAGGTGAGGGGAGCAGTGGGCAGCAGCGGTGGCCGCGCCCGGGAATCAGTTTGGTGATTTAACCCCCAATTCCAACCCTTGATGCTGAGTGCCAAGCAGGGAGGTAATGGGTCCCATTTTTATAGTCTTTGGTATGACTCGGCCGGGGTTTGAACTCACAACCTACCGATCTCAGGGCGGACACTCTAACCACTAGGCCACTAACAGTGTTAAAGTTGCTTATGCGGCCACCCTCAGTGTGACCTGTATGGTTGTTGATCAAGTATGTGTTGCAGTCACTTACGTGTGTAAACAGAAGCCAAATACAACACGTGACTGGGCCGGCACGCTGTTTTTACAGGTTGTAGAGGGCGTTAAAGGCAGTGCCCTTAATATTGTTGTTTGAGGGAAAATCGGCAGACTTTCGAGAGAATGGTTGCCCTGAGATTCGGGATTCTCCCGGAAAACCCGTATGACGCTGTCAAGCGCCATTCATATAAAGCTTGCGGGCCGCACTAGCATTCAATTTTCATATTAAGGTGCGGGCCGCAAAATAACATATCGCGGGCCGCAATTGGCCCGCGGGCCGCGTGTCTGAGACCAATGATCTAGAGTATCTCCTACATCAGTGGTAAACCACATTAAGTTCCTTCAATAAGCAATGCCTATCCCAATCCCTTTGTCCATTTAGTGTACAGAACCCAAAATCAGTGAAGTTGTCACGTTGTGTAAATGGTAAATAAAAACAGAATACAATGATTTGCAAATCCTTTTCAACTTATATTTAATTGAATAGGCTGCAAATACAAGATATTTAATGTTCCAACTAAGAAACTTATTTTTTTTTGTTGCAAATAATCATTAACTTAAAATTTAATGTCAGCAACACATTGCAAAAAAGTTGGCACAGGGGTATTTTTACCACTGTGTTACATGACCTTTCCTTTTAACAAGACTCAGTAAACGTTTGGGACCTGAGGAGACACATTTTTTTAAGCTTTTCAGGTGGAATTCTTTCCCATTTTTGCTTGATGTACAGCTTAAGTTGATGATATTACGGACCGTAGATGGTGAAATCCCTAAATTCCCTGCAATAGCTTCGTTGTGAAATGTTTTTAAACTGACCCTCGACCCCATCCTTGTTTGTGAATAACTGAGCATTTCATGGAAGCTGCTTTTATACCCAATCATGGCACCCACCTGTTCCCAATTTGCCTGTTCACCCGTGGGATGTTCCAAATAAGTGTTTGATGAGTATTCCTCAACTTTGTCAGTCTTTTTTGCCACTTGTGCCAGCTTTTTTGAAACATGTTGCAGGCTTTAAATTCCAAATGAGCTAATATTTGAAAAACATGACGTTTTCCAGACCGAACGTTATTTATCTTGTAGGGGTGTGGGAATGTTTTTATTTTTTATTTTTATTTTTTTTTAATTTTTTAATTTTTTTAATTAATCAATCCAACAAAACAATACACAGCAATACCATAACAATGCAATCCAATTCCAAAACCAAACCCGACCCAGCAACACTCAGAACAGCAATAAACAGCAATGAGAGGAGACACAAACACCACACAGAACAAACCAAAAGTAGTGAAACAAAAATGAATATTATCAACAACAGTATCAATATTAGTTACAATTTCAACATAGCAGTGATTAAAAATCCCTCATTGACATTATCATTAGACATTTATAAAAAAAATAATAAATGAATAGTGTCACAGTGGCTTACACACACACTGTGTCCAATATTTTCACAAAGATAAAATAAGTGATATTTTTGGTTCATTTAGTAGTTAAAACAAATTTACATTATTGCAATCAGTTGAGGGGCAGCACGGTGGAAGAGGGGTTAGTGCGTCCGCCTCACAATACGAAGTTGCTGGGTAGTCTGGGGCTCAATCCCAGGCTCGGGATCTTTCTGTGTGGAGTTTGCATGTTCTCCCCGTGACTGCGTGGGTTCCCTCCGGGTACTCCGGCTTCCTCCCACCTCCAAAGACATGCACCTGGGGATAGGTTGATTGGCAACACTAAATTGGCCCTAGTGTGTGAATGTGAGTGTGGATGTTGTCTGTCTATCTGTGTTGGCCCTGCGATGAGGTGGCGACTTGTCCAGGGTGTACCCCGCCTGAGATAGGCTGCGATAGGCTCCAGCGACCCCCGCGACCCCGAAGGGAATGGGCGGTAAAAAATGGATGGATGGATGGATGTATTCTGTTTCTACAAACCCCGTTTCCATATGAGTTGGGAAATTGTGTTAGATGTAAATATAAACGGAATACAATGATTTGCAAATCATTTTCAACCCATATTCAGTTGAATATGCTACAAAGACAACATATTTGATGTTCAAACTCAGAAACATTTTTTTTTTTTTGCAAATAATCATTAACTTTAGAATTTGATGCCAGCAACACGTGACAAAGAAGTTGGGAAAGGTGGCAATAAATACTGATAAAGTTGAGGAATGCTCATCAAACGCTTATTTGGAACATCCCACAGGTGAACAGGCAAATTGGGAACAGGTGGGTGCCATGATTGGGTATAAAAGTAGAGTCCATGAAATGCTCAGTCATTCACAAACAAGGATGGGGCGAGGGTCACCACTTTGTCAACAAATGCGTGAGCAAATTATTGAACAGTTTAAGAAAAACCTTTCTCAACCAGCTATTGCAAGGAATTTAGGGATTTCACCATCTACGGTCCGTAATATCATCAAAGGGTTCAGAGAATCTGGAGAAATGACTGCACGTAAGCAGCTAAGTGACCTTCCATCCCTCAGGCTGTACTGCATCAACAAGCGATATCAGTGTGTAAAGGATATCACCACATGGGCTCAGGAACACTTCAGAAAACCCACTGTCAGTAACTACAGTTGGTCGCTACATCTGTAAGTGCAAGTTAAAACTCTCCTACGCAAAGCGAAAACCGTTTATCAACAACACCCAGAAACGCCGTCGGCTTCGCTGGGCCTGAGCTCATCTAAGATGGACTGATACAAAGTGGAAAAGTGTTCTGTGGTCTGACGAGTCCACATTTCAAATAGTTTTTGGAAACTGTGGACGTCGTGTCCTCCGGACCAAAGAGGAAAAGAACCATCCGGATTGTTATAGGCGCAAAGTTGAAAAGCCAGCATGTGTGATGGTATGGGGGTGTATTAGTGCCTAAGACAGGGGTCGGCAACCCGCGGTTCTAGAGCCGTATGCGGCTCTTTAGCGCCGCCCTCGTGGCTCTCTGGAGCTTTTTCAAAAATGTATGAAAAATGGAAAAAGTTGAGGGGGAAAAAATATATCTTTTGTGTTAATATGGTTTCTGTAGGAGGACAAACATGACACAAACCTCCCTAATTGTTATAAAGCACACTGTTTATATTAAACATGCTTCACTGATTCGAGTATTTGGCGAGCGCCGTTTTGTCCTACTAATTTTGGCGGTCCTTAAACTCACCGTAGTTTGTTTACATGTATAACTTTCTCCGACTTTCTAGGACGTGTTTTATGCCACTTCTTTTTCTGCCTCATTTTGTCTACCAAACTTAACGTTGTGCATGAACCCACAAAGGTGAGTTTTGTTGATGTTATTGACTTGTGTGGCGTGCTAATCAGACATATTTGGTCACTGCATGACTGCAAGCTAATCGATGCTAACATGCTATTTAGGCTAGCTACATGTACATATTGCATCATTATGCCTCATTTGTAGCTATATTTGAGGTCATTTAGTTTCCTTTAAGTCCTCTTAATTCAATTTATATCTCATGACACACTATCTGTATGTAATATGGCTTTTATTTTTTTTTGCGGCTCCAGACAGATTTGTTTTTGTAGTTTTGGTCCAATATGGTTCTTTCAACATTTTGGGTTGCCGACCCCTGGCCTAAGACATGGGTAACTTACACATCTGTGAAGGCGCCATTAATGCTGAAAGGTACATACAGGTTTTGGAGCAACATATGTTGCCATCCAAGCAACGTTACCATGGACGCCCCTGCTTATTTCAGCAAGACAATGCCAAGCCACGTGTTACAACAGCTTGGCTTTGTAGTAAAAGAGTGCGGGTACTAGACTGGCCTGCTTGTAGTCCAGACCTGTCTCCCATTGAAAATGTGTGGCGCATTATGAAGCCTAAAATAGCACAACGGAGACCCCCGGACTGTTGAACAACTTAAGCTGTACATCAAGCAAGAATGTGTCATGACTTGATCTTGGGTGTTTGCTTTTCCGGGATGCAACGGAAAGTTGGCACGGGCGAGACGGGAATGAAGGTACATGATTTATTTAATGTATCAAAAAAAAGCGCGCAGTGGCGGAGAATAAACTATGAAACCAAAAGACTATAGCAAAAAAGTACAAACGAAAAACACGCACAATGGCGGAGAACAAACTATGAAACCAAAAAGACTATAAACATGGAACAAAAACTTACTTGGCTTGGACAAAAATAGTTGCATGAAGAATGGACAGAGCATAAATGTGGTGAGGTCGTCAGAAAGACAAACTGAAAAACACTGAACTTAAATACTACAGACATGATTAACGAAAACAGGTGCGTGACTCAAGACGTGAAACAGGTGCGTGACGTGACAGGTTAAAACTAATGGGTTGCTATGGTGACAATCAAGAGTGCACAATGAGTCCAAACGTGGAACAGGTGAAACTAATGGGGTAATCATGGAAACAAGACAAGGGAGTGAAAAGACAGAAACTAAAGAGTCCTATAACTAAACAAAACATGACTTAAAACAAAACATGATTACACAGACATGACAGAATGGGAAAGAATTCCACCTGAGAAGCTTCAAAAATGTGTCTCCTCAGTTCCCAAACGTTTACTGAGTGTTGTTAAAAGGAAAGGTGATGTAACACAGTGGTGAACATGCCCTTTCCCAACTACTTTGTCACGTGTTGCTGGCATCAAATTCTAAAGTTAGTTATTATTTCATCAAATATGTTGTCTTTGTCGTGCATTCAATTGAATATGGGTTGACAAGGATTTGTATTCAGTTTATATTTACATCTAACACAATTTCCCAACTCATATGGAAACGGGGTTTGTGTGTTTACGATTTACACAACGTGCCAACTTCACTGGTTTTGTGGTGATCAGATGACAGCCCTCCTAAGGTAAAATATCACACATCTGAAGTGTAATCAATGTTTTAGTGGAACACGATGCCTTTTTTAATGGCGCCACAAACGAGTCAATTATTTTGCACTCCACTACAAACTCTGTGTCGCCACCATGGACCTGCCTCGTACAGCGGCACGCCTCAAGCCCCGAATGCCTAAATGAAGAGAATAATGAGAGTTTAATGACCAGCGTTCTCACACAGGCTGCTGCTGGTTGATTGCTGGCCACCCTGAGGTTGGTCCTTCAGACCAAAAAAGAAACCTGTTTTTCCACCTTTCAGGCAAATCCTTGTCCTCCTCACTCTCTGCTCCCCAATCCTTATGTTTGGATTCCAGACCTTTTCCATCTACCTGGCTTGGAAGGCTGTGTCCTCACACACTCTACTAATGTCTCACCTACTTAGCCATGTGGTTGCTCAACCTCTTTTCCTGTGTGTGTGTTGTGTGCGTCGCTCTCTCCATCTCTCTCACACACACACTCCTTGGTCTTTTTCTCCTTTGCCTGTTGTTGCCGTCACCTCTCTGTACCCTCTCTCTCTCTGCTGCCATACCTCGTGCCCTGTCTGTCTCCCTTAGTGGGGCGGTGTCAGGGTGTCAGAAGGGGGCAGCGACTGGACACGGGGAGGATGGGGGTAGTCCTTATCGCAGTGACAGCATGAAGAGCATGATGGCGGAGGGAGCGAAGGCCGGGAGATGGCAGACCGTCCAGGGCCACATGCAGTCTGGAGGATTCAGACCCGGCAAGTAAGTGAAGGACTGGAGGAGAGCGCAAGTCAGCTAAACATGTTTGCACCAATTGCATGACTAAGTAGGTCAAGTTCAGCATAATTGGAGGAGGGGCTCAGTGTCATTATGATCAGGGTGCTCCAGTCACTGTGCAAACATACATATACCGTATTTTCCGCACCATAAGCCGCCCTGGGTTATAAGCCGCGCCTTCAATGAACGGCATATTTCAAAACTTTGTCCACCTATAAGCCGCCCCGTGTTATAAGCCGCATCTAACTGCGCTAAAGGAATGTCAAAAAAACAGTCAGATAGGTCAGTCAAACTTTAATAATATATTAAAAACCAGCGTGATGTGGGCGCGCATGGAGTCGTATATCAACATGGACGGAGCTGCGTGAAAAAAGCCACCCGGCCTCTTCGCGTAAACTTACCTTAACCACTCGCTCATCTTTTCTTCATCCATCCATCCCTTCGAGTTAGCTTTTATGATGACGCCGGCTGGAAAGGTCTCTTTTGGCAAGGTCTTCCTTTTGAATATCACCATGGGTGGAAGTTTCTGGCCATTAGCATGGCAAGCTAGAACCACAGTGAAGGATGACTTCTCATTCCCTGTGGTGCGAATATTCACCGTACGTGCTCCCGTTGTATCCACAGTGCGGTTCACAGGAATATCAAAAGTCAGTGGAACCTCGTCCATGTTGATAATGTTCTCTGGCCGGATCTTTTTTTCAGCTATCTTGTTTTTACAATATGCACGGAAAGTAGCCAGCTTTTCTTGAAAGTCTTTAGGCAGTTGCTGTGAAATAGTAGTCCGTGTGCGGATGGAGAGATTGCGTCTTTTCATGAACCGGAAACCTGTCGCTCAGTAGGAGCCATTTTGTGGTCTTTACAGATGTAAACACACAAAGGAAATGAAACGTAATATCCGCGTGCTTCTTCTTCTTCTACGGGGGCGGGTGGTTGCTTACAGTAGAAGAAGAAGCGCTTCCTGTTCTATGGGGGCGGGTGCTTACCTTGGCGGTTGCTTGCGTAGAAGAAGAAGCACTTCCTCTTCTACGGGGAAAAAAAACTGCGGCTGTTTACCGTAGTTGCGAGACCGAAACTTTATGAAAATGAATCTTAATATTAATCCATATATAAAGCGCACCGGGTTATAAGCCGCACTGTCAGCTTTTGAGTAAATTTGTGGTTTTTAGGTGCGGCTAATAGTGCGGAAAATACGGTACACATTCATGTACATATACATTCACTGTGCAAACATACATACCGTATTTTTCGGAGTATAAGTCGCACCTGAGTATAAGTCGCACCGGCCGAAAATGCATAATGAAGAAGGAAAAAAACATATATAAGTCGCATTTTTTGGGGACATTTATTTGATAAAAGCCATACTTGCCAACCCTCCCGAATTTTCCGGGAGACTCCCGAAATCCAGCGCCTCTCCCGAAAACCTCCCGGGACAAATATTCTCCCGAAAATCTCCCGATTTTGGAGACCACGCCCCCTCCAGCTCCATGCGGACCTGAGTGAGGACAGCCCTTTTTTCACGACGGGAGGACAACAGGGTGACATGAACTAAATCATCCAGACTGGAGATAAATTGTATTATTATGTTTATCTTACCTAAAAATAAATATATTTATTAATTTAAAAAAAAACTATATTTTGCTAAAAACATCAAAATTAATTGTATTTGTATTTTTTCTGACTCCTTATTACATCCAGCCATAGAATTATCCATTAAAATAAACATATTTGAAATAATTAATTTTAAATGATCATAATAATTCATTTAAAATGACCATATTTAATTATTAAAATAATTGCTTGTTTATCAACAACTTTAGCATTTTATTCATTACATTTTGAAGCTCTCAGAAGCCAAGTTATGTTATATTTCTTAATATTTATTTATGCAAGTTTGAAGTATCAATTATCCAAACACAGTTTTGTTTGCTTATCGACCACACCCCCCACCCCCACCTCCCGAAATCAGAGGTCTCAAGGTTGGCAAGTATGATAAAAGCCAACACCAAGAATAGACATTTGAAAGGCAATTTAAAATAAATCAAGAATAGTGAACAACAGGCTGAATAAGTGTACGTTATATGAGGCATAAATAACCAACTGGTATGTTGACGTAACATATTATGGTAAGAGTCATTCAAATAACAGATTGTTACAAAAAAACAATCTGTCACTCCTAATCGCTAAATCCCATGAAATCTTATACGTCTAGTCTCTTACGTGAATGAGATAAATAATATTGTTTGATATTTTACGGTAATGTGTTTATAATTTCACACATAAGTCGCTCCTGAGTATAAGTCGCACCCCCGGCCAAACTATGGAAAAAACTGCGACTTATAGTCCGAAAAATACGGTATAAATCGCAGTTTTTTTTCATAGTTTGGCCGGGGGTGTGACTTATACTCAGGAGCGACTTATGTGTGAAATGATTAACACATTAGCGTAAAATATCAAATAATATTATTTATCTCATTCAGGTAAGAGACTAGATGTATAAGATTTCATGGGATTTAGCGATTAGGAGTGACAGATTGTTTGGTAAACGTATAGCATGTTCTATATGTTATAGTTATTTGAATGACTCTTACCATAATATGTTACGTTAACATACCAGTTGGTTATTTATGCCTCATATAACGTACACTTATTCAGCCTGTTGTTCACTATTCTTGATTTATTTTAAATTGCCTTTCAAATGTCTATTCTTGGTGTTGGGTTTTTTTCAAATAAATTTCCCCCAAAAAATGCGACTTATACTCCAGTGCGACTTATATATGTTTTTCCCTTCTTTATTATGCATTTTCGGCCGGTGCGACTTATACTCCGGAGCGACTTATAGTCCGAAAAATACGGTAGTCGATACTATGACTACATCTATATTTTTTAAAACATCACACAATCTTCTTTCGTTATTTACATTATGTTTATAAACTCAGTAAATATGTCCCTGGACACATGAGGACTTTGAATATGACCAATGTATGATCCTGTAACGACTTGGTATCAGATTGATACCCAAAACTAATGTAAAGCATCAAACAACAGAAGAATACGTGATTATTACATTTTAACAGAAGTGTAGATAGAACATCTTGAAACAGAAAGTAAGCAGATATTAACAGTAAATGAACAAGTAGATTAATAATTCATTTTCTACCACTTGTCCTTAATAATGTTGACAAAATAATAGAATGATAAATGACACAATATGTTACTGCATATGTCAGCAGACTAAATTAGGAGCCTTTGTTTGTTTACTTACTACTAAAAGACAAGTTGTCTTGTATGTTCACTATTTTATTTAAGGACTAAATTGCAATAAGTTAAAGTTAAAGTACCAATGATTGTAAGAAACATATGTATAATGTACCCTAAGATTTTTTTGTTAAAATAAAGCCAATAATGCAATTTTTTGTGGTCCCCTTTATTTAGAAAAGTACCGAAAAGTACCGAAATACTATTTGTACCGGTACCGGTACCAAAATATTGGTATCAGGACAACACACTGCAAAAAGATCTAAGTAAGATGAAATATCTCAAATAAGGGTGATATTTGCTTATTTTTGTCTAATAAGATAATTCTTCTCACTAAGCAGATTTTATGTTAGAGTGTTTTACTTGTTTTAAGTGTTTTGGTCCTAAATGATCTCAGTAAGATATTACAGCTTGTTGCTGAGATTTGATGACCTATATTGAGTAAAACATGCTTGAAACTAGAATATCAACTGTTGCAAAGCTGTGTCATCAACACTCACAAGTATAAAACTACTTTTTTAAAGTAATAATTTCTTATTTCAAGCATGAAAGAAAATAAATCATGACTTTGACACAATTGTGTCTCATAATTAAAACAGATGACAGCCAAATGGACTTTGCTGTTGTATTTTCAATGAAACAATAGAAAATAGGTACTCATATAGTAGTACAGCTGGCACAGTACAGTAAACTGACAGTTAATATTTAAACATTTAACATTTCTAACAATTTTGAACAGAAATAGTTCATGCATATTCAGATGAATTCTTCAAAATTACAAATAAAACAATTTTTGTCCTGGGGCCGGGCTGTATATATGCACACTAATTGACTGAAAGAGCACGCACTTGGCGTGATGATGTCATGTTTTCCATGGAAAAATGCATTTTTAGACAATATGATTTGCCTGAGCGGCTAGGAGACCCCGAGAGTAACAAGCGCTTGCCTTGTTGCCTTTCCATTAAGAACAATAAATGAGTTTTTAGTATAAGTTTGCTGGTTTCAAGAAATGTAATGCCGAGTGCATATCATTATGTCAAGATAATGGCACTAGCATTTACTTCATTTAAGAATATTTTTCAACATATTGAGCAAAAAAGTCTCTTTTTTTTTTTCTACCAAGAAAAGTGCACTTGTTTTTAGTGAGAATATACTTATTTTAAGCTATTTTTGGGTTCATTGAAGTTAGCTTATTTTACTTGTTTTGGAAAGTCTTGACAAGCCAAATTTTCTTGTTCTATTGGCAGATAATTTTGCTTTTGCCTCATATAAAATACCTCTCATTTTTGTTTTGTTTTTTCTTGTTTTTGAACACTGACTTGATCGGCACCTACACTGCAAAAAGTCAGTGTTCAAAAACAAGAACAAAATATGCAAAAATGAGGGGTATTTTACTTGAACTAAGCAAAATTATCTGCCAATAGAACAAGAAAATTTGGCTTGTCAAGACTTCCCAAAACAAATAAAATTAGCTAACCTCAATGAACCCAAAAATACCTTAAAATAAGTATATTCTCACTAATAACAAGTGCACTTTTCTTGGTAGAAAAAAAAGAGACCTTTTTGCTCAATATGTTGAAAAATTTTCTTAAATGAAGTAAATGCTAGTGCCATTATCTTGACATAATGATATGCGCTCGGCATTACATTTCTTGAAACCAGCAAACTTATACTAAAAACTAATTTATTGTTCTTAATGGAAAGGCAACAAGGCAAGCGCTTGTTACTCTCGGGGTCTCCTAGCCGCTCAGGCAAATCATATTGTCTAAAAATGCATTTTTCCATGGATAACATGACATCATCACGCCAAGTGCGTGCTCTTTCAGTCAATTAGTGCGCATATATACAGCCCGGCCCCCGGCCAAAATCTTTTTTATTTGTAATTTTGAAGAATTTACCTGAATGTGCATGAACTATTTCTGTTCAAAATTGTTAGAAATGTTAAATGTTTAAATATTAACTGTCAGTTTACTGTACTGTGCCAGCTGTACTACTATATGAGTACCTATTTTCTATTGTTTCATTGAAAATAAAACAGCAAAGTCCATTTGCCTGTCATCTGTTTTAATTATGAGACACAATTGTGTCAAAATCATAATTTTTAGAAATTATTTGTCATGTCTGTGTAATCATGTTTTGTTTTAAGTCATGTTTTGTTTAGTTTCTGTCTTTTCACTCCCTTGTCTTGTTTCCATGATTACCCCATTAGTTTCACCTGTTCCACGTTTGGACTCATTGTGCACTCTTGATTGTCACCATAGCAACCCATTAGTTTTCACCTGTCACGTCACGCACCTGTTTCATGTCTTGAGTCACGCACCTGTTTTCGTTAATCATGTCTGTAGTATTTAAGTTCAGTGTTTTTCAGTTTGTCTTGCTGACGTCCTACTGTCAAGACTTGGTCTTGGGTGTGTGCTTTTCCAGGATGCAACGGAAAGTTGGCTCGTGCGAGACGGGAATGAAGGTACATGATTTATTATTATCAAAAAAAGGAATAAATTAAAGCGCGCACAGTGGCGGAGAATAAACTATGAAACCAAAAGACTATAGCAAAAAAGTACAAACAAAAAACACGCACAATGGCGGAGAACAAACTATCAAACCAAAAAGACTATAAATATGGAACAAAAACTTACTTGGCTTGGACAAAAATAGTTGCTTGAGGAATTGACATGGAAAGAAGTATCAGGCATGAACAGAGCATAAATGTGTTGAGGTCGTCAGAAAGACAAACTGAAAAACACTGAACTTAAATACTACAGACATGATTAACGAAAACAGGTGCGTGACTCAAGACGTGAAACAGGTGCGTGACGTGACAGGTGAAAACTAATGGGTTGCTATGGTGACAATCAAGAGTGCACAATGAGTCCAAACGTGGAACAGGTGAAACTAATGGGGTAATCATGGAAACAAGACAAGGGAGTGAAAAGACAGAAACTAAACAAAACATGACTTAAAACAAAACATGATTACACAGACATGACATTATTACTTTAAAAAAGTAGTTTTATACTTGTGAGTGTTGATGATACAGCTTTGCAACAGTTGATATTCTAGTTTCAAGCATGTTTTACTCAATATAGGTCATCAAATCTCAGCAACAAGCTGTAATATCTTACTGAGATCATTTAGGACTAAAACCCTTAAAACAAGTAAAACACTCTAAAATCAAATCTGCTTAGTGAGAAGAATTATCTTATCAGACAGAAAATAAGCAAATATCACCCTTATTTGACATATTTTCAGTTTTTGCAGTGTATGCACCGGCTCAAGCCTTCAGCTGACACTGCACGGAAATAAAACGGTGGCTGAAATACTGTAAACCTGCCACCTTTTGAGCAAAAGGCTCGTGCACGGCGTGATTTCTGTCCCGTGACGTATGACATCATCGGGAGTCTATTTTCAGGGACTATGAGGCTGTTAATTTTACAGTCGGGCGTGATTTTTGCACCTTCCTTTGGCACCTTGTGATTTTCTTCCTCCATAACACGTTCACACTCATCGCTACACCCCAACTCCCCCCCCCACCCCTCCTCATCGTTCCTTTTTACCCCCTTCTCTGTAATTGCTTTCTATTTTCGGGCAGTCATAAGAGTCTGCGTCTCTCGTGTTTGTGTCTGGCACCCCATTTTCCCGACTCTCCTCCGTCGTCAACCTCTGCAGTTATCCCTCTCCATCTTTCTGTCTCCGTGTACGGCCACTCCTCCGAGTCTGTAAATCTTGGGTTCCATTTCAGCCTCACTGAAAATTACCCGTTTTATCTTTTATGTCCAGGCAGTAAATATGATTAACGGCGCACTGAAGACGAAAATTGCAAAAAATAACGCCGGGTGAAGTAATGCAAAGCGGAGTCAACTGACGTGAATAGCTCTCTTGTGACCTAATTCTGGTGGTCTGGGTTATGAAGTCAGCTGAGAGTGGAGGATATATTTGGTCAGTGGAAAAAAATGATGTATAAATTAGGGCTGTACATTATACCGGTATTACTTATTATGAATAATTTTCGGTACTATACCGTAGGGATGATGTTTGATAAGAAATTATCGAGTTCGAGGCCATTATCGAATCCTCTCATAGAACCGATTCCTTATCGATTCACTTATCGAATCCAGATAGGTTGTTGTATATGGGAAAAAAACACAATATTTGGTTTAACAAAAGCTCACTTTTATTTTATGAGAAAGAAAAAAAATACAATAATAAATAAATATTCACTGTTACCCCCCTAAAAAATAAAAATATTGACTGTTGTTACCCAAAGTATATTAAGTGGGATTTTTCATCCATCCATCTTCTTCCGCTTATCCGAGGTCAGGTCGCGGGGGCAGCAGCCTAAGCAGGGAAGCCCAGACTTCCCTCTCCCCAGCCACTTCGTCCAGCTCTTCCTGTGGGACCCCGAGGCGTTCCCAGGCAAGCCGGGAGACATAGTCTTCCCAACGTGTGTCCTGGGTCTTCCCCGTGGCCTCCTACCGGTCGGACGTGCCCTAAACACCTCCCTAGGTAGGCGTTCGGGTGGCATCCTGACCAGATGCCCGAACCACCTCATCTGGCTCCTCTCCATGTGGAGGAGCAGCGGCTTTACTTTGAGCTCCCCCCGGATGGCAGAGCTTCTCACCCTATCTCTAAGGGAGAGCCCCGCCACCCGGCGGAGGAAACTCATTTTGGCCGCTTGTACCCGTGATCTTGTCCTTTCGGTCATAACCCAAAGCTCATGACCATAGGTGAGGATGGGAACGTAGATCGACCGGTAAATCGAGAGCTTTGCCTTCCGGCTCAGCTCCTTCTTCACCACAACGGATCGATACAGCGTCCGCATTACTGAAGACGCCGCACCGATCGGCCTGTCGATCTCACGATCCACTCTTCACTCACTCGTGAACAAGACTCCGAGGTACTTGAACTCCTCCACTTGGGGCAAGATCTCCTCCCCAACCCGGAGATGGCACTCCACCCTTTTCCGGGCGAGAACCATGGACTCGGACTTGGAGGTGCTGATTCTCATCCTGCTGCGAACCGATCCAGTGAGAGCTGAAGATCCTGGCCAGATGAAGCCATCAGGACCACATCATCTGCAAAAAGCAGAGACCTAATCCTGCAGCCACCAAACCAGATCCCCTCAACGCCTTGACTGCGCCTAGAAATTCTGTCCATAAAAGTTATGAACAGAATCGGTGACAAAGGGCAGCCTTGGCGGAGTCCAACCCTCACTGGAAACGTGTCCGACTTACTACCGACAATGTTGGACCAAGCTCTGACACTGATCATACAGGGAGCGGACTGCCACAATCAGACAGTCCGATACCCCATACTCTCTGAGCACTCCCCACAGGACCTCCCGAGGGACACGGTCGAATGCCTTCTCCAAGTCCACAAAACACATGTAGACTGGTTGGGCAAACTCCCATGCACCCTCAAGGACCCTGCCGAGAGTATAGAACTGGTCCACAGTTCCACGACCAGGACGAAAACCACACTGTTCCTCCTGAATCCGAGGTTCGACTATCCGGCGTAGCCTCCTCTCCAGTACACCTGAATAGACCTTACCGGGAAGGCTGAGGAGTGTGATCCCACAATAGTTAGAACACACCCTCCGGTTCCCCTTCTTAAAGAGAGGAACCACCACCCCGGTCTGCCAATCCAGAGGTACCGCCCCCGATGTCCACGCGATGCTGCAGAGTCTTAGGGATTTTTCAGAAAAACAAATATATACAGTAACACAAATACAACTTGTCTCTGTGGTCACTATAGGTGTATAAATAATAATATAGTGTTAAATAAAATCAGTCCCTTGGGCACAAAACTGAAAATAATACAGCTCTCCAAATAGTGCACTTCTGCTGCTATTGGAACATACTAACTACACACACTATGACACTAAGAACACCACAGTCATCAATCAACAATTCTTACATGAGAGCGAAGCCTGGCAATAATTGCATATTGCCTGTTCTGCCCTCACTATACGTGTTGAGGTTATACAGCTTGGCAGACAAACAATCCAAAGCAGATTAATCCATTTAGGCTCTTTATTGTTGTTGATCTTGCTTTGTCTTTTCCTATCTTTACTTTTGTCTTGCAATGGACTGTTATTTATTTATTTTTTTAAACTGAAATACACACAATGACAAACGTATAAGCTATGTGATTCAATTAACATACTGAAATGTAATACACAATATGTAAATATTAGCTTCACACAAATATACAGTACTATCATCAAACAAATACTTCTGAGTGTTGAAACTATTTCGATGGGGGAAATATACGACTGGCAGCCATTTTAAATCCTCAAAACATCCATTAAAACAGCGCACAAAAATCGTTTTTCAATAAACATCTTAGTATCAAACTTAACCACTTTCCCCCTTAATATTGAGTTACATAAACAAGTTAAACAGTTTACTTACAGACTTATCTTTTCCAAGGCTTGTAAGAGCTAACTCAACTTGTCTACTTCTCAATTGTCTTAACCCGGAAGTGCCCAAACTAATGACGCGTAGTACTTTTATATCGCCACAAGGTGTCAGTAAGAGTCTACAATCAAATGGGCATAACATTGCATGTGCCACAGGGCATTTCCTGTACATGGGAAGGGATTCGAATAAAGAACCAACTCTTTTTCTTTACTGTAGTGGCCTCGATAATGGGAACCAGATTTCAAAAAGGGATTCGAGTCCATGGAATCGGTTCTTTTCTTATCGAACCGATTTCGAACATCATCCCTACTATACCGCCTCTGAAACGTACCGGTCCCGCATCCCCCCACGCGCCCGCGTCGTCGTCACGTCGTGTCATTGCTGGTTTTACGAGCAGACGAGCATGTTCGGCGGCACACAATCACAGAGTACTTACAAGCAGACACAGTGTGTAGACAGAAAAGGGAGAACGGACGCATTTTGGCGTAAAAACTAACGATAAAGGTGAAGCTATAACACTGAAATGCCCTCAGGAAGAGGTGCTTTAAGACATGGCTACACTGCAAAAAGTCAGTGTTCAAAAACAAGAAAAAAAAATACAAAAATGAGGGGTATTTTATTTGAACTAAGCAAAATTATCTGCCAATAGAACAAGAAAATTCGGCTTGTCAAGCCTTTCCAAAGTCAAATTAGCTAACCTTAATGAACCCAAAAATACCTTAAAATAAGTATATTCTCACTAATAACAAGTGCACTTTTCTTGGTAGGAAAAAAAAAGGGATCTTTTTGCTCAATATGTTGAAAAATATTCTTAAATTAAGTAAATGCTAGTGCCATTATCTTGACATAATGATATGCGCTCGGCATCATTATTTTTTAATAATAATAACAATAATAGATTTTATTTGTAAAATCTATTATTATCTATTATTTTTACAAATAAAATCTATTATTATTATTATTGAGTAAACAACCTCAACGTGCTAAAGTGTATTTAAAAAAATAAAATAAAATAAAAAGATAATAAAAAATAAATACAAATAAAAACTAGAACAGCCCAATAGCTAAAACTAGTATGCATATATCTAAAAAAAAAAGGTTTTTAAAAAAAAAAAAAAAGAAGGGTTTTTAAGCCTTTTTTAAAAGCATCCACAGTCTGTGGCACCCTCAGGTGGTCAGGGAGAGCGTTCCACAGACTGGGAGCGGTGGAACGTAGCTTTTTCCTCAGAGGTTGGAGGAGGTTAGCCTGTCCGGAGCGGAGGTGTCGTGTGGAGGATTTGGGGGTGAGTAGTTCTTTGAGGTAGAGGGGGGAATTTCCATGGAGGCACTGTTTTTTTTTTGTTTTTTTCATGCTTGAAGTAAGAAATGATGACTTTAAAAAATTAGTTTTATACTTGTGAGTGTTGATGACACAGCTTTGTGACAGTTGATATTCTAGTTTCAAGCATGTTTTACTCAATATAGGTCATCAAATCTCAACAACAAGCTGTAAAATCTTACTGAGATCATTTAGGACCAAAACCCTTAAAACAAGTAAAACACTCTAACATAAAATCTGCTTAGTGAGAATAATTATCTTATCAGACAGAAAATAAGCACCCTTATTTGACATATTTCATCTTACTTAGATTTCAGTTTTTGCAGCGTAGCTATGTCCATCCGCCATCGGCAGTGTTTTAGCGACTTCTAAATCACTAATCCTCGTCTCCATGGCGACAAATAAAGTAAGTTTCTTACAAGTATCCCCCCTGTAGGACGAGGAATGACTAAACATGCTTCACTACACACCTTAGCTCACCGGCGTCAAAATGTAAACAAACGCCATTGGTGGATCTACACCTGACATCCACTGTAATGATACCAAGTACAGGAGCGTATCTAGTCGATACTACTATGATTACGTCGCTATTTTTTGGCATCACAACATCTTCTTGCCCTGCGATGAGGTGGCGACTTGTCCAGGGTGTACCCCGCCTTCCGCCCGATTGTAGCTGAGATAGGCTCCAGCGACCCCCGCGACCCCAAAGGGAATAAGCGGTAGAAAATGGATGGATGGATGGACAACATCTTCTTTCGTTTTTGAAAAATGTATATTATGTTTATAAACTCAGTAAATATGTCCCTGGACACATGAGGACTTTGAATATGACCAATGTATGATCCTGTAACGACTTGGTATCGGATCGATACCCAAAATTTGTGGTATCATCCAAAACTAATGTAAAGCATCAAACAACAGAAGAATAAGTGTTTATTACATTTTAACGGACGTGTAGATAGAACATGTTAAGAGAGAAAATTAGCAGATATTAACAGTAAATGAACAAGTAGATTAATAATTCATTTTCTACCACTTGTCCTTAATAATGTTGAGAAAATAATAGGTGTATCAATGACACAATATGTTACTGCATATGTCAGCAGCTAAATTAGGAGTATTTGTTTGCTTACTTACTACTAAAAGACAAGTTGTCTCGCATGTTCACTATTTTATTTAAGGACTTAACTGCAATAAGAAACATGTTAAGTTAAGTTAAAGTACCAATGACTGTCACACACACCCTAGTATTCTCTGCATTTGAGTATCTAGAGTATCTCCTACATCAGTGGTAAACCACATTAAGTTCCTTCAACCGTCACCCTTGATCACCCCCTGGCAGGTGAGGGGAGCAGTGAGCAGCAGCGCTGGCTGCGCCCGGGAATCATTTTTGGTGATATGTTTTTAATGTACTCTAAGATTTTTTTGTTAAAATAAAGCCAATAATGCAATGTTTTTGTGGTCCCCTTTATTTAGAAAAGTACCAAAAAGTATCAAAATAATTTTAGTACTTGGTATCGTTACATTACTAGTATACCGTCCCCGTTTCCATATGAGTTGGGAAATTGTGTTAGATGTAAATATAAACGGAATACAATGATTTGCAAATCATTTTCAACCCATATTCAGTTGAATATGCTACAAAGACAACATATTTGATGTTCAAACTGATTAAAAAAAAAAGTTTTTTTGCAAATAATCATTAACTTTACAATTTGATGCCAGCAACACGTGACAAAGAAGTTGGGAAAGGTGGCAATAAATACTGATAAAGTTGAGGAATGCTCATCAAACACTTATATGGAACGTCCCACAGGTGTGCAGGCTAATTGGGAACAGGTGGGTGCCATGATTGGGTATAAAAACAGCTTCTCAAAAAATGCTCAGTCTTTCACAAGAAAGGATGGGGCGAGGTACACCCCTTTGTCCACAACTGCGTGAGCAAATAGTCAAACAGTTTAAGAACAACGTTTCTCAAAGTGCAATTGCAAGAAATTTAGGGATTTCAACATCTACGGTCCATAATATCATCAAAAGGTTCAGAGAATCTGGAGAAATCACTCCACGTAAGCGGCATGGCCGGAAACCAACATTGAATGACCGTCACCTTCGATCCCTCAGACGGCACTGTATGAAAAACCGACATCAATCTCTAAAGGATATCATCACATGGGCTCAGGAACACTTCAGAAAACCACTGTCACTAAATACAGTTTGTCGCTACATCTGTAAGTGCAAGTTAAAGCTCTACTATGCAAAGCGAAAGCCATTTATCAACAACATCCAGAAACGCCGCCGGCTTCTCTGGGCCCGAGCTCGTCTAAGATGGACTCATGCAAAGTGGAAAAGTGTTCTGTGGTCTGACGAGTCCACATTTCAAATTGTTTTCGGAACCTGTGGCCGTCTTCCGGACCAAAGGGGAAGTGAACCATCGGGATTGTTATCAACACAAAGTTCAAAAGCCAGCATCTGTGATGGTATGGGGGTGCATTAGTGCCCAAGACATGGGTAACTTACACATCTGTGAAGGCACCATTAATGCTGAAAGAAACAATTCTTCTCAACTAAAGAGGAGAAATATAACCTTAGTGGAAAAAAATAATTTAAAACATTTATATGCACGTACAACACTTAAAACTTTTAGCATATCAGTATGTGGAATTAAATTATGGAATGGATTAAGTAAAGAAGTTAAAAATTGTACTGATATGATCCAGTTTAAGAGGTTGTTCAAAATAATAGTGCTTACATAGTACAAAAAAGAAGAATTATGAGAAATACTTTCAACCTTATTGAAAATAAGATATTCTTCATCTCAGTATGTTAATAATGACTGAATTAATTAATTAATTACATATTACAAAACTGTTGTATACTAATTCATAGATGTTATTTTATTATATAAAAAGGTCAGTAAATGATTCTATATATTTGTAAACGCTTGAAGTGGGAAAGGGGTAGGATTAAATAAGCTTTGCTTCTTCCTACTCCTTTTCGGGCATGATGTAAAATGAAATGATACGAAATTGTGTGATGTATTATGATGTAAGTGTGTTCATGTTCGAAATAAACTAAAGAAAGAAAAAAAAAAAAGGGTGCATACATGTTTTGGAACAACCTAAGCGCCGTATTTTTCATGGACGCCCCTGCTTATTTCAGCAAGACAATGCCAAGCCACATTCAGCACGTGTTACAACAGCGTGGCTTTGTAAAAAAAAAAAAAAAGAGTGCGGGTACTTTCCTGGCCCGCCTGCAGTCCAGACCTGTCTCCCATTGAAAATGTCTGGCGCATAATGAAGCGTAAAATACGACAGCGGAGACCCCCGGACTGTTGAACGACTGAAGCTCTACATAAAACAAGAATGGGAAATAATTCCACTTTCAAAACTTCAACAATTAGTTTCCTCAGTTCCCAATCGTTTATTGAGTGTTGTTAAAAGAAAAGGTGATGTAACACAGTGGTGAACATGCCCTTTCCCAACTACTTTGGGAAAGTTTATGAGTTTGAACATCAAATATCTTGTCTTTGTAGTGCATTCAATTGAATATGGGTTGAAAAGGATTTGCAAATCATTGTATTCCGTTTATATTTACATCTAACACAATTTCCCAACTAATATGGAAACGGGGTTTGTAAATAACAAAATGCAAGGTACAGCCGTATTGATGTATGATGAACAAGTCACACAGCTGTATGTGTGTTTATTAAAATAGTTAAGAGAGAGTCTTAAAAGGGGAGTGGAAAAAGAGAAGTTGGCAGAGGGAGGGGGACCTACTGTAGGCCTTGGTTGGCTACTGGAAGTCTCTGGAGACATAGCATGTGTTTAAAAGACCCAAAAAAGACTGGGAGAGAAAGGATGACAGGCTGTCAGAGATGAACATTTGTCACTGGTGAGTGGAGGAAATGGGGATCTCTCATCAGAGCAAAAAAATCTCGCTGGGGACGGCCGGAAGCCGCAAAGCGTCGAGCAGCAAAACGCCGCCGTGCCGCCCCTCGCTTATTCGGACTGCGCGTCTCCGACCTCCGTTACTTCGCAACACTCCCGCGCGCAGACGGCGCGCTCGAGCCGCGCAGACACAGGCGCCGAGGCACGTGACGCAGGCACGCAGGGGGAGCGCACAGCTTGTGCAAGGTCGGCCGGCGTACGAGCATCAGGCGTCACAGGGAGCTCACTCCAGCTGCACTTTCTACTGCTATTTCTGTTACTGCTGTTATTTCTGCTGCCTTACCTCGCTCTCCTTTTTTCTCCTCCTCCTCCTGCCTCCGATTCCCCGTGCTCCACCCTCCACTCCGTCCTCGTCTACTTCCTCTTCCGCCTCGCCAACATTAACTTCCTGCGCGGATGAACTTCTGGCCCATCCCGATGCCAACCTGACTGTATCTGCCTTGTCTTCCCTCTGCCCTCTGTCACCATGCCTCACCTCTGATGGTTCCGTCGCCTTCCTCTACACCTCCTCTTCTTCCGGTTCCTCCTCACCTCCCAGCTTTGGGGATCCGGTCTTATCCTACACTTCCACTCTGGAGCACATCCCCATCGGGCCCGCCCGCCCCCGGACGCTGCTACGCCAGCAGAGTCTCCAGCAGCCCCTCATCCACCCGCCGGGCTCGAGTTTCGGCCACCCTCCGACCACGTCCCAGAGTTTGGGACAACTACACACCGCACCTGGACAGCCCGGGGGAGGCGGGGCCGCCGGGAGAGGAGATGGAGGTGGTGACGGCGGTGGCGAGGGTGGAGGTGCAGGTAAAAGAGCTGTTCCACGGGCCACGCGGGGAGGCCCCGCAGGGGCTGGTGCCTCTCGCTATAGGGGAGGCGGCGCAGGAGACCGCTCACGTGGTAATCCTGGCAGCTGGGATTACATGATGGACGAGATCCGGAATCGTGGCCTGGACGTCAAATCCTTTCTGTGAGTCTCTATGTTTATGTTTGTGGAGTAGTGTCATGTTTGCATGCAAAGGTGGGTAGATTAGCCAGAAATTGTACTCAAGTTACTTTAGAGATTTATTACTCAAGTAAAAGTAAGGAGTACCGTATTTTCCGCACCATAAGCCGCCCTGGGTTATAAGCCGTGCCTTCAATGAACGGCATATTTCAAAACTTTGTCCACCTATAAGCCGCCCCGTGTTATAAGCCGCATCTAACTGCGCTAAAGGAATGTCAAAAAAACAGTCAGATAGGTCAGTCAAACTTTAATAATATATTAAAAACCAGCGTGATGTGGGCGCGCATGGAGTCGTATATCAACATGGACGGAGCTGCGTGAAAAAAGCCACCCGGCCTCTTCGCGTAAACTTACCTTAACCACTCGCTCATCTTTTCTTCATCCATCCATCCCTTCGAGTTAGCTTTTATGATGACGCCGGCTGGAAAGGTCTCTTTTGGCAAGGTCTTCCTTTTGAATATCACCATGGGTGGAAGTTTATGGCCATTAGCATGGCAAGCTAGAACCACAGTGAAAGATGACTTCTCATTCCCTGTGGTGCGAGTATTCACCGTACGTGCTCCCGTTGTATCCACAGTGCGGTTCACAGGAATATCAAAAGTCAGTGGAACCTCGTCCATGTTGATAATGTTCTCTGGCCGGATCTTTTTTTCAGCTATCTTGTTTTTACAATATGCACGGAAAGTAGCCAGCTTTTCTTGAAAGTCTTTAGGCAGTTGCTGTGAAATAGTAGTCCGTGTGCGGATGGAGAGATTGCGTCTTTTCATGAACCGGAAACCTGTCGCTTAGTAGGAGCCATTTTGTGGTCTTTACAGATGTAAACACACAAAGGAACTGAAACGTAATATCCGCGCCCTTCTTCTTCTTCTATGGGGGCGGGTGGTTGCTTACAGTAGAAAAAGAAGCGCTTCCTGTTCTATGGGGGCGGGTGCTTACCTTGGCGGTTGCTTGCGTAGAAGAAGAAGCACTTCCTCTTCTACGGGGAAAAAAGATGGCGGCTGTTTACCGTAGTTGCGAGACCGAAACTTTATGAAAATGAATCTTAATATTAATCCATATATAAAGCGCACCGGGTTATAAGCCGCACTGTCAGCTTTTGAGTAAATTTGTGGTTTTTAGGTGCGGCTAATAGTGCGGAAAATACGGTAGTCACCCAAATATTTACTTGAATAACAGTAAAAAGTATGTTGTGAAAAAACTGATGAGTAACCTGTTCGTTTAATGATGACGGCAACAAATAATGCACAAAAACATAAAAATAGCAATGAGCAAATTCAAAGCCAGGAATATCTCTTAAGCAACTAAAACAATAATATATATTAAATAATAATACATTAACATAAAAAAATGCAATGGCTCTATCAATGTTGTCTTGGCTAGCAGTCCCTCCGTTAAAATCCAGCCGCTGTTGCTTGGATGGTGTTGGAGGTGAAGTTCGTCTCTCTTTAATAGCTTCGTCAAAGCATGATGCTTTTGTAGCTGTTTCAGCAGATTTGAATTGCTGTTTTGGGCAGTCGATGGGATCTTTGATCCAAAACACAACTTACATTGAACTAAAATGTTATAGTCTTTGTGCTCGACAAAAGAAAAGTAGTGAGAATATCTCCATGTTAAGAAATTCGACTGCGGCTCCGCCATGATGTCTTGTTAGTAAACACAGACACCAACACCCACACCCACACCCAGACACACACAGAGCGCGCCTCTTCTGCAACTCTCCAGTAAAACACACTCAGATCTTCTCAGTTTCTAGCCGATACTACATAAAAAATAACGTAAAATAACGCAGTAACGCATCATGTAGTAACGGTAACTGAGGTCCTGAAAATAAAAAATAACGCGTTAGACTACTAGTTACCGCCAAAAATAATGGCGTTACAGTAACGTGTTACTTTGTAACACTGGTTACGACCAAGCCATTCTAGCTGATGTACTATTATGCAAAAGTGGATGGATGAGGTCGAGAGCAAATGATTTTAAGGTTGACATGTTTTGAAAAATGGGTAATATAGATATTAATTGCATGTTGCTGTTAGCTGCAAGAATTGGTTGAGATAGATCCGCATGTCATTTGACTAAAACAGTGGCCTATATATCTTACAGTGATATTAGGAAGATTACATTTTATTGCATACGTAGTGATATAAAATAACTAAAGTTTATGACAAAACCAGTGAAGTTGGCACGTTGTGTAAATGGTAAATAAAAACAGAATACAATGATTTGCAAATCCTTTTCAACTTATATTCAATTGAATAAACTGCAAAGACAAGATATTTCATGTTCGAACTGAGAAACTTATTTTTTGTTTCTGCAAATAATCATTACTTAGAATTTAATGGCAGCAAAACATTGCAAAAAAGTTGGCACTGGGGCATTTTTACCACTGTGTTACATGGCCTTTCCTTTTAACAACACTCAGTAAACGTTTGGGAACTGAGGAGACACATTTTTGGAGCTTTTCAGGTGGAATTCTGTCCCATTCTTGCTTGTTTACAGCTTAAGTTGTTCAACAGTCCGGGGGTCTCCGTTGTGCTATTTTAGGCTTCATAATGCGCCACACATTTTCAATGGGAGACAGGTCTGGACTACAGGCAGGCCAGTCTAGTACCTGCACTCTTTTCTATGAAGCCATGCTGTTTTAAAACGTGGCTTGTCACTTTCTTGCTGAAATAAGCAGGGGCGTCCATGATAACGTTGCTTGGATGGCAACATCTGTTGCTCCAAAACCTGTATGTACCTTTCAGCATTAATGGCGCCTTCACAGATGTGTAAGTTACCCATGTCTTGGGCACTAATACACCCCCATACCATCACAGATGCTGGCTTTTCAACTTTGCACCTAGAACAATCCGGATGGTTCTTTTCCTCTTTGTTCCGGAGGACACGACGTCCACAGTTTCGAAAAACAATTCGAATTGTGGACTCGTCAGACCACAGAACACTTTTCCACTTTGCATCAGTCCATCTTAGATGAGCTCGGGCCCAGCGAAGCCGGCGGCGTTTCTGGGTGTTGTTGATAAATGGCTTTCTCTTTGCATAGTTGAGTTTTAACCTGCACTTACAGATGTAGCGACAAACTGTAGTGACTGACAGTGGTTTTCTGAAGTGTTCCTGAGCCCATGTGGTGATATCCTTTACACACTGATGTCGCACCGCCTGAGGGATTGATGGTCCTTATTATTATGGCTTACGTGCAGTGATTTCTCCAGATACTCTGAACCTTTTGATGATATTACAGACAGTAGATGGTGAAATCCCTAAATTCCTTCGAATAGCTGGTTGAGAAATGTTGTTCTTAAACTGTTCGACAACTTGCTCACTCATTTGTTGACAAAGTGGTGACCCTCGCCCCATCCTTGTTTGTGAATGACTGAGCATTTTATGGAAGCTGCTTTTATACCCAATCACGGCACCCAGCTGTTCCCTAATTAGCCTGTTCACCTGTGGGATGTTCCAAATAAGTGTTTGATGAGCATTCCTCAACTTTCTCAGTCTTTTTTGCCACTTGTGCCAGCTTTTTTGAAACATGTTGCAGGCATCAAATTCCAAATGAGCTAATATTTGCAAAAAATAACAACGTTTTAGAGTTCGAACGTTAAGTATCTTGTCTTTGCAGTCTATTCAATTGAATATAAGTTGAAAAGGATTTGCAAATCATCGTATTCTGTTTTTATTTACCATTTACACAACGTGACAACTTCACTGGTTTTGGGTTTTGTAGAAAAATTGCTGTAATTGCCCATGAATGCATGCTTCCTCATTGGTGATGAAGTACAATTCCAATGTTTCTTATCAGTCACACAAGGATTTTCTAACTTTAATGTCAGGGTAGTTTCAGCTATCGCCGTCTTATTCTGTGATAAAGTGTGCAATATTAATGCTCAGCTACATTGACATCTTCTTGGATGGATTGCAGTCTGCCTGGTGCAACTGTCTTAAGAGGGCAAGTTCACAAAATACATGAGGTGTCAGGGAGAATTTCGATAATGCATATTTATACAGTGAATTATATTGTACAATGTTATTTCTGCACCGTCCCTGTGGAATAACTAAGAAACGTATTGCTTAGAGCAGTGTTTTTCAACCTTTTTTTGAGCCAAGGCACATTTTTTGCGTTGAAAAAATCCAGAGGCACACCACAGGGAGTAATCAGTAAAAAACGAAACTCAGTTGACAGTAAAAAGTCGTTGTCGCAGCTGTTGGATACGACTTTAAAGCATAACCAAGCATGCATCAGTATAGCTCTTGTCTCAAAGTAGGTGTACTGTCACCACCTGTCACATCACACCCTGACTTATTTAGACTTTTTTGCTGTTTTCCTGTGTGTAGTGTTTTAGTTCTTGTCTTGCGCTCCTATTTTGGTGTCTTTTTCTCTTGTTTTGGTATTTTCCTGTAGCAGTTTCATGTCTTCCTTTGAGCGATATTTCCCGCATCTACTTTGTTTTAGCAATCAAGAATATCTCAGTTGTTTTTATCCTTCTTTGTGGGGATATTGTTGATTGTCATGTCATGTTCGGATGTACATTGTGGACGCCGTCTTTGCTCCACAGTAAGTCTTTGCTGTTGTCCAGCAATCTGTTTTTGTTTACTTTGTAGCGAGTTCAGTTTTAGTTTTGTTCTGAATAGCCTTCCCTAAGCTTCAATGCCTTTTCTTAGGGGCACTCACCTTTTTTTATTTTTGGTTTAAGCATAAGACACCTATTTACCTGCACCCTGCCTTCCGCTGTTCCCGCCAACTACAAACCCCGTTTCCATATGAGTTGGGAAATTGTGTTAGATGTAAATATAAACGGAATACAATGATTTGCAAATCATTTTCAACCCATATTCAGTTGAATATGCTACAAAGACAACATATTTGATGTTCAAACTGAACATTTTTTTTTTTCGCAAATAATCATTAACTTTAGAATTTGATGCCAGCAACACGTGACAAAGAAGTTGGGAAAGGTGGCAATAAATACTGATAAAGTTGAGGAATGCTCATCAAACACTTATTTGGAAAATCCCACAGGTGAACAGGCAAATTGGCAACAGGTGGGTGCCATGATTGGGTATAAAAGTAGATTCCATGAAATGCTCAGTCATTCACAAGCAAGGATGGGGCGAAGGTCACCACTTTGTCAACAAATGCGTGAGGAAATTGTTGAACAGTTTAAGAAAAACCTTTCTCAAGCAGCTATTGCAAGGAATTTAGGGATTTCACCATCTACGGTCCGTAATATCATCAAAGGGTTCAGAGAATCGGGAGAAATCACTGCACGTAAGCAGCTAAGCCCGTGACCTTCGATCCCTCAGGCTGTACTGCATCAACAAGCGACATCAGTGTGTAAAGGATATCACCACATGGGCTCAGGAACACTTCAGCAACCCACTGTCAGTCACTACAGTTGGTCGCTACATCTGTAAGTGCAAGTTAAAACTCTCCTATGCAAGGCGAAAACCGTTTATCAACAACACCCAGAAACGCCGTCGGCTTCGCTGGGCCTGAGCTCATCTAAGATGGACTGATACAAAGTGGAAAAGTGTTCTGTGGTCTGACGAGTCCACATTTCAAATTGTTTTTGGAAACTGTGGACGTCGTGTCCTCCGGACCAAAGAGGAAAAGAACCATCCGGATTGTTATAGGCGCAAAGTGTAAAAGCCAGCATGTGTGATGGTATGGGGGTGTATTAGTGCCCAAGACATGGGTAACTTACACATCTGTGAAGGCACCATTATTGCTGAAAGGTACATACAGGTTTTGGAGCAACATATGTTGCCGTCCAAGCAACGTTACCATGAACGCCCCTGCTTATTTCAGCAAGACAATGCCAAGCCACGTGTTACATCAACGTGGCTTCATAGTAAAAGAGTGCGGGTACTAGACTGGCCTGCCTGTAGTCCAGACCTGTCTCCCATTGAAAATGTGTGGCGCATTATGAAGCCTAAAATAGCACAACGGAGACCCCCGGACTGTTGAACAACTTAAGCTGTACATCAAGCAAGAATGGGAAAGAATTCCACCTGAGAAGCTTAAAAAAATGTGTCTCCTCAGTTCCCAAACGTTTACTGAGTGTTGTTAAAAGGAAAGGCCTTGTAACACAGTGGTGAACATGCCCTTTCCCAACTACTTTGGCACGTGTTGCCGCCATGAAATTCTAAGTTAATTATTATTTGCCAAAAAAAAATAAAGTTTATGAGTTTGAACATCAAATATGTTGTCTTTGTAGTGCATTCAACTGAATATGGGTTGAAAATGATTTGCAAATCATTGTATTCTGTTTATATTTACATCTAACACAATTTCCCAACTCATATGGAAATGGGGTTTGTACATTGTGGACGCCGTCTTTGCTCCACAGTAAGTCTTTGCTGTCATCCAGCAATCCGTTTTTGTTTACTTTGTAGCCTGTTCAGTTTTAGTTTTGTTCTGAATAGCCTTCCCTAAGCTACAATGCCTTTTCTTAGGGGCACTCACCTTTTTGGTTTAAGTATTAGATGCCTTTTTTACCTGCACACTGCCTAATCTACAAAGCAATTAACTACCCGCTGCCACCTACTGATATGGAAGAGTATTACATGGTTACTCTCCGGAGCTCTAGGCAGCACCGACACTCAACAACAACACATCATTTGCAGACTATAATTACTGCTTTGCAAAAAATATTTTTACCCCAAATAGGTGAAATTAGATCATCTCCCACGGCACACCAGACTGCATCAGCACAGTGGTTGAAAAACACTGGCTTAGAAGACACATAAGTATTATATACTTTATGACCATTGCAAGCTAAAATAGTTTCTGGTTTCATGCTGAAGTAAGCCCAGACTGATATCTGTGCTGCTTGCATGCCGACTTGTCTCACAGGCCATGTGTCACTGTGCATCAGTCCAATAGCAAGGGTTAAGCAGCTGAAGCATTGATCTAATGTCAGCAGCACCATTACATCACAAACATATTGTTGCTTTAGGCCAGAAGAGGATGGACCACACGGGGGAGGGACACTGCCGAGGTACAACATGGGCCTTTGTGCTGATTCAATGCTATACAATAGCCTTTTTAAACATTATCTTGCCCTTTTTTTGTGTGTGAGATGTAAGCTTCTGCAGGGCATATAAGAGTGACACAGCTGGACTAATGCCTTCAGCTCACTGAGCATTAGCAATGTAGCACATGCAAGCAGCAAGGTCAGGGAGGGAAACGCCCATTGTACAAAACCCAAAACCAGTGAAGTTGGCACGTTGTGTAATTCGTAAATAAAAACGGAATACAATGATTAGCAAATCCTTTTCAACTTATATTCAATTGAATAGACTGCAAAGACAAGATATTTAATGATCAAACTTATTTTTATTTTTTTAAAATAATCATTAACCTACAATTTACGGTGTTACATGGCCTTTCCTTTTAACAACACTCAGTAAACGTTTGGGAACTGAGGAGACACATTTTTGAAGCTTCTCAGGTGGAATTCTTCCCCATTCTTGCTTGATGTACAGCTTAAGTTGTTCAACAGTCCGGGGGTCTCCGTTGTGCTATTTTAGGCTTCATAATGCGCCACACATTTTCAAGTTGAGACAGGTCTGGACTAAAACAGGCCAATCTAGTATCTGCACCCTTTTACTACGAAGCCACGCTGTTGTAACACGTGGCTTGGCATTGTCTTGCTGAAATAAGCAGGGGCGTCCATGGTAACTTAGAATTATGTTGCTCCAAAACCTGTATGTACCTTTCAGCATTAATGGCGCCTTCACAGATGTGTAAGTTACCCATGTCTTGGGCACTAATACACCCCCATACCATCACACATGCTGGCTTTTACACTTTGCGCCTATAACAATCCGAACGGTTCTTCTCTTCTTTGGTCTGGAGGACACGACGTCCACAGTTTCCAAAAACAATTTGAAATGTAGACTCGTCAGACCACAGAATACTTTTCCACTTTGTATCAGTCCATCTTAGATGAGCTCAGGCCCAGCGAAGCTGACGGCGTTTCTGGGTGTTGTTGACAAACGGTTTTCGCCTTGCATAGGAGAGTTTTAACTTTCACTTACAGATGTAGAGACCAATTGTAGTTACTGACAGTGGATTTTTGAAGTGTTCCTGAGCCCATGCGGTGATATCCTTTACACACTGATGTAGCTTGTTGATGCAGTACAGCCTGAGGGATCGAAGGTCACGGGCTTAGCTGCTTACGTGGAGTGATTTCTCCAGATTCTCTGAACCCTTTGATGATATTACGGACCGTTGATGGTGAAATCCCTAAATTCCTTGCAATAGCTGGTTGAGAAAGGTTTTTCTTAAACTGTTCAACAATTTGCTCACGCATTTGTTTACAAAGTGGTGACCCTCGCCCCATCCTTGTTTGTGAAAGACTGAGCATTTCATGGAATCTACTTTTATACCCAATCATGGCACCCACCTGTTCCCAATTTGCCTGTTCACCTGTTCCAAATAAGGGTTTAATGAGCATTCCTCAACTTTTTCAGTCGTTTTTGCCACTTGTGCCAGCTTTTTTGAAGCATGTTACAGGCATCACATTCAAATTGATCTAACATTTGCAAAAAAATATATAATAAAGTTTTCCAGTTTGAATGTTAAGTATCTTTGCAGTCTATTCAGTTGAATATAAGTTGAAAAGGATTTGCAAATCATTGTATTCTGTTTTTATTTACCATTTACACAACGTGCCAACTTCACTGGTTTTAGGGTTTGTAGTCAAGTGGAGCTCTCATTAGTATAAATATGAGAGGAGAGCTCATTGTTGTTGTATTTTCTGTGCCACAGCAACACCTCTTATGATTGTTGACAAGACGCGGCCGTAATAGACACAAGTGCTCGTTCAAACTAATGCCAATTGCTGACAAATTCATGATTGGAGTGAATCATTGCTGATTGAAATAATCCATATTTTGTCACAGATATCTAGACTTTGAGAGGTTTTACCAAATTGACATCCAGGGGAATTGGGCACCTCCTTAGCCTGAACTATGATTTAAGTGGTTCATCAATTGTAATCAAGAAGAGTAACCAGCATATAGGCGGTTCTTGCAACTGTGCATGGTTTGCAGTTGGCGTGATCTTCGAATGCAGAGAACGCAGGCAATGTGCAAGTAGAAAATGAGGACACACCGGTGTGGTTACAGCAGTAGATCACAGGTTTGCAAAAAATGTGCCGAAAACCAGTCTAGGCACACTGCAAAAAGTCAGTGTTCAAAAACAAGAAAAAAACCCACAAAAATGAGGGGTATTTTACTTGAACTAAGCACAATTATCTGCCAATAGAAGAAGAACATTTGGCTTGTCAAGACTTTCCAAAACAAGTAAAATTAGCTGACCTCAATGAACCCAAAAATACTTAAAAATAAGTATATTCTCACTAAAAACAAGTGTACTACTATATGAGTACATATTTTCTATTGTTTCATTGAAAATAAAACAGCAAAGTCAATTTGGCTGTCATCTGTTTTAATTATGAGACACAATTGTGTCAAAGTCATGATTATTTTTTTTTTTTACATGCTTGAAATAAGAAATGATTACCGTATTTTTCGGAGTATAAGTCGCACCGGGCGAAAATGCATAATAAAGAAGGAGAAATACATTTATAAGTCGCACTGGAGTATAAGTCGCATTTTCTGAGGAAATTTATTTGATAAAATCCAACACCAAGAATAGACATTTGTGTGTAAGAAAATTTGAAGTACTCCCCCTCTGGCCAACATATGTAATAACTAGTGTGTGTAAGAAATTGAAATGCGCCCCCTTTGGCCAAAATGTATTTAAAAAAAATGAGATAAATATGTATATAGAGACATACTGTAATAACTTGAAGTAAATAATGAAGATTACAAAAAAAAAATACCCAAAACAATAGTGTATTTTTCGGAGTATAAGTCGCTCCGGAGTATAAGTCGCACCGGCCGAAAATGCATAATAAAGAAGGGAAAAAACATATATAAGTCGCACTGGAGTATAAGTCGCATTTTTTGGGGAAATGTATTTGATAAAAGCCAACACCAAGAATACACATTTGAAAGGCAATGTAAAATAAATAAAGACTAGTGAACAACAGGCTGAATAAGTGTACGTTATATGAGGCATAAATAACCAACTGGTATGTTAACGTAACATATTATGGTAAGAGTCATTCAAATAACTATAACATATAGAACATGCTATACGTTTACCAAACAATCTCTCACTCCTAATCGCTAAATCCCATGAAATCTTATACGTCTAGTCTCTTACGTGAATGAGATCAATAATATTATTTGATATTTTACGGTAATGTGTTAATAACTTCACACATAAGTCGCTCCTGAGTATAAGTCGCACCCCCGACCGAACTATGAAAAAAACTGCGACTTATAGTCCAAAAAATACGGTACTTTAAAAAAGTGGTTTGATGCAAATCATTGTATTCCGTTTATATTTACATCTAACGCAATTTCCCAACTCATATGGAAACGGGGTTTGTAGATGTCGGGAACAGCGGAAGGCAGTGTGCAGGTAAATAGGTGTCTTATGCTTAAACCAAAAATAAACAAAAGGTGAGTGCCCCTAAGAAAAGGCATTGAAGCTTAGGGAAGGCTATTCAGAACAAAACTAAAACTGAACTGGCTACAAATTAAACAAAAACAGATTGCTGGACGACAGCAAAGACTTACTGTGTACATCCGAACATGACATGACAGTCAACAATGTCACCACAAAGAAGGATAAAAACAACTGAGATATTCTTGATCGCTAAAACAAAGTAGATGCGGGAAATATCGCTCAAAGGAAGACATGAAACTGCTACAGGAAAATACCAAAACAAGAGAAAAAGACACCAAAATAGGAGCGCAAGACAAGAACTAAAACACAACTAAAAAACAAAGTCTAAATAAGTCAGGGCGTGATGTGACACACTGCAAAAAGTCAGTGTTCAAAAACAAGAAAAAAAATATATATTTTATTTGAACTAAGCAAAATTATCTGCCAATAGAACAAGAAAATTTGGCTTGTCAAGACTTTCCAAAACAAGTAAAATTAGCTAACCTCAATGAACCCAAAAATACCTTAAAATAAGTATATTCTCACTAATAACAAGTGTACTTTTCTTGGTAGAAAAAAAAAGAGACCTTTTTTGCTCAATATGTTCAACAATATTCTTAAATTAAATAAATGTGAGTGCCATTATCTTGACATAATGATATGCGCTCGGCATCATGATCTGCTTTTTCATGCTTGAAATAAGACATTTTTACTTTAAAAAAGTAGTTTTATACTTGTGAGTGTTGATGACACAGCTTTGCAGCAGTTGATATTGTAGTTTCAAGCATGTTTTACTCAATATAGGTCATCAAATCTCAGCAACAAGCTGTAATATCGTACTGAGATCGTGTAGGAGCAAAACCCTTAAAAGAAGTAAAACACTCTAACATAAAATCTGCGTAGTGAGAAGAATTATCTTATCAGACAGAAAATAAGCAAATATCACCCTTATTTGAGATATTTCAGCTTACTTAGATTTCAGTTTTTGCAGTGCAAGGCTTGGCAAAACTATATAAGAGATGGCACAAAACAAAAAATTGGAACATTAACCAGCATGGCAAGAAAGGAGACACTGGAAGATAAACCCTCCTAAATTGGCAAACGGGAACAGGTGAGGAGAACAGCGCTCAGATACATTCGTAGACTCACAGAATACGAGTACTGGACAGAAAATAAACACTAAACACAGGAAAAACAACATACCGTTTTTTTCGGAGTATAAGTCGCTCCGGAGTATAAGTCGCACCGGCCGAAAATGCATAATAAAGAAGGAAAAAAAACATATATAAGTCGCACTGGAGTATAAGTCGCATTTTTTGGGGAAATATATTTGATAAAAGCCAACAGCAAGAATAGACATTTGAAAGGCAATTTAAAATAAATCAAGAATAGTGAACAACAGGCTGAATAAGTGTACGTTATATGAGGCATAAATAACCAACTGGTATGTTAACGTAACATATTATGGTAAGAGTCATTCAAATAACTATAACATATAGAACATGCTATACGTTTACCAAACAATCTGTCACTCCTAATCGCTAAATCCCATGAAATCTTATACGTCTAGTCTCTTACATGAATGAGATCAATAATATTATTTGATATTTTACGCTAATGTGTTAATCATTGAGTATAAGTTGCACCCCCTGCCAAACTATGAAAAAAACTGCGACTTATAGTCCGAAAAATACGGTAATTTGATTTTGATATAATTTTTTTATCTTGATCGTAAAGGTGTAACGGTACACAAAAATTTCGGTTCGGTACGTACCTCGGTTTAGAGGTCACGGTTCGGTTCATTTTCGGTACAGTAAGAAAACAACAAAATATACATTTTTGGGTTATTTATTTACCAAATTTGTAAACAATGGCTTTATCCTTTTAACATTGGGAACACTATAATAATTCTGCCCCAAAATAGAAATAGCTCTGTGTGTGATGGATGTGAGCCACCACTAGGCTGATCAGTGCCTAGTGATGATCAGGCAGTCATGAATGCTAAGCATAATAATAACATACATATACACACAGGGTCCATTGCCAGGGTTCATGTGGTCAACATATATAAAATAAAAACTAAATAAGATGAGGCTCAAAATGGTTTCTTAACAAAATCTTTCTACATATAAAGTGCTTTTTTTGATTGATTGATTGATTGAGACTTTTATTAGTAGATTGCACAGTACAGTACATAGTGCCTACTTGGCAGTAAGAGCATATATGGGCTCATTGTTCTTCCACCATAGAAGTGGATCAAAATCTAGTTTTTAATGCAATATGGACTTAAAGGGGAACATTATCACAATTTCAGAAGGGTTAAAACCATTAAAAATCAGTTCCCAGTGGCTTATTTTATTTTTCGAAGTTTTTTTCAAAATTTTACCTATCACGCAATATCCCTAAAAAAAGCTTCAAAGTGCCTGATTTTAACCATCGTTATATACACCCGTCCATTTTCCTGTGACGTCACACAGTGATGCCAATACAAACAAACATGGCGCATAGAACAGCAAGCTATAGCGACATTAGCTCGGATTCAGACTCGGATTTCAGCGGCTTAAGCGATTCAACATATTACGCATGTATTGAAACGGATGGTTGTAGTGTGGAGGCAGGTAGCGAAAATGAAATTGAAGAAGAAACTGAAGCTATTGAGCCATATCGGTTTGAACCGTATGCAAGCGAAACCGACAAAAACAACACGACAGCCAGCGACACGGGAGAAAGCGAGGACGAATTCGGCGATCGCCTTCTAACCAACGATTGGTATGTGTTTGTTTGGCATTAAAGGAAACTAACAACTATGAACTAGGTTTACAGCATATGAAATACATTTGGCAACAACATGCACTTTGAGAGTGCAGACAGCCCAATTTTCATCAATTAATATATTCTGTAGACATACCCTCATCCACGCTCTTTTCCTGAAAGCTGATCTGTCCAGTTTTGGAGTTGATGTCAGCAGGCCAGGGAAGCTAGGGTCGATATTCTTCTCTTGATCACCTTCGGTGGCATAAGGGACGGTGTGAGCCAAGACATCCAGGGGGTTTAGCTCGCTCGTCTGCGGGAACAAACTGCCGCCATTGCTTGCCGTGCTACCGAGGTCCTTTGTCCCTGAATTGCTCACACACTCCGGCAGATTCAATGGGGGTCTGGCGGCAGATTTCTTTGACTTTATCGTTGGAAATGCATCTGCTTTGAGTGTTGCAGGATATCCACACATTCTTGCCATCTCTGTCGTAGCATAGCTTTCGTCGGTAAAGTGTGCGGAACAAACGTCCAATTTCTTGCCACTTTGGCATCTTTGGGCCACTGGTGCAACTTGAATCCGTCCCTGTTCGTGTTGTTACACCCTCCGACAACACACCGACGAGGCATGATGTCTCCAAGGTACGGAAAACCGTCGAAAAAACGGAAAATAACAGAGCTGATTTGACTCGGTGTTTGTAATGTGTTTGAGAAAAATGGCGGATTGCTTCCCCTATGTGACGTTACTTTGTGACGTCATCGCTCAGAGAGCGAATAATAGAAAGGCGTTTAATTCGCCAAAATTCACCCATTTAGAGTTCGGAAATCGGTTGAAAAAAAATATGCTCTTTTTTCTGCAACATCAAGGTATATATTGACGCTTACATAGGTCTGGTGATAATGATCCCCTAGCCCTGCCTGACTCGCCGAGGAGAGGCTGCTTGAATGCGGTGTTTGCACGACGCTCGTATTTCTCTTCGTTGAAGCGATGTTCACTTGGGGGTGGTGACACTTCAAATGGGTTGACATGTTTGACGTGTTGGCAGAAGCATACTCTACTGCTGCTGAACAATGTCGGCAAACCTCCGTCCTCCAATGTTGTATTGCACCGTGAAGCCGAAGTGTTCCCAAACGGGAGATCTTAACGAGGCAGGAGGGTCTTCCAGCTCTGGCTTTCACATGTTGTCCTAGCCCGGTCGCTGCTAGCATGCCGTGTGTTGTGCCTCGGTGTGCATTGTTTACACAACGTGCGGTACGCTACTTAATATGTCCGTGTGGAAACTCGTTCGGTACACCTCCGAACCGAACCGGAACCCCCGTACCGAAACGGTTCAATACAAATACACGTACCGTTACACCCTTACTTGATGGACACCAATGAGTTGACTGATGAACATTATCACATAATTTATTTAGAAAATATAAATAACGACAAATAAATGCCTAACCGCAACATGTAAGTGTAAAAAAAAACAACCAACAACATTATGATTTGTACAATTGTGCTTGTTCTATTTTTAAACAAAGAAAACAATCTGACTTACTGCCGGCCCGTTTCCAGTGAGGGTTGGACTCCGCCAAGGCTGCCCTTTGTCACCCATTCTGTTCATAACTTTATGGACAGAATTTCTAGGCGCAGTCAAGGCGTTGAGGGGATCCGGTTTGGTGGCTGCAGGATTAGGTCTATGCTTTTTGCAGATGATGTTGTCCTGATGGCTTCATCTGGCCAGGATCTTCAGCTCTCACTGGATCGGTTTGCAGCTGAGTGTGAAGCGACTGGGATGGGAATCAGCACCTCCAAGTCCGAGTCCATAGTTCTCGCCCGGAAAAGGGTGGAGTGCCATCTCCGGGTTGGGGAGGAGACCCTGCCCCAAGTGGAGGAGTTCAAGTACCTCGGAGTCTTGTTCACGAGTGAGGGAAGAGTGGATCGTGAGGCGTCTTCAGGAATGCGGACGCTGTATCGATCCGTTGTGGTGAAGAAGGAGCTGAGCCGGAAGGCAAAGCTCTCAATTTACCGGTCGATCTACGTTCCCATCCTCACCTATGGTCATGAGCTTTGGGTTATGACCGAAAGGACAAGATCACGGGTACAAGCGGCCAAAATGAGTTTCCTCCGCCGGGTGGCGGGGCTCTCCCTTAGAGATAGGGTGAGAAACTCTGTCATCCGGGGGGAAACTCAAAGTAAAGCCGCTGCTCCTCCACATCGAGAGGAGCCAGATGAGGTGGTTCGGGCATCTGGTCAGGATGCCACCCGAACGCCTCCCTAGGGAGGTGTTTAGGCCACGTCCGACCGGTAGGAGGCCACGGGGAAGATCCAGGACACGTTGGGAAGACTATGTCTCCCGGCTGGCCTGGGAACGCCTCGGGATCCCCCGGGAAGAGCTGGACGAAGTGGCTGGGGAGAGGGAAGTCTGGGTTTATTTCTAAGTTAACGTGCCGTGATTTTACCAGTCCGGCCCACTTGCGAGTATATTTTTCTCCATGTGGCCCCCATCTAAAATGAGTTTGACACCCCTGCTCTAAGTATATCCTAATGTCTGACAATTTGAAAACATATACCAACAACTTGTTTTGAAGTTCAGGCCAATGCTAACTAGATTCTACATTTTCCCTTCCGTGTATCCGTGCAGTCATTTAATCCGTAAGTAGTTTGAAGTTGTTGTTGTTGAAGTTAGTTGAACAGTATTGGGTTAACCAATTTTAGAATATATTTTCTTATTTTTGAAGTAAACCAATAATGGATATGGGAGGTTTTTGCGTAGCAAATTACGACCTTAGTCTTCAAATATGCATGGAGGATAAATGAGGTGGGGAAGTCCTGATATAAAGCTGGAGATTATTAAACAGAGTTTAATCGTTCTGCAAGAAAAGCTCTGAATTGCATGTAAGAATGCAAGAATTGTGAAGCAAAGGGGGATCTATTTCCACGGCCTGACAGCACCATATTTTGTAAGTGGAGGTACAGTGGCGGCGTCAGAGGCTTAGGCTATAGAAGCGTGGGTGTGTGTGACAGGCGGCGGGGAAGCGATGAGGAGGCAGGAGGTTTTAAGGAAAAGGGATGTGGGGGGATTTGTGGAGGGAAGTGTGGCTGAACAGTAAAGCCCAAGGGTGAGGAGTGCAGCATGGTGGCTGAGAGAGCAGTGACCCAGAAAACGGTGACACACTGCAAGCACCTTTCGACACCGTATCACTCAAATAGAAACAATTAGTCCACATCCTTGTAATGAGGCTTAATTCAATATTAACTGTGGAGAAAGCAGACAGCGGACATGTTGGGTGGAGGAAGTGTCCGCAATAGTCTATTAGAAGCGTGTTGGCCAAAATCTAGCTGAATTTAGACAGATGACAAATGTTTTTGTGCTGTAATGCCAAGGAGCTGTTTGTCAATGCCTGTCTCCGACACGACTGTGTGGCTCCACCTGTGACTCTGTCCAACATAATAGATGCCATCTACTGTATCCCATACAAAAAAGTAACAATTAGAAGTTGGATAGGAGGACACCAGTGTTGGCGACTGTAACAGCGTTACTTTCGGCGGTAAATAGTTATTTTTTATATTCAGTAACTCAGTTACCGTTACTACATGATGCGTTACTGCGTTATTTTACGTTATTTTTTATGTAGCATCGGCTAGAAACGGAGAAGATCTGAGTGTGTTTTATTGGAGCGCTGCTGAAGAGGCACGCTGTCTGTGTTTACTAACAAGGCGCCATGGCGAAGCCCGAAGCCAAGTTTCTTAACATGGAGATATTCTCACTACTTTTCTTTTGTCGACCACAAAGAAAATAACATTTTAGTTAAATGTAAGTTGTGTCTTGGATCAAAGATCCTATCCTAGCAATTCAAATCTGCTGAAACAGCTACAAAAGCAACATGCTTCGACGAAGCAAGTAAAGAGAGACACACTTCACCTCCTAAGCAACAGCGGCTAGATTTTAAAGGGGAACATTATCACCAGACCTATGTAAGCGTCAATATATACCTTGATGTTGCAGAAAAAAGACCATATATTTTTTTAACCGATTTCCGAACTCTAAATGGGTGAATTTTGGCGAATTAAACGCCTTTCTAATATTCGCTCTCGGAGCGATGACGTCACAACGTGGCGTCACATCGGGAAGCAATCCGCCATTTTCTCAAACACCGAGTCAAATCAGCTCTGTTATTTTCCGTTTTTTCCACTGTTTTCCGTACCTTGGAGACATCATGCCTCGTCGGTGTGTTGTCGGAGGGTGTAACAACACGAACAGGGACGGATTCAAGTTGCACCAGTGGCCCAAAGATGCGAAAGTGGCAAGAAATTGGACGTTTGTTCCGCACACTTTACCGACGAAAGCTATGCTACGACAGAGATGGCAAGAATGTGTGGATATCCTGCGACACTCAAAGCAGATGCATTTCCAACCATAAAGTCAAAGAAATCTGCCGCCAGACCCCCATTGAATCTGCCGGAGTGTGTGAGCAATTCAGGGACAAAGGACCTCGGTAGCACGGCAAGCAATGGCGGCAGTTTGTTCCCGCAGACGAGCGAGCTAAACCTCCTGGATGTCTTGGCTCACACCGTCCCTTATGCCACCGAAGATGATCAAGAGAAGAATATCGACCCTAGCTTCCCTGGCCTGCTGACATCAACTCCAAAACTGGACAGATTAGCTTTCAGGAAAAGAGCGCGGATGAGGGTATGTCTACAGAATATATTAATTGATGAAAATTGGGCTGTCTGCACTCTCAAAGTGCATGTTGTTGCCAAATGTATTTCATATGCTGTAAACCTAGTTCATAGTTGTTAGTTTCCTTTAATGCCAAACAAACACATACCAATCGTTGGTTAGAAGGCGATCGCCGAATTCGTCCTCGCTTTCTCCCGTGTCGCTGGCTGTCGTGTCGTTTTCGTCGGTTTCTCTTGCATACGGTTCAAACCGATATGGCTCAATAGCTTCAGTTTCTTCTTCAATTTCGTTTTCGCTACCTGCCTCCACACTACAACCATCCGTTTCAATACATTCGTAATCTGTTGAATCGCTTAAGCCGCTGAAATCCGAGTCTGAATCCGAGCTAATGTCGCTATAGCTTGCTGTTCTATGCGCCATGTTTGTTTGTGTTGGCTTCACTATGTGACGTCACAGGAAAATGGACGGGTGGTTAAAATCAGGCACTTTGAAGCTTTTTTTAGGGATATTGCGTGATGGGTAAAATTTTGAAAAAAACTTCGAAAAATATAATAAGCCACTGGGAACTGATTTTTAATGGTTTTAACCATTCTGAAATTGTGATAATGTTCCCCTTTAACGAGGCACTGCTAGCCAGGACAACATTGATAGAGCCATTGCAGCACTGAAGGTACACACACTCTGTCAATTCTCTTATATACTCTTTCATTCTAGACTTCTAGAGTGTTTGATTATCACATCACTCTAAATGTATAGACTATAAAGTTCACAAACATAAAGAGGGATGCTAGTGGGCCAGGCCAATGTTTCCTTATCTCTAAACTAAAACTGGGGAAATGTGTAGAGTGTTCTGGGCTTCAGACATGATTTTATTTCACAATTCCTTGAGAGAGAAAAAACGCCTGGTTAGGCTTTGTGTATGTAGTGTGTCCCTTCCTTGCTTTACAGCTATGTTGTTATTATGCTGTTTGTTACTCATGTATGTTATGTTGCAGCTATTTAAAATAGTGTTGTCAATTTGTTCTGGCCTGAAACAAATTGGCCCTTTGAAACATATCTTTGTCTTTGTGTGTTGTATGTAGACCACATTGATTAGCAGAGTTCAGTGATGCAAATGCATGTCAAGTTGATCAACACATTGTATTATTCTCCAGTGCAATAACAGTACTGAAATGAAGGCTAAAAGGGCATTAAAGGGGGCCTTAAATTTTTTTATATATATATATATATATATATATATATATATATTAGAGATGCGCGGTTTGCGGACACAACCGCGGAGTCCGCGGATTATCCGCGGGTCGGACGGTTGAAATAAAAAAAAAAAAAGATTTTATCCGCGGGTCGGGTCGGGCGGTTGAAATAAAAAAAAAAATTAGATTTTAAATAGATTCAGGAAATATATATACATAGTTAAATGTTGTTACCCACATACGAAAAACGAGCAGGCACCTGCAGCATATGCCACAACAGAAGAAGAAAAAAAAAATAGATTTTTTTCTTTTACGGAGCGGAGAAGGGACGCCTCGCCGGGGTCCGGGACCGAGGCCCCTTCCCCCGAGAGGGCCCCACCGGGAGCCGTAGCTGAGGTGATCCGCGAGAAGGGCCCGACGCACGTCCAGGGTCACCACCGCGCCCACCGCACCGACACCCCGCCTCGTCCGCCTTCGCCGCGGCCGGCGTCACGCACAGCAGGTAAGCAGCTTACCTGCCCGCCACCACCGTGGCCGGGGGCTCGTAACAGGGGTCACTCCGCGCGCTCCGCCCGCGCAGCTTACCTTCCCGCCACCCCCGTTGCCGGGGGCGCGTAACAGGGGTCACTCCGCGCGCAGTGCGCTCACGAAAGGGGTGGGGCTCACCCTGGTGAGCCGAGTGGGCCACTTTTGGTAAGCAGAACTGGCGCTGCGGGATGAACCGAACGCCGGGTTAAGGCGCCCGATGCCGACGCTCATCAGACCCCAGAAAAGGTGTTGGTTGATATAGACAGCAGGACGGTGGCCATGGAAGTCGGAACCCGCTAAGGAGTGTGTAACAACCCACCTGCCGAATCAACTAGCCCTGAAAATGGATGGCGGTGGAGCGTCGGGCCCATACCCGGCCGTCGCCGGCAGCGAGAGCCGCGAGGGCTAGGCCGCGACGAGTACGATGGCCGCCGCGGTGCGCGCTGAAGCCTCGGGAGCGAGCCCGGGTGGAGCCGCCGCGGGTGCGAGGGACATCGCACCTCCACGCGCTTGGAGGTGCGCTCAGCGCGGCTCCCAGATGATTGCGCACTGGTGTGCGTCTGGGCCGTGACAGCGTGGCACGCATTGAATGTCTGTACTGCATTGGATCAGTCTCCTTTCTTTAACAGGCAAAAGCTTTATAACCTCACTAATGCCTTGCATCGTCTATATTAGATATATAACAACGGGCGGGTGCGGGCGGGTGCGGTTTTGATTAAATGTTAGTTCGGGTGGATGCGGATGGTTGACGACTTTTGTGATGCGGTTGCGGATGAAATAATTGCCTATCCGCGCATCTCTAATATATATATATATATATATATATATATATATAAGTAACTAAATAGTTACTTTTCACAGTAACGCATTACTTTTTGGTGTAAGTAACTGAGTTAGTAACTGAGTTACTTTTGAAATAAAGTAACCAGTAACTGTAACTAGTTACTGGTTTTCAGTAATTAACCCAACACTGGAGGACACACATGTTAGCCACAGCATAGCTAGTGAGCCAGAGTGCTATCTTTACACTCACATTTTAGCAGCAACTACAAACCCTAAAACCAGTGAAGTTGGCACGTTGTGTAATTTGTAAATAAAAACAGAATACAATGATTTGCGAATCCTTTTCCACTTATATTCAATTGAATAGACTGCAAAGACAAGATATTTCATATTCCAACTGAGAAACTTGTTTTTCTTTTTGCATCCATCCATCCATTTTCTACCGCTTGTCCCGTTCGGGGTCTAGGGGGGTGCTGGAGCCTATCTCAGCTGCATTCGGGCGGAAGGTGGGGCACACCCTGGACAAGTCGCCACCTCATCGCAGATAGACAGACAACATTCACACACTAGGGCCAATTTAGTGTTGCCAATCAACCTATCCCCAGGCGCATGTCTTTGGAAGTGGGAGGAAGCCGGAGTACCCGGAGGGAACCCACGCAGTCACGGGGAGAACATGCAAACTCCACACAGAAATATCCCGAGCGCAGGATCGAACCCGTGACCTTCGTATTGTGAGGCAGATGCACTAACCCCCTCTTCCACCGTGTTTTTTGCAAATAATCATTAACTTAGAATTTAATGGCAGCAACACATTGCAAAAAAGTTGTCACAGGGGCATTTTTACCACTGCGTTACATGGCCTTTCCTTTTAACAACACTCAGTAAACGTTTGGGAACTGAGGAGACACATTTTTGAATTCTTTCCCATTCTTGCTTGATGTACAGCTTAAGTTGTTCAACAGTCCGGGGGTCTCCGTTGTGCTATTTTAGGCTTGGGGGTCACCCACATATGCGGTCCTCTCCAAGGTTTCTCATAGTCATTCACATTGACATCCCACTGGGTTGTGAGTTTTTCCTTGCCCTTATGTGGGCTCTGAACCGAGGATGTCGTCGTGGCTTGTGCAGCCCTTTGAGACACTTGTGATTTAGGGCTATATAAATAAACATTGATTGATCATTGATTGATTGATAATGCGCCACACATTTTCAATGGGAGACAGGTCTGGACTGGACGAGAGCTTGGTCAGTTGGTTGTTAAAACACTTGCCCGGCTTAATCGCCTTTGTACTTGTGTCGGTCTTTTCGGCTCAACTATGTGCAAATGGGGTATGGCTTCATCTGCGGCATGTGAGTGTGGTGCAGAGGAGTAAACTGCAGACCACATCATAACATCCTGTCCCATATTACAGCCATCCTAACGGGAATCGTGGTCTGGCAGCTGTGGACGAGAGCTTGGTCAGTTGTATAGTGGTTACACCTCTATTCAACATCTTTATCCAAACGAAGAAGAAGGTCTGGACTACAGGCAGGCCAGTCGAGTACCAGCACTCTTTTACTATGAAGCCACGCTGTTGGAACACGTGGCTTGGCATTGTCTTGTTGAAATAAGCAGGGGCGTCCATGATAACGTTGCTTGGATGGCAACATATGTTGCTCCAAAACCTGTATGTACCTTTCAGCATTAATGGTGCCTTCACAGATGTGTAAGTTACCCATGTCTTGGGCACTAATACACCCCCATACCATCACACATGCTGGCTTTTCAACTTTGCGCCTATAACAATCCGGATGTTTCTTTTCCTCTTTGGTCCGGAGGACAGGACGTCCACAGTTTCCAAAAACAATTTGAAATGTGGACTCGTCAGACCACAGAACGCTTTTCCACTTTGTATCAGTCCATCTTAGATGAGTTCAGGCCCAGCGAAGCCGACGGCGTTTCTGGGTGTTGTTGATAAACGGTTTTCGCTTTGCATAGGAGAGTTTTAACTTGCACTTACAGATGTAGCGACCAACTGTAGTTACTGACAGTGGGTTTTTGAAGTGTTCCTGAGCCCATGTGGTGATATCCTTTACACACTGATGTCGCTTGTTGATGCAGTACAGCCTGAGGGATCGAAGGTCACGGGCTTAGCTGCTTACGTGCAGTGATTTCTCTAGATTCAATTAACCCTTTGATGATATTACGGACTGAAGATGGTGAAATCCCTAAATTCCTTGCTGGTTGAGAAAGGTTTTTCTTAAACTGTTCAACAATTTGCTCACGCATTTGTTGACAAAGTGGTGACCCTCACCCCATCCTACTTTTATACCCAATCATGGCACCCACCTGTTCCCAATTAGCCTGCACACCTGTGGGATGTTCCAAATAAGTGTTTGATGAGCATTCCTCAACTTTATCAGTATTTATTGCCACCTTTCCCAACTTCTTTGTCACGTGTTGCTGGCATCAAATTCTAAAGTTAATGATTATTTGCAACAAAAAAAAAAAGTTTATCAGTTTGAACATCAAATATGTTGTCTTTGTAGCATATTCAACTGAATATGGGTTGAAAATTATTTGCAAATCATTGTATTCCGTTTATATTTACATCTAACACAATTTCCCAACTCATATGGAAACGGGGTTTGTACATCATTTTAGCTGTTTGCAATTTTACCAAATCACCGAACTTTAATATTTTTGACTCAATAAATAAAGGGTTTGTATGTTCTCTATATCCAACATTATGTATTATTCTAACCATACTTGCCAACCCTCCCGGATTTTCCGGGAGACTCCCGAAATTCAGCGCCTCTCCCGCAAACCTCCCGGGACAAATTTTCTCCCTAAAATCTCCCGAAATTCAGGCGGAGCTGGAAGCCACGCCCCCTCCAGCTCCATGCGGACCTGAGTGACGTGTCAACAGCCGGTATTTACGTCCGCTTTCCCACAATACAAACAGCGTGCCTGCCCAAACATGTTATAACTGTAGAATGATCGAGGGCGAGTTCTTGGTTTCTTATGTGGGTTTATTGTTAGGCAGTTTCATTAACATCCTCCCAGCGCAGTAACAACACACAACAACAGCAGTCATGATTTATTCTACCGTAAAGCAGTTCGTCTGCCGTAAACAGCAATGTTGTTGTAATATATTGAGTTGGAGGCAATAACCAGGCGAGGTGATGAAGTACGTCTCTTTACTGTAGACTTCAGAACAGACTCACACACTTGACGTCAGGTGCGCAAAACCACGTAAATCGTTGGCCAACCAAAAAGTAACCCCAGTACGCTATAGCCAACATTCACCAGGAGATGGCAACAGACAAACATAGATCACTCTATAACATTCCTCCCCTTTTAGAAATGGAGAAGTTCCTCAAAATAAATAAACAACCCAACCAAAAAATGCAGCAGCTCAATTAAAAAACTGTACTTAAGCCACATTCTTTTTTTTAGTACTGAACTCTTAACCCTCATTTGTAAACAATAACATGCTTATTATACAAACAGTATTTGTACACCTTTAACACAGATTTTTATACTGTCTTCAGAGATTCAGTTTTTTTGGTGGTACTCGAAACCTTTCTGGGTACCTGCGAAAGGGTGTTCAGCATGGTTAGAAAAATAGTGACAGAGAATAGAACAAGGATGGACAATTCAACCCTTAACTCAACAATGAGTAGATGAGTGTTATGTGTGTGTATATGTGTAAATAAATGAACACTGAAATTCAAGTATTTCTTTTATTTATATATATATATATAATAAAATAATGGTGAATTCTAGCTGTAAATATACTCCTCCCCTCTTAGCCACGCACCCAACCAGGCCACCAGCCACCCCGACCACGCCCTTTGTATATGAGATCATTAATGGTGAATATGTGTTCCCCATACTAAAGTGTTACAAAGTCTAACCCATACTTGCCAACCCTCCCGGATTTTCCGGGAGACTCCCGAAATTCAGCGCCTCTCCCGAAAACCTCCCGGGACAAATTTTCTCCCGAAAATCTCCCGAAATTCAGGCGGACTCAGGTCCATGCGGACCTGAGTCCGCTAACCCACAATACAGAGAGCGTACCTGCCCAATCACGTCATAACTGTAGAATGATGGAGGGCGAGTTCTTGGCTTCTTATGTGGATTTATTGTTAGGCAGTTTCATTAACGTCCTCCCAGCGCGATAACAACACACAACAACATCAGCCACATTTTTGTCTACCGTAAAGCAGTTCGTCTGCCGTAAACAGCAAGGTTGTGACACTCTTAAACAGGACAATACTGCCATCTAGTGAATTTGATAGATGCACTTTTGTGCGTGCCACACAGCATTGCATCATCAGAGAGGGTGTTCAGCATGGTTCGAAAAATAGTGACAGAGAATAGAACAAGGATGGACAATTCAACCCTTAACTCAACAATGAGTAGATGAGTTTTGTGTGTGTGTAAATGTGTAAATAAATGAACACTGAAATTCAAGTATTTATATTATATATATATATAATAAAATAAATATATATTTATAGCTAGAATTCACTGAAAGTCAAGTATTTCTTATATATATATATATATATATATATATATATATATATATATATATATATATATAGATATATATACATATAATAAAATAAATATATATTTATAGCTAGAATTCACTGAAAGTCAAGTATTTCTTATATATATATATATATATATATATATATATATATATATATATATATATATATATATATATATATATATAAATACTTGACTTAGTATTTTGTCAAGTATTTCTTATATATATATATAGGGTTAGAATATATATATATATATATATATATATATATATATATATGAAATACTTGTCTTAGTATTTCGTCAAGTATTTCTTATATATATATATATATATATATATATATATATATATATATATATATATATATATGAAATACTTGACTTGGTGAATTCTAGCTGTAAATATACTCCTCCTCTCTTAACCACGCCCCCAACCACGCCCCCACGCGCCCCCACCTCCCGAAATCGGAGGTCTCAAAGTTGGCAAGTATGGTCTAACCCGGTGCGCCCTATGGTTGAGAAAATACGGTATATTAAATTATTGTTCATTTTCACCACAATTCAGCCCGAGCAGAGATTTAAAAGTGCATTCTAGTTTTGAATTGGCTCATGTTTGTTTTGTAAGATCCTCCTTCCCTGGACTAAGTGTTACTGTTCCCTGATGTTGCTCAAATTCTCTTAAAATGCCATTTTTCTTTGTGATGCCCTCCTCTTCCCTCTCACAAGATCCAGAAGAGTCCTGTCACAGTGCAGCTGTTTTCATTCTCTCCTCAAATGACTTGTCTTTTCTGTCCTTCTCTTTTCCCTCCACCTGAACCACACCTTTTTTTACTGCTCCATTCCTCTCTCTTTTGCTTCTCTGTATCTGATTGTTTTGTTTTCCGGGGAGCCAGTGAAGGAAAGCTGGTGGTCCTGTCTTTGGCCATCGGTGTGGCCGAGCAAGACGACTTTGCCAATATCCCTGACCTGCAAGAAACGGCACAGGCGGCCCCTGCAGTCGGTCAGGAGCCCCCCCTCGAGAAGAGGTACCAGATCATGTATGGGAGCGCTTGTGTGTGTAAGTCCGTGTGTGTGTGTGTGTGTGTGTGTGTTAGGGAGAGTGGCGAATGAAAGGATGTGATGGGTATGATATCGAAGAACAAGCTTAGAGAGGATTTCTGCAGCAAGGTAGAGGAGAGTAGTTTTAACTAATGGTGAGCCACATCACTTAAATGCTTTATGATAAACAAAGTACAAACCCCGTTTCCATATGAGTTGGGAAATTGTGTTAGATGTAAATATAAACGGAATACAATGATTTGCAAATCCTTTTCAACCCATATTCAGTTGAATGCACCACAAAGACAACATATTTGATGTTCAAACTCATAAACTTTTTTGAAAATAATAATTAACTTAGAATTTCATGACTGCAAGACGTGCCAAAGTAGTTGGGAAATGGCATGTTCACCACTGTGTTACATGGCCTTTCCTTTTAACAACACTCAGTAAACGTTTGGGAACTGAGGAGACACATTTTTGAATCTTCTCAGGTGGAATTCTTTCCCATTCTTGCTTGATGTACAGCTTAAGTTGCGGGGGTCTCCGTTGTGGTATTTTAGGCTTCATAATGGGAGACAAGTCTGGACTACAGGCAGGCCAGTCTAGTACCCGCACTCTTTTACTATGAAGCCACGTTGATGTAACACGTGGCTTGGCATTGCCTTGCTGAAATAAGCAGGGGCGTCCATGGTAACGTTGCTTGGATGGCAACATATGTTGCTCCAAAACCTGTATGTACCTTTCAGCATTAATAACGCCTTCACAGATGTGTAAGTTACCCATGTCTTGGGCACTAATACACCCCCATACCATCACACATGCTGGCTTTTACACTTTGCGCCTATAACAATCCGGATGGTTCTTTTCCTCTTTGGTCCGTAAGACACGACCTCCACAGTTTCCAAAAACAATTTGAAATGTGGACTCGTCAGACCACAGAACACTTTTCCACTTTGTATCAGTCCATCTTAGATGAGCTAAGGCCCAGCGAAGCCGACGGTTTTTCTGGGTGTTGTTGATAAACGGTTTTCGCCTTGCATAGGAGAGTTTTAACTTTCACTTACAGATGTAGCGACAAACTTTAGTTACTGACAGTGGGTTTCTGAGGTGTTCCTGAGCACATGTGGTGATATCCTTTACACACCGATGTCGCTTGTTGATGCAGTACAGCCTGAGGGAATCGAAGGTCACGGGCTTAGCTGCTTACGTGCAGTGATTTCTCCAGATTCTCTGAACCCTTTGATGATATTACGGACCGTAGATGGTGAAATCCCTAAATTCCTTGCAATAGCTGGTTGAGAAAGGTTTTTCTTAAACTGTTCAACAATTTGCTCACGCATTTGTTGACAAAGTGGTGACCCTCGCCCCATCCTTGTTTGTGAATGACTGAGCATTTCACGGAATCTACTTTTATACCCAATCATGGCACCCACCTGTTCCCAATTTGCCTGTTCACCTGTGGGATGTTCCAAATAAGTGTTTGATGAGCATTCCTCAACTTTATCAGTATTTATCGCCACCTTTCCCAACTTCTTTGTCACGTGTTGCTGGCATCAAATTCTAAAGTTAATGATTATTTGCAAAAAAAAATTAATGAATATGGGTCGAAAAAGATTAGCAAATCATTGTATTCTGTTTATATTTACATCTAACACAATTTCCCAACTCATACAGGGTTTGTAATTGAAAAAAAACACTGGAGCTCTACGTTGAAATAAAAAGAGCTGTTGGGAAACACATTTCTGCAATTTTGAGCTGTGTGTGTGTTAGCTGTAAAAGCTATAATGAAGCCATACATCACAGCATCGCAATCATTTGCACCCACATGCGGCACTCTTATTTCCCCTCCTCACATTTTGCCAAATCGAATAAAATTGTGTTTTCTCAAGCCGATTATCTTTTTCTTTTTTTTATCTGGCGATGATAATTATCCTCCGTATCACAATGACATTCTTCTCTCCATTCTCTTTTTTTTTTGTTTGTTTGTCATTTCACTCCTGCCACCCCACTCCCACTATAGTTATCACATTCCCTTTGTATTTTCATGTTTTTTTTGTTATTATTCTAGTCTCTTCTACTCCTGTCTTTTTTCCCCTCGCCTCATGCTCATTATCTGCCTTCAATCACCCTCTGCTGCTCTCAGAGTCCCGTCTCTGGAGCTCCACCAACGGCCCAGAGAGCCTTCTCATTATTCCACAACATGTCGGTCGCTTACATAAATATTCTGTTAAAAATAAACCTTTTTCCTTGCCTGCCACCTTTGCACACTAGCGGCCAAAAAAAAAATACCACTCATCTATGAGGATCCATTACGCTCATCTCCCAAAATAATTGCTTTTTGGAGGGGTATGAAGCATTTCATGAATTACAAATGACTACATTGGCTCTTTCTTGTGAAACAAACTGCTCAAAGCGCGCTGTGCTTGTGTGGAACATAACAGCTATGTGGCAGAATTACCATTATGCCTTTGGCAGTTGCCAAAATGTCATGATAAAAACGATTAATTATTTTATTTTTATTTACATTTTTTGTTTTAATTTGTGTTTTTAAAAAAAAAATATAAAAATATATATACAGTCGTGGTCAAACGTTTACATACACATAATATCATGTCTGTCTTGAGTTTCCAATATTTTCTACAACTCTTATTTTTTTGTGATCGAATTATTGGAACACATACTGGCAGAGGTGTGGACTCGAGTCACATGACTTGGACTCGAGTCATGAATTTGATGACTTTAGACTCGACTTGACAAAATGTAAAAAGACTTGCAACTCGACTTAGACTTTAACATCAATGACTTGTGACTTCACTTGGACTTGAGCCTTTTGAATTGACATGACTTGACATGACTTGCTACTTTCCCCAAAACCCAAAGATGAAAAAGTTATTCGGGAGCGCTCCGTATTTTTCATTGTGTACTTGTCTATCAGCGTTGCGTGTGTCAGCTGGTGTGGTCTCAGTACAACAGCCAATCAAATTAGATCTACTTTGTTTTCATCACACAGCATTCATCCAATCAAATTGCAGGACAACCAACGAAGAAGACATGTCCAAACCACACGCCAGTGAACAAAAAATGATACCTAAAATAATTTTGATTGGGTATAAAAATTACGAGGTGGTCAACACAAAACGGTTTGCAGTATGCAACACATGCGGTTCGAAAATTACTGATGGAGAGGCAACAACTTCCAACTTCGTCCGGCATTTGAAGTTGCACAAAGAACGGTAAGTTTTGAATGTAAGATAACGTTTATTGGCTAAGTAACGTGACTTTTATTTGCTGTGTAGTTAAATCAGTGAGGCTGCAAACTCACTGCTAACGTTATAACGTTATTGCAAACACGGGAATCTGTTGCAGTTCACTACCTTATTCATACTTTTTGTTCAGTGATTTTTTTAAGCAGGGTTACGTTAGTCAATATATCACACGTAACGTTAGACGGCGGTCAGCAGCACCGCGTATTTTAGCCACCTAAAAAAAAGACAAAAATAGTAAAATAAAGGTCAGTTAAAATGTATACTATATTATGAATATGTGTACCGTTTTAGCTAGCTTTCTGACATACTGTTGGTTGTTTACCTCAGTGGTCCCCAACCACCGGGCCGCGGCCCGGTACTGGTCCGTGGATCGATTGGTATCGGGCCGCACAAGAAATATATATTTTTTTCTTTTTCTTTTTTTAATTAAATCAACATAAAAAACACAAGATACACTTACAAGTAGTGCACCAACCCAAAAAAACTCTCCCCCCCTTTTGTTCTGGGCATTGAACATGAAGACTCTTCCTTCACTGTTCCGAGTGGCCATGAGAGTCTTGGCAGTGCCTGCCTCCAGTGCTCCAGTGGAGCGAGTTTTCAGCCATGGTGGCATCATACTACGCCCCCATCGTGCACAAATGACTGACAGACTCTTGGCTAATTTGGTCTTTTGCAAATGCAATGCAGCATAGGGCCCTGACATATAAAAAGTACAACTTTTTTGTTATGTTCACGTATATGTCATGTTTTTTCAATGTTAACACTTTTGTACAAATAAGTACATTTGCACTTTATTTGTCAATGTGTTTGTTCTGTATAGGAATGAGTTCATGTTTAAAATGACTGGTTAATAGTGCTATTATGAAGTGCAATGTCAGCACAATTTTCTTTCCTGCAATTTAAAATGCACTTGTTTTAATAAATAAATACAGCGTTTGAAAAGCATACACAATCTGTGTTAATATATTAGTCTGTGGTTAAAAGGACTTGAAAGGACTCGAAACTCAAAATGCAGGACTTAGGACTTGACTTGAGACTTTCCAGTCTTGACTTTGGACTTGACTCGGGGCTTGCCTGTCTTGACTCGGGACTTGACTCGGACTTGAGGGCAAAGACTTGTGACTTGCAAAACAATGACTTGGTCCCACCTCTGCATACTGGTTTGTTACAAAAAAATCACAGACCTTTCCTCCAGAAGGTCTTATCTTTGTCCATGCCAAAAATTGAGCTGTTTGGCCTTAATATCCAGCAATATGTTTGGAGGATAAAAGGTGAGACCTTTAATCCCAGGAACACCAATCCTACCGTCAAGCATGGTGGGTGGTAGTATTATGCTCTGGGCCTGTTTTTGCTGCCAATGGAACTGGTGCTTTACAGAGAGTAAATGGGACAATGAAAAAGGAGGATTACCTCCAAATTCAGGCTAAAATCATCAGCCCGGAGGTTGGGTCTTGGCCGCAGTTGGGACAATGACCCCAAACCATACTTGCCAACCTTGAGACCTCCGATTTCGGGAGGTGGGGTGGGGGCGTGGTTGAGGGCGTGGTTAAGAGGGGAGGAGTATATTGACAGCTAGAATTCACCAAGTCAAGCATTCCATACACACACATACATATATATATATATATATATATATATATATACATCCTGAAAATATGCAAACAAAACTGTGTTTAGATAATTGATACTTCAAACTTGCATAAATAAATCTTAATATAACATAACTTGGCTTCTGAGAGCTTCAAAATGTAATGAATAAAATGCTAAAGTTGTTGATAAAAAAGCAATTATTTTAATAATTAGATATGGTCATTTTAAATGAATTATTATGATCATTTAAAATTAATTATTTCAAACATGTTTATTTAAATGTATAATTCTATGGCTGGATGTAATAAGGAGTCAGAAAAAATACAAATAAAAATACAATAAATTTTGATGTTCTTAGCAAAATATAGTAAAAATGTATTTAGTTTTTTTTTTTTTTAATTAAAAAATATATTTATTTGTAGGTAAGATAGACATGATCTCTAGTCTGGATGATTTAGTTCTTGTCACCCTGTTGTACTCCCGTCCCGAGGCCACGCCCCCTCCAGCTCCGGCTAAAAACTGGGAGATTTTCGGGAGAATATTTGTCCCGGGAGGTTTTCGGGAGAGGCACTGAATTTCGGGAGTCTCCCGGAAAATTCGGGAGGGTTGGCAAGTATGCCCCAAACACACATCAAAAGTGTTAAAGGAATGGCTAAATCAGGCTAGAATTAAGGTTTTAGTATGACCTTCCTAAAGTCCTGACTTAAATGTGTGGACGTTTAAGCTTCTTTTTGGAACTACCTCAGTTTGAAAAATGTTCCCCAAGACATACTTGCCAACCTTGAGACCTCGGAATTCGGGAGATTGGGGGGCGGGGGCGTGATTGAGGTGGGTGGGGATTGGTGGTAGCAGGGATTCTGGGTATTTGTTCTGCTGTGTTCATGTTGTGTTACGGTGCGGATGTTCTCCCGAAATGTGTTTGTCATTCTTGTTTGGTGTGGGCTCACAGTGTGGCGCATATTTGTAACAGTGTTAAAGTTGTTTATACGTATGTGCTCCAATCACACTATCACAAAAAAATAAGACAGCCATGACATGATGTTCTTTACAAGTGTATGTAAACTTTTGACCACGACGGTATATACAAACCAACGGCGGGCCGTGCGTGTCCCACCTAGGCCTTCAGTGATGTTTGGTTGTAGTATTATTCTCTTTCTAACTTCTCTTTTTATTTGGGGACAAATTGTAGACAATTTGGATATACATGATGCCTGCCTCTTTAGGACCACCCTTTCTAGACATATAAAGACTTGTATTTACAACATGAATAAAAGTTATATATACTGTGCAAATATAAAAAAAGGTACGCTTTTAGTTAATTATTGTTTTGGGTATTTTTTGTATATAATCTTCATTATTTACTTTATCTTATTTTTTTAAATACATTTTGGCCAAAAGGGGGCGCATTTTAATTTTTTACACACACTTGTTATTATATATGTTGGCCAGAGAGGGAGCACTTCAAATTTCTTACACACACTTGTTATTTCATATGTTGACCAGAGAGGGAGCATATTTAAAACCGACACGCAGTCAGTTTTGAAAAATCGCTCCTTTTTGGGACCACCCTCGTTTTGATAGATTTCACCAAAAAATATGGATTTTGGTGACAAATTGTAGATAATTTGGATATACATAATGCCTACCTCTTTAGGACCACACTTTCTAGACATTTAACCTATTATTCATGTTGTAAATACAATTCTTTATATAAGTTATACATACTATGCAAATATAAAAAAAGGTACGCTTTTCTTTAATTATTGTTTTGGGTATTTTTTGTTTGTAATCTTCATTAGTTATTACAGTATGTCTCTATATACATATTTATCTTATTTTTTAAATTAGTTTTGGCCAAAGGGGGCGCTTTTACATTTCTTACACACACTTGTTATTTCATATGTTGACCAAAGGGGGCACACTTTTAAAACCGACAAATTTGAAAAATTCCTCCTTTTTCGGACCACCTTAATTTTGATAGATTTCACCACCAGGGGCGCAAATGAGATCTCAATTTTTGGTTTTTTTGTAATGTGCTTAAGGCCGATGACAAATGAGTCACGGACCACAGATGGCCCCTGTGCCGCACTTTGGGCAACCCAGCTGTAGAAGCTAACTCTTAATGGCCACTATAGGCTTAGTACAGTAGTGTATTTGTTCATCCTATGGTCACATATGGGACACGGGTTGTCTTACGTCAGCACCGGAAGTCGTAAAATGAGCTGTTCACCTGCCGGGTTTTTTCGGGGATGAATAGGGAAGTCCTTCTTTAGGTGCCGTCTTGTTTTATCATATATTGCTTCCTTTCCACCTGTCAATGTTTACTTTTGTATGCACATTAAATCAACGAAAAAATCCTGACTTTGGAGCAATGTTCACAGACTCTTAAGTTAAAGTTAAAGTACCCATGATTGTCACACACACACACACACACTAGGTGTGGCGAAATTATTCTCTGCATTTGACTAATCACCCTTGATCACCCCCTGGAAGGTGAGGGGAGCAGTGAACAGTCGCGGTGGCCGCGCCCGGGAATGTGGTATTTGACTCTCTATTAGATGCAATGGTTTTCCATATGATTTCGGTCCTAACTTGTTCACCCCCCCCTCATATGGAAGGTACTTTTCCCTGTTGATGTCTCAAGAAGGGCAGAAATACAATAACACACACACACACACACACACACACACACACACACACACACACACACACACACACACACACACACACACACACACACACCTTAAAATGGCATAGTAGGGTAATAACATTTAGATTATTCCTCACCAGCAATGTTCCCTCTAAGGTGCGCGCCTGTGCAATTGCGCACTGCTCAAGCGTCCTCTGCGCACGGCAAATCTATGCCACGCACAAAATCAAATGAAAAAATAAGCGCATAACAATTTTCGACACACGGACACGACAGAGAAAACAGTTTTCGTCATCATTGTTCAAATATTGTAACGTCTGTCGAGACGCTTTGAGGACATGAATTCCATCCATCACTTTACTGAGCAAAACTCTTTATTGTCGGCCATAAACACATCACCAAAACATTAGTAAAAAAAATTATATCTCGCAAAAGTGGTCATTTTCTGCAGTACAAACCAGACCAAAAGCAACTTTGTTATATCAACAGCAGCCGCTTGCTCTTTCTCACTTGCGCCAACACATGCACATATGGTACTTAGCCAGTGATGCGTTTACAGCCACACAAAAAGTCGGACAACTCCAACACCACACATAAAGTGTCATTCCAGGTCGTTACACTATGATTTACCAATCAAATGTGTGCTTATTCTAGTGTCATTTATTAGCATACTTGCCAACCCTCCCGAATTTTCTGGGAGACTCCCGAAATTCAGCGCCTCTCCCGAAAACCTCCCGGGACAAATATTCTCCCGAAAATCTCCCGATTTTCAGCCGGAAAAAAAACTAAATAAACGTTAACTATATTTTGCTAAAAACATCAAAATTAATTGTATTTTTATTTGTATTTTTTCTGACTCCTTATTACATCCAGCCATAGAATTATACATTAAAATAAACATATTTGAAATAATTAATTTTAAATGATCATAATAATTCATTTAAAATGACCATATTTAATTATTAAAATAATTGCTTGTTTATCAACAACTTTAGCATTTTATTCATTACATTTTGAAGCTCTCAGAAGCCAAGTTATGTTATATTCCTTAAGATTTATTTATGCAAGTTTGAAGTATCAATTATCGAAACACAGTTTTGTTTGCATATTTTCAGGATATATATATATATATATATATATATATATATATATATATATATATATATATATATATATATATGTGTGTGTATATATATATAAATATATATGTGTGTATATATATATAAATATATGTGTGTGTGTGTGTATATATATATATATATATATATATATATATATATATATATATATATATATATATATATGTATATGTATGAAATACTTGACTTGGTGAATTCTAGCTGTCAATATACTCCTCCCCTCTTAACCACGCCCCAAACCACGTCCCGCCCTACCCCCGACCATGCCCCCGACCCCCCACCTCCCGAAATTGGAGATCTCAAGGTTGGCAAGTATGTTTATTAGGAATCTTGATTTATAAATATTAATCATGAAATGCTGTTAGTATATTAAATAAATACTAATAAAAATATATTTCTTACAAACAGGAAGTTGCAGGAATGTACACATGATCCCCTGCTTACATCTCATTGTGCAACATGTGAATGTTTTAATGGGAACTGAATGCAATGTCTGAAAGGGGTACAAATTATTTCCAAAGCAGGACCTCCACCCAGACAAACAATACAAGTACACAGTTCATGAAAAACAATATTTGTTGTTATTGTCTTTGTAAGTGGGCCTAAACACTTATATTAGAAAATAACCTCATGGAAATGACTGCTGTCATTTGATTATAATAATAAGAGAATCAATTGCCCAGGATTAGTATCAAATTCATTTCCTGCATATTACGTCTGGCTTGTCCATCTTTTGTGCTCACCTGGAAACCTCCTTTAATGGCTCGTGAAATCTACTAATATGCACAACAGGCGGGTGTTGCAAGGCTGCTCGGTCCAGCACACAGCCACGACTGCTCACCTCCATTAACCGGGATGGAGTTCTTTGTGTTATTTTTATAGATTAACCTGAGGTTCATGTAATTTCTTGGAAATAGAATAAAAATGTAATGTAGGATTGAGATTATAATTAAAGACTTGGAGACCGTGACCTTTTCGGCGAGCATTTATACGCCCTCCACCTGCGCTGTCAACTAATTCCACTTGAGCCACCTATTGTATTGTGGGTCTGTTGACAAATTGCAGGCTAAAGTGTACAGTGAGTGGTTTAGTTACACTTTAATTGGATGCTAAATATAGAGGCTCAAACACAACCCATGGTGTGTAAGCAGTACTCTGTGACAGTTTTCTAGGAGTTTATGATTCTCTGTAGTGTGTTAGTGATGACTTCACAGATGTCCGACTATGATCAAATATACAGTATCTAGATCAGTGGTTCTTAACCTGGGTTCGATCGAACCCTAGGGGTTTGGCGAGTCGGCCTCAGGGGTTCGGCGGAGCCTCCGCCGCGGAGATCAAGACACACCTGACTCATCGTGTAAATAAAAACTTCTCCCTATCGGCGTATAATGGATACCCCCAAACAATGTTCCCTCTAATTTTCCATATGCGTGGACCTACTCAGTGGCCTAGTAGTCAGAGTGTCCGCCCTGAGATCGGTAGGTTGTGAGTTCAAACCCCGGTCGAGTCATACCAAAGACCCTGGGGGTGAACAAGGGTGATGGGTCCAATGCAGAGGATACATTTCACCACCCCTAGTGTGTGACAATCATTGGTACTTTAACTTAGATGTGCACACTGTGGCCACACCAGCAGCACACCTGTCCCAAACCTGACTAAATACCAAGTTAATGACCCCAAAAGGGACAAGTGGTAGAAAATGGATGGATGTTTTATTATTATAATCAAATGACAGCAGTCATTTCCATGGGATTATTTTCTAAAATAAGTGTTTTGGCCCACTTACAATGACAATAACAAAAAATATAGTTTTTCATGAGTTGTGTACTAGTATTGTATGACTGGGTGGGGGGTCCTGCTTTGGAAATAATTCGTACCCCTTTCCGCATTTAGTTCCCACTAAAACGTTCACATGTTGCACAATGAGATGTAAACATGGGATCATGTGTACATTCCTGTAACGTTCTGTTTGTAAAATATATCTTTATTAGTATTTATTTAATATAATAACATCATTTCATGTTTAATATTTACAAATTAAGATTAAATTAAGGAAAAAATAAATGTTTCACTAAAGAAGGGTTCGGTGAATGCACATATGAAACTGGTGGGGTTCAGTACCTCCAACAAGGTTAAGAACCACTGATCTAGATTTTTACCATATTGCCTATAATCATCTGGAAACAGCCTAAAGCTGAAAATAAGGCTTTGTTTTTGTTCATTTCACTTTCTTTAAAACACCTCATAGCATTCTGTGTATTGACATATTTCTGTGGCCATCACTTACTCATATATATGCTAGCAATGTCAAGCGATTAAAAACAATTTACCATATTTTTCGGAGTATAAGTCGCACCGGCCGAAAATTCATAATAAAGAATGAAAAAAGCATAAATAAGTGGCACTGGAGTATAAGTCGCATTTTTTGGGGGAAATGTATTTGATAAAAGCCAACACCAAGAATAGACATTTGGAATGTAATTTGAAATAAATAAAGAATAGTGAACAACAGGCTGAATAAGTGTACGTTATATGAGGCATAAATAACCAACTGGTATGTTAACGTAACATATTATGGTAAGAGTCATTCAAATAACTATAACATATAGAACATGCTATACGTTTATCTGTCACTCCTAGTCGCTAAATCCCATGAAATCTTATACGTCTAATCTCTTACGTGAATTTGCTAAATAATATTATTTGATATTTTACGCTAATGCGTTAATAATTTCACACATAAGTCGCTCCTGAGTATAAGTCGCTACTCCGGCCAAACTGTGAAAAAAAACTGCGACTTATAGTCCAAAAAATACGCTACGATTCATTAACCTCTTAAGGCCCAAGCTGTTTGTTTACATGATTTTTTTTTATGTCTCTTTGCTTTTTGGGCTTATTGGACCCTAATTAGAATAAACACTAAAAATCATCTTTTTATATGATGTACTTAGTCCATAAGTACACAAACGTGTACTTCATGTGTAGTGACATGCACATTTTTATTTTTACACTTTTTTTTTCCAAATTCCATTGTATGTTATACTCTTCTGACACCACCAGATGGCAGTATAAGTGTCCACATAAGTGGCCATAAGACCCCAATTCAGTAGTGTACACACTTTTGGAAATACAAGCTAAAAGGTGCTGTCCACGTATGGCCTTAAGAGGTTAAAGCCGCTAACATCAGTATCTTGACACAGCTAGACTTATTTTTCGCCATGGCTACACATTCACATATTTTTTCAAAATATCTAGCTTAGATAACCTATTAGACAATATATAAAGATAATGTATTATACTTTGTGCTGCATGGCGGTAATGTTGTTACTCTCAGTCAGGCACAAGAACAGGGCAAGACAACTCGCAAGTTTACAGAGACAATAACGGAAATGTGAAAATGTAAAATTTGATCAACACGATAAAAAAACATAAAACGCTAAACATCACTGGGCCCCATTCAGCAACCGTTCTTAAGAACACATTTTGTTCTTAGGCCCACCTATGGAGTTTTTAAGGAGATTTTTGTATTCACCAATGTTTTCTTAGCTGGGATTTGTTCATAGGTAAGAACAAAATCTACGAGTGCTCCAGAGCACTCTTAGGGTGGCCTATTTGTTCTTGAGTGTGACAAGTTCCCTTACTTCTATTGTCTAATGTTAAATTGATATCATAGATAGATAGACACATAGATAGATAGATAGATAGATAGATAGATAGATAGATAGACAAGGCAGACAGACAGACAGCAAAATTAGCAATTTATAGACATTTTAAAATACCATGTGCGTGCGGGCACACACACACACACACACACACACACACACACACACACACACACACACACACACACACACACACACACTGCAAGATGGCAAGATGCCACAGATCATTCCCTGGGGAGGGAGCGCATATTTCACGACCATGTACGAAGTGACAAATATTTATTTGAACGCTTTAAGCTACCGAGAGCTGTCCCCCCTTTCTTAAACTTACGTTTTGACATTATGCATTTCCCCCGCAGGATAATACGAATTTCTCTGCTGTAATCTGTTTGTGTTTTCTCCGCGTGTTTGATGTTTGGCTTTTCCGCCGGAATTGTACCCTTATGTGGGGAATTGAGGGCGTTTCCCTATGCAGATTACGGCATTAAGGGTGTTTACATATGCATATTGGGGAAATAAGGGCGTGTTTATATGCAAATTATGATAGACACGCACGCGCTAACCATTTGGCATTCAGCAACTTAAGAACAGCCGGTGGGAGCAATTTGGTCGTTTAAGAACACGTCATGAATTTGAATGGACTCCTCTTAGGAAATCACTTAGGAAGAAAGATAAGAGGAAAAGTTAGGAACTTATTGCTGAATGGGGCCCATTGTAATTAATCACACAAAATGAGCGCAATAATTTAACATCCAGGTAAAGTCATGAATTGATTTACGTGGACCCCGACTTAAAGGGGAACATTATCACTATTCCAGAATGGTTAAAACCATTAAAAATCAGTTCCCAGTGGCTTATTATATTTTTCGAAGTTTTTTTCAAAATGTTACCCATCACGCAATATCCCTAAAAAAAGCTTCAAAGTGCCTGATGTTAACCATCGTTATATACACCCGTCCATTTTCCTGTGACTTCACATAGTGATGCCAACACAAACAAACATGGCGGAAAGAACAGCAAGCTATAGCGACATTAGCTCGGATTCAGACGGCTTAAGCGATTCAACAGATTACGCATGTATTGAAACGGATGGTTGTAGTGTGGAGGCAGGTAGCGAAAACGAAATTGAAGAAGAAACTGAAGCTATTGAGCCATATCGGTTTGAACCGTTTCCAAGCAAAACCGACGAAAACGACACGACAGCCAGCGACACGAGAGAAAGCGAGGACGAATTCGGCGATCGCCTTCTAACCAACGATTGGTATGTGTTTGTTTGGCATTAAAGGAAACTAACAACTATGAACTAGGTTTACAGCATATGAAATACATTTGGCAACAACATGCACTTTGAGAGTGCAGACAGCCCAATTTTCATCAATTAATATATTCTGTAGACATACCCTCATCCGCGCTCTTTTCCTGAAAGCTGATCTGTCCAGTTTTGGAGTTGATGTCAGCAGGCCAGGGAAGCTAGGGTCGATATTCTTCTCTTGATCATCTTCGGTGGCATAAGGGACGGTGTGAGCCAAGACATCCAGGGGGTTTAGCTCGCTCGTCTGCGGGAACAAACTGCCGCCATTGCTTGCCGTGCTACCGAGGCCCTTTGTCCCTGAATAGCTCACACACTCCGGCAGATTCAATGGGGGTCTGGCGGCAGATTTCTTTGACTTTATGGTTGGAAATGCATCTGCTTTGAGTGTCGCAGGATATCCACACATTCTTGCCATCTCTGTCGTAGCATAGCTTTCGTCGGTAAAGTGTGCGGAACAAACGTCCAATTTCTCGCCACTTTCGCATCTTTGGGCCACTGGTGCAACTTGAATCCGTCCCTGTTCGTGTTGTTACACCCTCCGACAACACACCGACGAGGCATGACGTCTCCAAGGTACGGAAAACAGTGGAAAAAACGGAAAATAACAGAGCTGATTTGACTCGGTTTTTGAGAAAATGGCGCATTGCTTCCCGATGTGAGGCCACGTTGTGACGTCATCGCTCCGAGAGCAAATTTTAGAAAGGCGTTTAATTCGCCAAAATTCACCCATTTAGAGTTCGGAAATCGGTTAAAAAAAAATATGGTCTTTTTTCTGCAACATCAAGGTATATATTGACGCTTACATAGGTCTGGTGATAATGTTCCCCTTTAAACAAGTTGGAAAACTTATTCGGGTGTTACCATTTAGTGGTCAATTGTGCGGAATATGTACTGTACTGTGCAATCTACTAATAAAAGTTTCAATCAATCAATCAATCAACATACTTCTGACCTCCATAAATTCTGGATGACTAGATCAAAACTTGCAGAAACGTTCCAAGCCATCCATCCATTTTCTACCGCTTATACCTTTCGGGGTCTCGCGGGGGGTGCTGGAGCCTATCTCAGCTACAATCGGGCGGAAGGCAGGGTACACCCTGGATAAGTCCCCACCTCATCACAGGACCAACACAGATAGACAGCCAGTTGTTGTCTAATTCATATTAGACACAGCCTCAGTAGTAATCTATTATTGACTCACGTACACCACTGATCAGTTTATGCAGAATTATAATTGAGTTTCAGGTTAAAGTGTACTTGCTAGTTGATGTTAATATGTCTATATTTGATCTCGCTGTGGAGTATTTCCCGACACGCTTGACCTTGCTTAGTAACTAAGTGTTCACGTATGTGCATACTTGCCAACCTTGAGACCTCCGATTTCGGGAGGTAGGGGGTGGGGGCGTGGTTGGGGGCGTGGTTAAGATATATATATATATATATATATATATATAAGAAATACTTGACTTTCAGTGAATTCTAGCTATATATATGTATATAAATAAAATAAGTACTTGAATTTCAGTGTTCATTTATTTACACATATACACACACATAACACTCATCTACTCATTGTTGAGTTAAGGGTTGAATTGTCCATCCTTGTTCTATTTTCTGTCACTATTTCAGAACACACACATTATACAAATATACATTATAAAATCAATAAGAAAAGGGGAGCTCTAATTTGGGAGTCTGAATTAGGATCAGAAGTTCCTATATAAACATTGCGCACTCACGTCGCCTTTTTGAATTGATTACTGCAGCTGTGCACTGGATTCATTCACAAATACAAACTACAACTCACAAACACTTTAGAGATAGGCTCCACCATCAGAATGTGTACTTAAACTTATAAAGATCACATGGACATTATTCAGTGAGTTGATTCACCAAAACTAACCTGTTATACAGGAGGAAAAAGCACACAGGACGTTTCAATTGTTCACAGACTGGTCGCGCTCATCAGAATGACAAGACACTTCCGGTCCGCAGGTGATAGCATTCAATTGGGAAGAAACGCCCTACTGCCCCCTACTGACCAATGTGAATACTGATAATCACCATCATCATAAACACACAAACAGTTAAAACAGTTGACACTTTTAAATACCTGGGCATAACCTTGGACAATAAACTCACCTTTGATCAACACACCACGGACATTCAAAAAAGAAGTCAACAAAGACTGTCAGCCATCCGGAAACTTAAAGGACTATACGTTGCACCTCATCTCCTGTTATTACTTTACCAAAGCATTGTTCAACCCATCCTTCTGTACTGTTCCACATGTTTTTTCACCATGCTTTCTGTAACCAACCGGACCAAACTCACACGCATTACAAACATAGCAGCTAAAATCATCGGCCTACCCACACCCAACATTTCAGACATAAACCACAGGTCCATCACCCGACTGGCAAAAACAATAGTTCAGGATATCACTCACCCACTACACCAATACATCATCCCACTACCATCAGGGCGCAGGTACAGAACAATCAAATTCCGGAGGGCCCGCCTCAGGAAAAGCCTGATCCCTGCAGCTATAGTCACCCTTAACAGCAGGCCCGGCCGACCTGTCTGACAAGCCTGTAAATGTGTGTTAGTCATGTATGATGTCTTTTTGTTATTTTTTTTTTATTTTTTTTTTGTGTGATGTGTAATGTCTAGTGTTTAAATGTACGGCAGTGACAATGAATTTCCCCAAGGGGACCAATAAATCTAATCTAATCTAATCTAATCTAATAAATGTGTAATGACAGCTCCAAAAATGAATTCAAACCACAAAATAAAATAAATAAATCAACACAAAAATGTGACACATTATGGGTGGGTCACATATGCATGTACAGTAGATGGCAGTATTGTCCTGTTTAAAAGTGTCACAACATTGCTGTTTACGGCAGACGAACTGCTTTCGCTGTTGTTGTGTGTTGTCAACACGTCACTCAGGTACGCAGGGAGCTGGAGGGGGCGTGGCCTCCAGCTCCGCCTGAATTTCGGGAGTTTTTCGGGAGGAAATTTGTCCCGGGAGGCTTTCGGGAGAGGCGCTGAATTTCGGGAGTCTCCCGGAAAATCACGGAGGGTTGGCAAGTATGCGTATGTGAAGTATCAAAGGGTGAAATAACATACTGTATGGGCCCTCTGCTCGCCCTTCAGCAGTGTGCTAATGCCTAATTGTTCCTTCGCTAAGCTTGAAAACGATCCCAACAAACACGCCATCCTGCCCACTGGCCATCTAGGCAGCTTTATTCATTAGGCACTGTCGCTGACCTTGCGTGTGCACGATCGCATGATAAAAAACGGCATGAAGGCGTTCCGCATGACCATGAATTTACGAGGCGGCGAGCTCGGGTAGATAAACAGTTTGAAGTAAACGACACGTGAGGGGTGATGCAATGTAGGTTGCATGTGGGAGAAGAGGAGGAGGAAATACAAGACAAAATAACAGACGTGTTCAGTCGGATTACAAAATGGTTTATTGCTCTGATTGGGGCCAAGTGCGCTGAGATGGTTCGGTCCCAGGCATCCATAGGCTGTGGATCTTAGAAAGCCTAATTAGAATGTTGGAGTGACTTGTTAATGCCTCATTGGTTCTCACTCATACAATTCCTATGCGATTCAGTGAACCTATACAGTACACACTCCTTCAGCGTGGCTATAAAGAGAAACCTCATTCCCCAAGAGCTTTGAATCTAGATCTCTGCGTGAGCAAGCCAGTCAGTCGCCCAATGGAGAAGGAGGCTCTCGACTAGGAGGCGGGATGTATACTTATGCCACATTAACATTCAATCCACTTGCCTGTGGCCTTTCAATTATTCATCTGTGGATGTTGCATCATTTTGTGTAAGCCGGTGGAGATGGAGCTTGTTTTAGAATACATCTGGGAGGTATTAATAGATAGATGCTAATTTCATAGCCTAAAATATGGCATGCATCCTGCAAGAGTGCCTGTTTATTGCCAATGTATAATAGTGCTTTATATTTTATGAGATGATTGTGGCGCTTAACTACTGACCGCGTTTGAGAGGTAAAATCAAACATAGTCGATGGACATTATGACTTTTGGCCTCCAAGTTTTAAAGCGTGTGTGTATTCATCATCCAGTGGTCGGTCATTTTGTGGTGGAACAAAATGACTGTTCAAATTGTATAACCTGCGTGTTTCTTTGAATTGATTCATACTTGCCAACCTTGAGACCTCCGATTTCGGGAGGTGGGGGCGGGGGGCGTGGTTGGGGCCGTGGTTAAGAGGGGAGGAGTATATTTACAGCTAGAATTCACCAAGTCAAGTATTTCATATATATATATATATATAAAAGAAATACTTGATGAAATACTAAGTCAAGTATTTCATATATATATATATATATATATATATATATATATATATATATATATATATATATATATATATATATATATATATATATATATATATAAAATAAATACTTGATGAAATACTAAGTCAAGTATTTCATATATATATATATATATATATATATATATATATATATATATATATATATATATATATATATATATATATATATATATAAAATAAATACTTGATGAAATACTAAGTCAAGTATTTCATATATATATATATATATAAGAAATATTTGACTTTCAGTGAATCCTAGCTATAAATATATATTTCTTTTATTATATATATATATATGTATATATATATAAGAAGTATTTCATATATATATATATATATGTATATATATATATATATATATATATATATATATATATATATATAATAAATACTTGACTTTCAGTGAATTCTAGCTATAAATATATATTTATTTTATTAAATATTTTTTTATATATATATATATATATATATATATATATATATATATAATAAAAACTTGAATTTCAGTGTTCATTTATTTACACATATACACACACATAACACTCATCTACTCATTGTTGAGTTAAGGGTTGAATTGTCCATCCTTGTTTTATTCTCTGTCACTATTTTTCGAACCATGCTGAACACCCTCTCTGATGGTGCATTGCTGTGTGGCACGCACAAAAGTGCTTTCATCAAATGCACTAGATGGCAGTATTGTCCTGTTTAAGAGTGTCACAACATTGCTGTTTAGACGAACTGCTTTACGTTAGAAAAAACGTGACTGCTGTTGTTGTGTGTTGTTGCCGCGCTGGGAGGACGTTAATGAAACTGCCGAACAATAAACCCACATAAGAAACCAAGAACTCGCCCTCCATCCTTCCACAGTTATACTTGAGTCCGCCTGAATTTCGGGAGAAAATTTGTCCCGGGAGGTTTTCGGGAGAGGCGCTGAATTTCGGGAGCCTCCCGGAAAATCCGGGCGGGTTGGCAAGTATGAATAGATTAGAAGTTGCTGTGTTACTGTGACAGAAAGCTTTTCCGGACTCACCAATCTGTCGCCTCCTTAGAGGCTTTGGTGAATGTAGCCCCCTGAGGAATCCCCTTCGCTATGTCCACCGTTCGCATCCTTGCATCGCAGGGGAATGTGCATTATCGCTACTCGCTAAGTAAAGGCGAAGTCCAGTCACAAAGCGATGGGTTGTCGGGTGGGGGGTTTGTAGTCTTCTATCCATCCATTCATACTGCACGTCAAGCAAGGACTGAGGGAAGCAACATCTTCCAAAGAAGCAATTGGAGCGCGGACTCTGTGTCCTCTGCACATCCATGCATTATGTGGGCTTGACTGCAGCCTTCTAGGCAGCAGGTACACCCTATTACACATGGAAGGGGAGACAAGCTATTAAGGCAGGCCTGGGCAATTATTTTGACTTGGGAGACACATTGAGAGAAACAAATGTGTCTGGGGGCTGGTGTGTGTATGTGTATATATACCAGTGGTTCTTAATCTGGGTTCGATCGAATCCTAGGGGTTCGGTGAGTCGGCCTCAGGGGTTCGGCGGAGCCTCCGCCACGGAGGTAAAGACACATCCGACTTATCGTGTAAATAAAAATTTCTCCCTATCGGCGTATTATGGATACCCTCAAACAATGTTCCCTCTAATTTCCATCTGATTTGCAAGTTTTTTGATTGATCGATTGACACTTTTACAAGTAGAGTCCAAAGAAAGAGAATACATTACATGAAACAGTACAGTTTACACAGTACAGTACATATTCCGTACCATTGACCACTAAATAGTAACACCCGAATAAGTTTTTCAACTTTTTTAAGTTGGGGTCCACGTTAATCAATTCATGATAATGTGTGTAAGGTGTGTAATTTGTTTTGAGTTCATGCACTGTGTTGGTTTTGTTCTTTCATGCACGGTTCATTTTGTGCACCAGTAAAAAAACATTTAACTTTTTCTTGAATTTGAAAAAAAAACCATTTTATTTTTCACTAAAGAAGGGTTCAGTGAATGCACATATGAAACTGGTGGGGTTCAGTACCTCCAACAAGGTTAAGAACCACTGATATATACACTGAATATAAAGTATACATAGACTCCCACCAACACGTCTTCCTATGAGGAAGCAGTGCCTGGGGAGTCTGTGGTGGGCTCTCCTATTTCTGGGGCTGAGGTTGCTGAGGTAGTTAAAAAGCTCCTCGGTGGCAAGGCCCCGGGGGTAGATGAGATCCGCCCGGAGTTCATTAAGGCTCTGGATGCTGTGGGGCTGTCTTGGTTGACAAGACTCTGCAGCATCGCGTGGACATCAGGGGCGGTACCACTGGATTGGCAGACCGAGGTGGTGGTTCCTCTCTTTAAGAAGGGGAATCAAATCAAATCAAATCAACTTTATTTATAAACCAGAGGGTGTGTTCTAACTATCGTGGGATCACACTCCTCAGCCTTCCCGGTAAGGTCTATTCAGGTGTACTGGAGAATAGGCTACGCCGGATAGTCGAACCTCGGATTCAGGAGGAACAGTGTGGTTTTCGTCCTGGTCGTGGAGCTGTGGACCAGCTCTATACTCTCGGCAGGGTCCTTGAGGGTGCATGGGAGTTTGCCCAACCAGTCTACATGTGTTTTGTGGACTTGGAGAAGGCATTCGACCGTGTCCCTCGGGAAGTCCTGTGGGGAGTGCTCAGAGAGTATGGGGTATCGGACTGTCTGATTGTTGCAGTCCGCTTCCTGTATGATCAGTGCCAGAGCTTGGTCCGCATTGCCGGTAGTAAGTCGGACACGTTTCCAGTGAGGGTTGGACTCCGCCAAGGCTGCCCTTTGTCACCGATTCTGTTCATAACTTTTATGGACAGAATTTCTAGGCGCAGTCAAGGCGTTGAGGGTATCTGGTTTGGTGGCTGCAGGATTAGGTCTCTGCTTTTTGAAGATGATGTGGTCCTGATGGCTTCATCTGGCCAGGATCTTCAGCTCCCACTGGATCGGTTCGCAGCTGAGTGTGAAGCGACTGGGATGAGAATCAGCACCTCCAAGTCTGAGTCCATGGTTCTCGCCCGGAAAAGGGTGGAGTGCCATCTCCGGGTTGGGGAGGAGATCTTGCCCCAAGTGGAGGAGTTCAAGTACCTCGGAGTCTTGTTCACGAGTGAGGGAAGAGTGGATCGTGAGATCGACAGGCGGATCGGTGCGGCGTCTTCAGTAATGCGGACGCTGTATCGATCCGTTGTGGTGAAGAAGGAGCTGAGCCGGAAGGCAAAGCTCTCAATTTACCGGTCAATCTACGTTCCCATCTTCACCTATGGTCATGAGCTTTGGGTTATGACCGAAAGGACAAGATCACGGGTACAAGCGGCCAAAATGAGTTTCCTCCGCCGGGTGGCGGTGCTCTCCCTTAGAGATAGGGTGAGAAGCTCTGCCATCCGGGAGGAGCTCAAAGTAAAGCCGCTGCTCCTCCACATGGAGAGGAGCCAGATGAGGTGGTTCGGGCATCTGGTCAGGATGCCACCCGAACGCCTCCCTAGGGAGGTGTTTAGGGCACGTCCAACCGGTAGGAGGCCGCGGGGAAGACCCAGGACACGTTGGGAAGACTATGTCTCCCGGCTGGCCTGGGAACGCCTCGGGGTCCCACAGGAAGAGCTGGACGAAGTGGCTGGGGAGAGGGAAGTCTGGGCTTCCCTGCTTAGGCTGCTTCCCCCGCGACCCGACCTCGGATAAGCGGAAGAAGATGGATGGATGGATGGATGGATGGATAGACTGTATACACACTGAATACAAATTTAACACTTTATTTTGAACTCAGAGATCTAAAATGTTTACTCCATACACAAAAGACCTATTTTTCTCAAATATTGTTCACAAATCTGTCTCAATCTGCGTTAGTGAGCATTTCTTCTTTGCCAAGATAATCCTCATAGGTGTGGCATATCAAGGTACTGATTAAACAGCGTGATTATTGCACAAGTGTGCCTTAGGCTGCCCACAATAAAAGGCTACTCAGAAATGTGCAATTTTATCACAATGCCACACATGTCGCACGTTTTTGAGGGAGCCGGCAGTTGGCAAGCTGACCGCAGGAATGTCCACCGGAGCTGTTGCCCGTGAGATGAATGTTCATTTCTCCACCATAAGCCGTCTTGAAAGGTGTTTCAGAGAATTTGGCAATACATTCAACCGGCCTCACAACCGCAGACCACGTGTAACCACACCAGCCCAGGACCTCCATATCCAGCACTTGCACCTCCATTATCCCGAACAGTTGCTGCAACAATTGGTTTGCATACATACTTGCCAACCCTCCCGGATTTTCCGGGAGACTCCCGAAATTCAGCGCCTCTCCCGAAAACCTCCCGGGACAAATTTTCTCCTGAAATTCAGGCGGAGCTGGAAGCCACGCCCCCTCCAGCTCCATGCGGACCTGAGTGACGTGTCAACAGCCTGTATTCACGTCCGCTTTCCCACAATATAAACAGCGTGCCTGCCCAAACACGTTATAACTGTAGAATGATTGAGGGCGAGTTCTTGGTTTCTTATGTGGGTTTATTGTTAGGCAGTTTCATTAACGTCCTCCCAGCGCGGTAACAACACACAACAACAGCAGTTATGTTTTATTCTACCGTAAAGCAGTTCGTCTGCCGTAAACAGCAATGTTGTTGTAATATATTGAGTTGGAGGCAATAACCAGGCGAGGTGATGAAGTACGTCTCTTTACTGTAGACTTCAGAACAGACTCACACACTTGACGTCAGGTGCGCAACACCACGTAAATCGTTGGCCAACCAAAAAGTAACCACAGTACGCTATAGCCAACATTCACCAGGAGATGGCAACAGACAAACATAGATCACTCTATTACATTCCTCCCCTTTTAGAAATATAGAAGTTACTCAAAAGAAATAAACAACCCAACCAAAAAATGCAGCAGCTCAATTAAAAAACTGTACTTAAGCCACATTATTTTCTTTTTTTTTTAGTACTGAACTCTTAACCCTCATTTGTAAACAATAACATGCTTATTATACAAACAGTATTTGTACACCTTTAACACAGATTTTTATACTGTCTTCAGAGATTCAGTTTTTTTGGTGGTACTCGAAACCTTTCTGGGTACCTGCGAAAGTGTGGTCAGCGTGGTAAGAAAAATAGTGACAGAGAATAGAACAAGGATGGACAATGCAACCCTTAACTCAACAATGAGTAGATGAGTGTTATGTGTGTGTATATGTGTAAATAAATGAACACTGAAATTCAAGTATTTTTTTTATATATATATATATATATATATAATAAAATAAATATATATATAGCTAGAATTCGGGCTTCACGCTGGCAGAGGGGTTAGTGCATCTGCCTCACAATACGAAGGTCCTGAGTAGTCTTGGGTTCAATCCCAGGCTCGGGATCTTTCTGTGTGGAGTTTGCATGTCCTCCCCGTGACTGCGTGGGTTCCCTCCGGGTACTCCGGCTTCCTCCCACTTCCAAAGACTTGCACCTGGGGATAGGTTGATTGGCAACACTAAATTGGCCCTAGTGTGTGAATGTGAGTGTGAATGTTGTCTGTCTATCTGTGTTGGCCCTGCGATGAGGTGGCGACTTGTCCAGGGTGTACACCGCCTTCCGCCCGATTGTAGCTGAGATAGGCTCCAGCGCCCCCCGCGACCCCAAAGGGAATAAGCGGTAGAAAATGGATGGATGGATATATATATATATATATATATATATATATATATATATATATATATATATATATATAATAAAATAAATATATATATAGCTAGAATTCACTGAAAGTCAAGTATTTCTTATATATATATATATATATATATATATATATATATATATATATATATATATGAAATACTTGACTTGGTGAATTCTAGCTGTAAATATACTCCTCCTCTCTTAGCCACGCCTCCAACCACGCCCCCGCCCCACCCCGACCACGCCCCTCCACCCCCCACCTCCCGAAATCGGAGGTCTCAAGGTTGGCAAGTATGTTTGCATAACCAAATAATTTCTGCACAAACTGTGAGAAACCGTCTCAGGGAAGCTCCTTTGCATGCTCGTTGTCCTCATCGGGGTCTCGACCTGACTGCAGTTCGTCATCGTAACCGACTTGAGTGTGCAAATGCTTACCTTGGATGGCGTCTGGCACGTTGGAGGGGTGTTCTGTCACGAATGAATCCCGGTTTTCACTGTTCAGGGCAGATGGCAGACAGCATGTGTGGTGTCGTGTGGTTTGCTGAGGTCAACGTGGTGAATGGAGTGGACCGTGGTGGGGGTGGGGTTATGGTGTGAGCAGGCGTATGTTATGGGACAACGAACCCAAGTGAATTTTATTGATGGCATTTTGAATGGACAGACATATCGTGACGAGATACTGCGGCCCATTGTTGTGCCATTCACCAGAGACCATCCTGGAAACTGAAAACATCCCAGGTCTTGCATGGCCAGAATACTCACCGGACATGTCACCCATTGAGCATGTTTAGGATGCTGTGGATCGGTATATACGACAGTGTGTTCCAGTTCCTGCCAATATCCAGCAACATGGCACAGCCATTGGAAAGGAGTGGACCAACACTCCACAGGCCACAATCAACAACTTGATTAACTCTATGTCAAGGAGATGTGTTGCAGTGCAACGGTGTCGGCTGTCGCATTCTGTGTGGGGAAAGCTTCAACCCACTTGGAGAAGATGTCAACCATCACCAAGCAATATTTCTTCCCTTCGCATGGGTGGAGCTCCATGAAATCAATAATTACATGTTGAAAGGGGAAGTCGGGTAGGGGTGGGCAGCTGGTGGAGTTTTCAGCAGCCAGCTGGGGTTGTGCCTGGCACAAACCATGCAGTGTTGACAAAACTTGTCCACATATGCACAGAACCCTTTGGTGAACCACATCCTTTGAACAGTCATAATCATCCACCATGTTGACCCATGGTCTAACCCATGTGACAATTTAGCGTACACAGGGAAGAGGGAAGCTGGAAAACAAGGATTGTCATCAGGACCATACCAAATGCCATCATGATGGAGGCAGCCTGGCTTGGTCCACAAGGACATATCAGCTGCAGTGATGAACGGTTTGAGGTCCTGGAGGGATGCGACAGAAGTGAGGGGTGCAGAAGGAAACAAAGCAAAGCTTGAGCAGCAGCATTTGCAGCCGCATCAGCGCATCCATTGCCATGGGAGACAGGATCAGTGTGATCTGTGTGAGTGGCGCACTAGAGGACCGAGATGGAAGAGGGCATCGAGGAGATCGGCAACCAGACGGCGATGTTGAATAGGGAAGCCGACAGCTTTCAGGAATTGTCAGGTGGAGCCAAAGCACAGCGAAATCATGAACCACGCCAAAGGTGTACCTAGAATCAGTGTAAATGTTGACGGCCCAATTTTTGGGCCGTTGATGACCACAATAAGCAGCGCAAACCTTTTCGAGCCGGCAGTAGTATTCTTCAACGGGCTCGGCCTGACTTTATTTGCAGTGGAAGACAGCGTCCAGATCAGGTTGCGGTAGAAACGCCTACTCGATGTGGGAGAGGACGCGGTTGACATGTGCTTCCCACGCACCGTCCTTGTCCTAGACGGGTTGGGTGGCTCTTAGGTTTGAGTTTGCTGATACTTAGACCACAGCTGAGACTTTGGTGAAGTTGACGGAGCCCAGTATTTGTTTCAAGATGGTGGAGATTTCGCCACCAGCAGGACGCCATGCGTAGACAAATACATTGAACGTGTCGCGGAACGCTGTTCCGTTATTTTTGACCGATGGAATTTCGCTCACCGATTCTGTTCATAACTTTTATGGACAGAATTTCTAGGCGCAGTCAAGGCGTTGAGGGGATCTGGTTTGGTGGCTGCAGGATTAGGTCTCTGCTTTTTGCAGATGATGTGGTCCTGATGGCTTCATCTAGCCAGGATCTTCAGCTCTCACTGGATCGGTTCGCAGCTGAGTGTGAAGCGACTGGGATGAGAATCAGCACCTCCAAGTCCGAGTCCATGGTTCTCGCCCGGAAAAGGGTGGAGTGCCATCTCCGGGTTGGGGAGGAGATCTTGCCCCAAGTGGAGGAGGTCAAGTACCTCGGAGTCTTGTTCACGAGTGAGAGAAGAGTGGATCGTGAGATCGACAGGCGGATCGGTGCGGCGTCTTCACTAATGCGGACCCTGTATCGATCCGTTGTGGTGAAGAAGGAGCTGAGCCGGAAGGCAAAGCTCTCAATTTACCGGTCGATCTACGTTCCCATCCTCACCTATGGTCATGAGCTTTGGGTTATGACCAAAATGACAAGATCACGGGTACAAGCGGCCGAAATGAGTTTCCTCCGCCGGGTGGCGGGGCTCACCCTTAGAGATAGGGTGAGAAGCTCTGTCTTCCGGGGGGAGCTCAAAGTAAAGCCGCTGCTCCTCCACATCGACAGGAGCCAGATGAGGTGGTTCGGGCATCTGGTCAGGATGCCACCCGAATGCCTCCCTAAGGAGGTGTTTAGGGCACGTCCGACCGGTAGGAGGCCGCGGGGAAGACCCAGGACACGTTGGGAAGACCCAGGACACGTTGGGAAGACTATGTCTCCCGGCTGGCCTGGGAACGCCTCGGGGTCCCACAGGAAGAGCTGGACGAAGTGGCTGGGGAGAGGGAAGTCTGGGCTTCCCTGCTTAGGCTGCTGCCCCCGCGACCCGACCTCGGATAAGCGGAAGAAGATGGATGGATGGATGGATGGATGGAATTTCGCTCTTTGCCACTTCAGTGAGCTGTGGGGTGATGCGGCGGTAGACCAGGACTGGGTCATCACCTGGACCTGGGAACTTGATCATAGGCCAAAGGGAGGTGGAAGTTGATGGCACTGCCTTTGTTTGAGGACAGAGACCATGACCTGTGTTGAAAAGTTCACATTTGACTGCTGTCGTTATGTCAGATAGTTCATCATCACCGTCTTCATATGAAAGATGACTTGTGGCCTGGGCTGTCTTTTCCTTTGTCGTTGGTCCGAGGGCAGCCTGTGGTGGTTTAAGGGGGCACAGCATTTGTGGCGCGATGGCTTTGGGCAGCACATGCTGTAGTGGTGGAGCAAGAAGGTCAGGAGGAGTGGCGTTGTTCTGCAGATGTTGGTGGCGGACAGGAGCCCAGTCGTCGTCAAGCAAGACCGCCAACTTGTCATCGGTCGTGGACAACCTCAGGTAAAGGGAGTTGACAGTGGGATGTGGGCGTAGGGTGGTGGAGAAACAATATAATTATCAGCATAGAGTTGATCAGATGGTGCTATTCTTATTGGTGTGGTGGGCGTATTGGACTGTAATGAATTACCAACAGTGTCTCGTTCACGCTTTGACATTGCTTTTCTTTGACTACATTCTTTCAACCTGTATTCAGACATCCACACTTTCCAACATGTTCCATGTCGTTGCTGCCTTTGTCCATCTTTCACTCTCACGTTCTTGTCTTTTCTCTCACACTCATTAATTGCATTATTTAACCTTTCTTTTAACTGAGTCAATTGCCTTGAAATTAGACTTCCTCCCACAGGAAAACCCAGTTTGACCCATTCTTCATTGCATTCGAGGCGGTCATCCCCATATTTGGCTTTCATGGCCATTGAAATTGGTGAAGACCATTGAACTTTGTCAGGAGTTTTGCTGACGTTTAATTCCATCGTTACGTCAATACCGTCAAGTGCCGGAGTTGACCACTTGAGCCTACGTACGTAGCTATTCAACTTGCATACTGCGATTGTCTGTTGGTTTACAAACTTTCAGCCCCACCTAAAACAAAATTTTACATTTCAGTAGTTTATAGGTCTAGACTCAAGGTGTCTGTTGCTGAAATGCCACGGCGAACACTGGGGCGCTGAGTCACGGCCAGTCTTCCCATCTGTTCATCGGGTTGGAAGCAGACGTCTCTCTATTGTCTGGATGATCAGTCATCGTCCGCGATCCGGTCCCATTGTCGTTCGGGGCATCCCACTTCTGACACCAAGTTGTATTGGAAATGTTCTCATCAAGCAGTCAAACAAAATGGACTTTCTTCGATTTATTTTGAAAGCTTGAGCATCTCAAAAGGCACAGTTCACATTCATAGCAGGTGTGAAAGGGAAAGCGCGCAAAGTGAGAGATGTGTTATTTTCTTATACAATACAAGTGGGAGTGAGGGAGTAACCTTTGACACAGAACAAATGACTTAGCAGATGTCGGGGACTTTGAACAACCTTCGAAGACTAAAGCATTGTACATTCGTACATGAAGTTTTCTCAAGGCTAAAGCATCATACTGTATGTTAGGTTTTATTCAAAGACTAAAAGCTGCAGCCGGTCACAGCTGCACTCGGGCGTAAAGCGGGGTACACCCTGGACACCTCATTTCAGGGCCAAGACAATCAGACAGGCAACCATTCACACTGACAAACTAGGGTCAATTTATTGTTGCCAATAAGCCTATCCCCAGGTGCAGGTCTTTGGAGGTGGGAGGAAGTTTACATACCTTGGGAGAATTTATGATTTCTTGGCTATTCTTCAGAGAATATGAATGATAACACAAAAACCTTTCTTCCACTCATGCTTAATGGTTGTGTGAAGTTATTTATTGGCAAACAACTGCGTTTACTCTTTTTAAATCAAAATGACAAAAGAAAGTACCCAAATGACCCTGATCAAAAGTTTACATACCCCAGTGACTTTGATCTGATAACATGCACAAAAGTTGACACAAACAGGTTTCAATGGCTAATCAAGGTTCCAATCCTTACCTGTGACCTGTTTGTTTGTAATTAATGTGTGTGTATAAAAGGTCAGTGAGTTTCTGGGCTTCTGACAGACCATTGCATCTTTCATCCAGTGCTGCACACATGTTTCTGGATTCTGAGTCATGGGGAAGGCAAAAGAATTGTCAAAGGATCTGCGAGAAAAGGTAATTGAACTGCATAAAACAGGATATCCACGGAATTGAGAATGCCAATCAGCAGTGTTCAAACGCTGATTAAGAAGTGGAAAATGAGGGATTCAGGTAGACCAGCAAAGATTTCAGCCACAACTGCCAGGAAAATTGTTCGAGATGCAAAGAAAAATCCACAAATAACTTCAGCTGAAATACAGGACTCTCTCAAAAATTATGGTGTGGCTGTTTCAAGATGCACAACAAGGAGGCACTTGAGGAAAAATGGGCTGCATGGTCGAGTTGCCAAAAAGTTACGTTTTGGTCTCATCACTCCACATTACTTTGTTCCAGAAGTTTTGAGGCTTGTCTCTGTGCTGTTTGGCGTAATGTAAGTGGGATACTTTGTGACATTTTCGCAGAAATGGCTTTCTTCTGGCGACTCGACCATGCAGCCCATTTTTCTTCAAGTGCTTCCTTATTGTGCATCTTGAAACAGCCACACCACAATTTTTCAGGGAGTTCTGTATTTCAGCTGAAGTTATTTGTGGATTTTTCTTTGCATCTCGAACAATTTTTCTGGCTGTTGTGGCTGAAATCTTTGCTGGTCGACCTGAATCCCTCATTTTCCACTTCTTAATCAGTGTTTGAACACTGCCGATATGCATTCTCAATTCCTTGGATATCTTTTTATACCCCTTTCCTGTTTTATGCAGTTCGATTACCTTTTCTCGCAGATCCTTTGACAATTTGTTTGCCTTCCCCATGACTCAGAATCCAGAAACATCTGTGCAGCACTGGATGAAAGATGCAATGGTCTGTCAGAAGCCCAGAAACTCACTGACCTTTTATACACACATGCACAATGCATGCACAATTTACACAAAAACATATCCGTATACATATCGACACAACAATGAAGCGTTTTAAATGTACAAACCCCGTTTCCATATGAGTTGGGAAATTGTGTTAGATGTAAATATAAACGGAATACAATGATTTGCAAATCCTTTTCAACACATATTCAATTGAATGCACTACAAAGACAAGATATTTGATGTTCAAGCTCATAAACTTGATTTTTTTTTTTGCAAATAATAATTAACTTAGAATTTCATGGCTGCAACACGTGCCAAAGTAGTTGGGAAAGGGCATGTTCACCACTGTGTTACATCACCTTTTCTTTTAACAACACTAAATAAACGATTGGGAACTGAGGAAACTAATTGTTGAAGCTTTGAAAGTGGAATTCTTTCCCATTCTTGGTTTATGTAGAGCTTCAGTCGTTCAACAGTCCGGGGTTTCCGCTGTCGTATTTTAGGCTTCATAATTCGCCACACATTTTCAATGGGAGACAGGTCTGGACTGCAGGCGGGCCAGGAAAGTACCCACACTCTTTTTTTACGAAGCCACGCTGTTGTAACACGTGCTGAATTTGGCTTGGCATTGTCTTGCTGAAATAAGCAGGGGCATATGTTGTTCCAAAACCTGTATGTACCTTTCAGCATTAATGGTGCCTTCACAGATGTGTAAGTTACCCATGCCTTGGGCACTAATGCACCCCCATACCATCACAGATGCTGGCTTTTCAACTTTGCGTCGATAACAGTCTGGATGGTTCGCTTCCCCTTTGGTCCGGATGACACGATGTCGAATATTTCCAAAAACAATTTGAAATGTGGACTCGTCAGACCACAGAACACTTTTCCACTTTGCATGAGTCCACCTTAGATGATCTCGGGCCCAGAGAAGCCGGCGGCGTTTCTGGGTGTTGTTGATAAATGGCTTTTGCTTTGCATAGTAGAGCTTTAACTTGCACTTACAGATGTAGCGACCAACTGTATTTAGTGACAGTGGTTTTCTGAAGTGTTCCTGAGCCCATGTGGTGATATCCTTTAGAGATTGATGTCGGTTTTTGATACAGTGCCGTCTGAGGGATCGAAGGTCACGGTCATTCAATGTTGGTTTCCGGCCATGCCGCTTACGTGGAGTGATTTCTCCAGATTCTCTGAACCTTTTGATGATATTATGGACCGTAGATGTTGAAATCCCTAAATTTCTTGCAATTGCACTTTGAGAAACGTTGTTCTTAAACTGTTTGACTATTTGCTCACGCAGTTGTGGACAAAAGGGTGTACCTCGCCCCATCCTTTCTTGTGAAAGACTGAAAATTTTTTGGGAAGCTGTTTTTATACCCAATCATGGCACCCACCTGTTCCCAATTAACTTGCACACCTGTGGGTGGCAAGGCCCCGGGGGTGGATGAGATCCGCCCGGAGTTCCTTAAGGCTATGGATGCTGTGGGGCTGTCTTGGTTGACAAGACTCTGCAGCATCGCGTGGACATCAGGGGCGGTACCTCTGGATTGGCAGATCGGGGTGGTGGTTCCTCTCTTTAAGAAGGGGAACCGGAGGGTGTGTTCTAACTATCGTGGGATCACACGCCTCAGCATTCCCGGTGAGGTCTATTCAGGTGTACTGGAGAGGAGGCTACGCCGGATAGTCGAACCTCGGATTCAGGAGGAACAGTGTGGTTTTCGTCCTGGTCGTGGAACTGTGGACCAGCTCTATACTCTCGGCAGGGTCCTTGAGGGTGCATGGGAGTTTGCCCAAACAGTCTACATGTGCTTTGTGGACTTGGAGAAGGCATTCGACCGTGTCCCTCGGGAAGTCCTGTGGAGAGTGCTCAGAGAGTATGGGGTATCGGACTGTCTGATTTTGGCGGTCCGCTCCCTGTATGATCAGTGTCAGAGCTTGGTCCGCATTGCCGGCAGTAAGTCGGACACGTTTCCAGTGAGGGTTGGACTCCGCCAAGGCTGCCCTTTGTCACCCATTCCGTTCATAACTTTTATGGACAATTTCTAGGCGCAGTCAAAGCGTTGAGGGGATCCGGTTTGGTGGCTGCAGGATTAGGTCTCTGCTTTTTGCAGATGATGTGGTCCTGATGGCTTCATCTGGCCAGGATCTTCAGCTCTCGCTGGATCGGTTCGCAGCCGAGTGTGAAGCGACTGGGATGAGAATCAGCACCTCCAAGTCCGAGTCCATGGTTCTCGCCCGGAAAAGGGTGGAGTGCCATCTCCGGGTTGGGGAGGAGACTCTGCCCCAAGTGGAGGAGTTCAAGTACCTCGGAGTCTTGTTCACGAGTGAGGGAAGAGTGGATCGTGAGATCGACAGGCGGATCGGTGCGGAATCTTCAGTAATGCGGACGCTGTATCGATCCGTTGTGGTGAAGAAGGAGCTGAGCCGGAAGGCAAAGCTCTCAATTTACCGGTCGATCTACGTTCCCATCCTCACCTATGGTCATGAGCTTTGGGTTGTGACCGAAAGGACAAGATCACGGGTACAAGCGGCCGAAATGAGTTTCCTCCGCCGGGTGGCGGGGCTCTCCCTTAGAGATAGGGTGAGAAGCTCTGTCATCCGGGGGGAGCTCAAAGTAAAGCCGCTGCTCCTCCACATCGAGAGGAGCCAGATGAGGTGGTTCGGGCATCTGGTCAGGATGCCACCCGAACGCCTCCCTCGGGAGGTGTTTAGGGCACGTCCGACCGGTAGGAGGCCACGGGGAAGACCCAGGACACGTTGGGAAGACTATGTCTCCCGGCTGGCCTGGGAACGCCTCGGGATCCCCCGGGAGGAGCTGGACGAAGTGGCTGGGGAGAGAGAAGTCTGGGCTTCCCTGCTTAGGCTGCTGCCCCCACGATCCGACCTCGGATAAGCGGAAGAAGATGGATGGACCTGTGGGATGTTCCAAATAAGTGTTTGATGAGCATTCCTCAACTTTATCAGTATTTATTGCCACCTTTCCCAACTTCTTTGTCACGTGTTGCTGGCATCAAATTCTAAAGTTAATGATTATTTGCAAAAAATAAATGTTTATCAGTTTGAACATCAAATATGTTGTCTTTGTAGCATATTCAACTGAATATGGGTTGAAAATGATTTGCAAATCATTGTATTCCGTTTATATTTACATCTAACACAATTTCCCAACTCATATGGACACAGGGTTTGTAGATTTAAAATTACCACAGGTCCCTTTTTTAAAATGATTCTTTACTCTTTATCTTGTTTCCAATCTAGTGCCCTGTCAACGAGGCGGAGGCACAGAAGGCGACATTTTTCTGCCTCGTTCTTTCAGCAAATGTTGCTATTTAAGTCACATTCCCAGCCCCGACACGCAGGGAGCAATTAGTTAACTGTGAAAGCATCCCAGTTTTGGTCTGGGGGAGGTCAAGCAGCAGGGATGACTGTCTAAATGTTCATGTGTTTAATGTGAATGATAAGTTATGTAAGCATTACTGTGTGTGTGTGTGTGTGTGTGTGTGTGTGTGTGTGTGTGTGTGTGTGTGTGTGTGTGTGTGTGTGTGTGTGTGTGTGTGTGTGTGTGTGTGTGTTCTTGTATTGCTACCCTTCTTGAGACATCAAGAAGGAAAAGTAGCTTCCATATGAGGAGGTGTGAACAAGTGATGACATAAATCATGGTCCCAATAACATTTCATCTAATAGATAATGTCTCATTTGCACCCCTGCTGGTGAAATCTATCAAAATGAGGGTGGTCCCAAAAAGGAGGGATTTTTCAAAATTGACTGTGTGTCGCTTTTGAAAGTGCTCCCCCTCTGGTCAACATATGAAATAACAAGTGTGTGTAAGAAATTGAAATGCTCCCCCTCTGGCCAAAATTAACTTGTTTTAAATTAATAAATATGTATATAGAGACATACTGTAATAACTTGAAGTAAATATTGAAAACTAAAAAAAATTACAAAAAAAAAAAAACTAAATGCAGTCTTTTTCTCACAATGTGTCAACTTTTTTCTTATAAAATTGGGAACAATTTCTTGTATTCTTTCTTTTTCTGTAATATTGCAATATTTTCTCGTAAAATTATTACTTTTTAATGCAAAATGGTGACATTCATCATATAAAATTCTGACTTTTATCACAATATTGCCAATGTTTTGATTGTTCTTGTAAAATAGTGACATTTTTTTAGTAAAATTATGACTTTTGTCCATAATTTTGCCAAGTAAAATTCCGATTATCATTATGATATTGCCAAAATGTGAGAGTTCTCTTATAAAATTGTGACTTTTGTCGAGTAAAATTACGACTCTTTTCATAAAATTGCCAAAATGTTAAGCTTTTCTTGTAAAATTGCGAAAGTTATCGAGTACAATTCCAACTTTTATCATAATATTGCACAAATGTTCAGGTTTTTTTTGTAAAATTTTGACTTGCAAATTTTATTATAATACTGCCAAAACTTTAAGTTTTTCTTGTGAAATTGTGACCTTTTTCTTGTGAAATTCCAACTCATTTTTCACAACAAGCTTTTTTTAATTTACATAGTATGTATATATTATTAATGTTGTAAATACTAATTTTTACATATCTTGAAAGGGTGGTCCTAATAAGGTAGGCATTTTTCGGAGGTCTCAAGAAGGTGACAAATACAAGAATGTGTGTGTGTGTGTGTGTGTGTGTGTGTGTGTGTGTGTGTGTGTGTGTGTGTGTGTGTGTGTGTGTGTGTGTGTTGTATTTTTATCCTTCTTGAGACATCAACAAGGAAAAGTACCGTCCATATGAGGAGGTGTGAACAAGTTAGGACCAAAATCATGGTCCCAATACGGAAAGCCATTGCATCTAATAGAGAGCCAAATACTAGAGTCCGTGAACATTGCTCCAAAGTCAGGATTTTTTGGTTGATTTAAATTGCATACAAAAGTAAAAATTGACAGGTGCAAAGGTAGCAATATATGATAAAACAAGATGGCAGCAAAAGAAGAATTTCCCTATTCATCCCAAAAAAAAAACGTCAGGTGAACAGCTGATTTTACGATTTCCGGTGCTGACGTAAGACAACCCGCGTCCCATATGTGACCATAGGATGAACAAATACACTACCCTACTAAGACTATAGTGGCCATTAACAATTAGCTTCTACAGCTGGGTTGCCCAAAGTGCGCCACAGGGGCCATCTGTGGTCCGTGACTCCTTTGTCATCGGCCTTAAGCACATTACAACAACAAAAAAATAGAGATCTCAATTGCACCCCTGGTGGTGAAATCTATCAAAATTTGCGTGGTCTTAAAAAGGAGGGATTTTTCAAATTGACTGTGTGTCGCTTTTAAAAGTGCTCCCCCTCTGGTCAACATATGAAATAACAAGTGTGTGTAAGAAATTGAAATGTGCCCCCTTTGGCCAAAATGAATCCAAATAAATAAATAAATATGTACATAGAGACATACTGTCATAACTTGAAGTAAATAATGACGATTATAAACCAATTACAAACAAAAAAAAGGAACTAAAAGCAGTCTTTTTCTCCCAATGTGTCGACGTCTTACTCATAAAATTGGGAAATATTTCTCATATTCTTTCTATTTCTGTAATATTGCAATATTTTCTCGTAAAATTGTTACTTTTTTATGTAAAATTATTACTCTTAATGCAAAATAGTGACATTTGTCGTATAAAATTCAGACTTTTATCACAATATTGCAAAGTGTTTGTTGTTCTTGTAAAATAGTGAAGTCTTTTGAGTAAAATGATGACTTTTGTCATAATTTTGCCGAGTAAAATTCCGATTATTATTATAATATTGCCAGCATTTCAAAGTGTTCATATTGAAATTGTAACTTTTGTCGAGTAAAATTGTGACTCTTTTCATAAAATTGCCAAACTTTTAAGCTTTTCTAGTAAACTTCCAACTTTTATCATAAAATTGCACAAATGTTCAGTTTTTCTTGTAAAATTTTGACCTGCGTCGTGTAAAATTACGACTTTTATCATGATACCGCCAAAATTCTGAGTTTTTCTTGTGAAATTGTGACCTTTTTCTTGGGAAATTCCAACACATTTTTCACAACAAGCTTTTTTATATTTGCATAGTACAAACCCCGTTTCCATATGAGTTGGGAAAATGTGTTAGATGTAAATATAAACGGAATACAATGATTTGCAAATCCTTTTCAACCCATATTCAGTTGAATATGCTACAAAGACAACATATTTGATGTTCAAACTCATAAACTTTATTTATATTTTTTGCAAATAATAATTAACTTAGAATGTCATGGCTGCAACATGTGCCAAAGTAGTTGGGAAAGGGCATGTTCACCACTCTGTTACATGGCCTTTCCTTTTAACAACACTCAGTAAACGTTTGGGAACTGAGGAGACACATTTTTGAAGCTTCTCAAGTGGAATTCTTTCCCATTCTTGCTTGATGTACAGCTTAAGTTGTTCAACAGTCCGGGGGTCTCCGTTGTGCTATTTTAGGCTTCATAATGCGCCACACATTTTCAATGGGAGACAGGTCTGGACTACAGGCAGGCCAGTCTAGTACCCGCACTCTTTTACTATGAAGCCACGTTGATGTAACACGTGGCGTGGCATTCTCTTGCTGAAATAAGCAGGGGCGTCCATGGTAACGTTGCTTGGATGGCAACATATGTTGCTCCAAAACCTGTATGTACCTTTCAGCATTAATGGCGCCTTCACAGATGTGTAAGTTACCCATGTCTTGGGCACTAATACACCCCCATACCATCACAGATGCTGGCTTTTACACTTTGCGCCTATAACAATCCGGATGGTTCTTCTCCTCTTTGGTCCGGAGGACACGACGTCCACAGTTTCCAAAAACAATTTGAAAAGTGGACTCGTCAGACCACAGAACACTTTTCCACTTTGTATCAGTCCATCTTAGATGAGCTCAGGCCCAGCGAAGCCGACGGCGTTTCTGGGTGTTGTTGATAAACGTTTTTTTCGCCTTGCATAGGAGAGTTTTAACTTGCACTTACAGATGTAGCGACCAACTGTAGTTACTGACAGTGGGTTTCTGAAGTGTTCCTGAGCCCATGTGGTGATATCCTTTACACACTGATGTCGCTTGTTGATGCGGTGCAGCCTGAGGGATGGAAGGTCACGGGCTTAGCTGCTTACGTGCAGTGATTTCTCCAGATTCTCTGAACCCTTTGATGATATTACGGACCGTAGATGGTGAAATCCCTCAATTCCTTGCAATAGCTGGTTGAGAAAGGTTTTTCTTAAACGGTTCAACAATTTTCTCGCGCATTTGTTGACAAAGTGGTGACCCTCGCCCCATCCTTGCTTGTGAATGACTGAGCATTTCATGGAATCTACTTTTATACCCAATCATGGCACCCACCTGTTCCCAATTTGCCTGTTCACATAAGTGTTCGACGAGCATTCCTCAACTTTATCAGTATTTATTGCCACCTTTCCCAACTTCTTTGCCACGTGTTGCTGGCATCAAATTCTAAAGTTAATGATTATTTGCAAAAAACAACTTATTTTTATCAGTTTGAACATCAAATATGTTGTCTTTGTAGCATATTCAACTGAATATGGGTTGAAAATGATTTGCAAATCATTGTATTCCATTTATATTTACATCTAACACAATTTCCCAACTCATATGGAAACGGGGTTTGTACAAGTGTGTGTGTGTGTGTGAGTGTGTGTGTGTGTGTGTGTGTGTGTGTGCGTGTGTGTGCACTATACACTGAAGATGTATAGCTAAGTTGGGGGTGGCTATGAGATAGAAGTGCAACAATCCATAGTCTGAGTGTGTCTTGTTTGCAGGGGTTGGGGAGGGGGAAAAGGGGGCTTTCTTTCTCGCGTCTCTCTCCAGCCTTGAAGTGGAGTGTCTTCTTCCCCTCCCCCAAAAAACCCCCCTACCCCTCTCTTCGAGCTGCTGGCCCTCGGTCAGGTAACGAAAAACAGGATAGTATCACAGGACGGTGAAAACCCACAGTGGCCCCGCCTGCCTCCATATGTGTGTTGATGTGAAGGTGTGTGTCTGCGAGGCTCTCACCCGTACCTGTCATATATCCTCCACAATGTCTGTTCTCATTGTGCTTGCCTGTTTGCTACTCCCCTTCTTAACACACCTGCCCCCCTTGGACCCAACACCCTAAATCCCAATATGTTTCCAAAAGCCGTTGCTATGCCAACAGCCCACTTTCTGAGCTGCATTCTGATATGAAGTCAACTCTGCCTCCTGATGGATACTGTAGGCAACTGCAGGCTTTTTAAGAACTTCTCCATCAACCCCCCTCCGAAGGGGTCAGACAGAAATGGCTCCAACAGGAAAAAGAAACAAATCCTCATTATTATTCATAGAAGTATTTCGTCCAGTTGGTTAAAAGAACAGCACCCGAGCAGAGGACCACCGGAGATGCTGTAGAGCAGGGCTAGTAGGAACGTCATTCCCGAGGCTTCAGGAGCTTTTACCGGAGAATGCAACGAACCCCTGAGTGAAGCATGAAGGAGAATGAATAATTGAGGATGCTCACTCCCCCCATCGATACTTGGGAGGTGGCCGGCTTTACTCTAAATCCCAAGTGTCACTCTATGCTTCAGAGCAGGCCCGGCCCTAACCAATCTGGCGCCCTAGGCAAGATTTTAGGTGGCGCCCCCCCCACATCGGCAGTGAAGTGTATATACTCACAAGAAACCGAATAGCTTTGTCTTTGACCTTTTTTTTTTTTTTACTTACAACTATACCTAATATATAAAGGGGTGGAAAAGTGACTATTACCTGCAGGGCAAACATTAGCTAACCAGAAGGCAATAACAATGTAAACAAAAAACACCTGCTTAAAAGATCTAATACAAATGTCCCTGAGGAATGTAAGGTGAGTACTGTAATTACCTAACGTTACATTATTATTTTCCATAACAATTTAGCCCCCTCCACAATATTAACCCGACGTTAAAACAGAACTAGCTATTTATTGATTAGCAATTGCCGAATCATGTAACATTAGCTTAATGCTAAAAAGCCAGCTACTATCACATTCTGTAACAGACAAATAATTTCATGTAGGCTAACGTTACCTACCTGCTAACTCTGTCTTTTCTCGTTTCTCCTCCTCTTCTTTTCTCTTTTTTCTTCCCTGGGCACCTGACAGTTTTGGCCGTTTTGACATCTTGTGTTGATTTTTTGATGTGGTGACGTCCAAAAAGAGTCATGATACGGGAAGGGAGGGGGCGCACCGTGAGGGGGGAGGGGGGCGTAATGTTGTAACAAATAATATTTCTATTAAATAGGCTTTACTTTGCATTTTAATTAACGTGGGATTATTTTTTGTATTTAGAAATAATAATACCAACTTTTTTTTCCTTTTTTTTTCCTCCAACATTTGTGGCACTGGCGTGGCGCCCCCTGATGGACGGCGCCCTTAGCATTTGCCTATACGGCCTATGCCACGGGCCGGCCCTGCTTCAGAGCTTCTTCGAACAGTCTCGGATCTTAAAACTTCAGACATTTTGCCTGCGTTAGAAATAAAACAAAACCACGGGCCCATGGAAAAGGAATGACCTCCCTTGCAAACTAATACAACTACAGTGGAGCCTCGATGTACGAACTTAAATGGCACTTATACGTGGTTTGTAAATAGAAAAGTTTGTATATTGAAGCAACTTATCAACTATGTAAATGTCAAGACTTGGGCTGTGGAGTTTTTGTTTTCCCAAGATGCAAGAGAATTTGGATCGGACATGGCTTGAAGGTGGGTACATGATTTATTTATCAAACAAAGAATGAACGAAAAGCGCGCACTTTGGCGGAGGTAAAAAAAAAACTTGGCGAATGAAAACAAAGCTTGCACAAAGGCAGAAACTGAACACAAAATAACAAAACACTTACTGTGGCATGGGACCGTGAACAGGGCTTGAAAACGCGAGGACAGCAGGGTGAGAAAGGCTATGACTCCAGGACGAACAACAGAAAATGAAAAGCTTAAATAACAGACATGATTAACGAAAACAGGTGCGTGACTCAAAACGTGAAACAGGTGCGTGACGTGACAGGTGAAAACTAATGGTTGCTATGGTGACAAACAAGAGTGCACAATGAGTCCAAACGTGGAACAGGTGAAACTAATGGGTAATCATGCAAACAAGACAAGGGAGTGAAAAGCCAGAAACTAAACAAAACATGACTTAAAACAAAACATGATTACACAGACATGACAGTAAACATGAATAGTGAGTTGCACCCTTGACAAAAGTCCATATTTTAGTAAACATTTATAGACTTTTAACTATTCATGTTTACATAGCTAAGAGTTTGTTTCAATATACAAACTTTTTTTTTTTTTTTTTTTTTTACAAATCACGTATAAGTGCCAATTAAGTTCGTAAATCGAGGCTCCACTGTAGTTGTATTAGTTTGCAAGGGAGGTCATTCCATTTCCTTTAGACAATTTCAATTATGCAAGCGCTTAATCATTTATGATTTATCAGGATGAATCCAAAATCCATAGAGTGAATCATCTGATTTTTTATAAATATTCATTTGAACTTAATTGGCACTTATACATGGTTTGTAAAAAAAAAAAAAGTTTGTATATTGAAACAAACTCTTAACTATGTAAACATGAATAGTGGGTTGCACCCTTGACAAAAGTCCATGTTTTAGTAAACATTTATAGACTTTTAACTATTCATGTTTACATAGTTAAGAGTTTGTTTCAATATACAAACTTTTTTTTTTTTTTTTTTATTTTTTTTTTATTTTTACAAATCACGTATAAGTGCCAATTAAGTTCGTAAATCGAGGCTCCACTGTAGTTGTATTAGTTTGCAAGGGAGGTCATTCCATTTCCTTTGGACAATTTCAATTATGCAAGCGCTTAATCATTTATGATTTATCAGGATTAATCCAAAATCCATAGAGTGAATCATCTGATTTTTTATAAATATTCATTTGAACTTAATTGGCACTTATACATAGTTTGTAAAAAAAAAAAAAAAAAGTTTGTATATTGAAACAAACTTATAACTATGTAAACATGAATAGTGGGTTGCACCCTTGACAAAATTCCATATTTCAGCAAACATTTATAGACTTTTAACTCGGGCTCTCAAATTAATATTTTTTTTAAATCAGATTATTCACTCTATGGATTTTGGATTAATCATGATTAATCATAAATTATTCCTCGCTTGCATAATTGAAATTGTCCAAAGGAAATGGAATGACCTCCCTTGCAAACTAATACAACTACAGTGGAGCCTCGATTTACGAACTTAATTGGCACTTATACATGGTTTGTAAATAGAAAAGTTTGTATATTGAAGCAAATTACTTCATAAGAAACTATGTAAACATAAATAGTGGATAACACCCTAACAAAAGTCCATATGTTAGTAGAAGTTTATAGACTTTTAACTGGGGCTCTTAAATAAATATTAAAAAAAATAATCAAATGATTCACTCTAGACTTTGGATTAATCATGATTAATCATAAATGATTATTCGCTCGCATAATTGAAATTGTCTAAAGGAAATGGAATGACATCCCTTGCAAACTAATACAACGACAGTGGAGCTTCGATTCACAAACTTAATTGGCACTTATACATGGTTTGTAAAAAAAAAAAAAAAAAAAAAGTTTGTATATTGAAACAAACTCTCAACTATGTAAACATGAATAGTGGGTTGCACCCTTGACAAAAGTCCATATTTTAGTAAACATTTATAGACTTTTAACTCGGGCTCTCAAGTGAATATTTGTTAAAAATCAGATGATTCACTCTATGGATTTTGGATTAATTATGATAAATCATAAATGATTCTTCACTCGCATAACTGAAATTGTCTAAAGAAAATGGAATGACCTCCCTTGCAAACTAATACAACTACAGTGGAGCCTCGATTTACGAACTTAATTGGCTCTTATACATGGTTTGTAAAAAAAAAAAAAAAAAAAAGTTTGTATATTGAAACAAACTTTTAACTATGTAAACAGGAATAGTGGGTTGCACCCTTGACAAAAGTCCATATTTTAGTAAACGTTTATAGACTTTTAACTCGGGCTCTCAAGTGAATATTTGTTAACAAGAGATTCACTCTACTGATTTTGGATTAATCATGATTAATCACAAATTATTCCTCGCTTGCGTGATTGAAATTGTCTAAAGCAAATGGAATGACCTCCCTTGCAAACTAAGTGAAGCCTCGATGTACGAACTTAATTGGCACTTATACATGGTTTGTAAATAGAAAAGTTTGTATATCAAAACAAATGACTTCATAAGAAACTATGTAAACATAAATAGTGGGTTCCACCCTTGACAAAAGTCCATATTTTAGTAAACGTTTATAGACTTTTAACTAGGGCTCTCAAATCAATATTTGTTAAAAATCAGATGATTCACTCTACGGACTTTGGATTAATCATGATTAATCACAAATTAGTCCTCGCTTGCATAATTGAAATTGTCGAAAGGAAACACCCTGATATTTGTACACACATGCAATTTTATCATCAGAATGTCATCCAGGAACGTTTTTAAAGGTTTTACTTGAATGCATGTCATTTATTTGGCACACAAATTGGAAAACTGTTTTAGGTAAAGTTCTTTCAGGCTGCATTTTGCAGTGAAATTTGCCAGCGAGCACACCAGTCTGAGTCTCCTCACTCATTTTTGTACTGACGTATGCATTGATCTGATCACTGACAGTATAGGTTAAGATAAAAGCTTGCATGGTCAAAATAAATTGCATGATTAATCTGAGTGTGTTCATGATTAATGCAATATTTTTGGTGATTACCCTATTTTCGGAGTATAAGTCGCTCCGGAGAATAAATCGCACCGGCCGAAAATGCATAATAAAGAAGGGAAAAAACATATATAAGTCGCACTGGAGTATAAGTCGCATTTTTGGGGGAAATGCATTTGATAAAAGCCAACACCAAGAATAGACATTTGAAAGGCAATTTAAAATAAATAAAGAATAGTGAACAACAGGCTGAATAAGTGTACGTTATCCATCCATCCATCCATCTTCTTTCGCTTATCCGAGGTCGGGTCGTGGGGGCAGCAGCCTAAGCAGAGAAGCCCAGACTTCCCTCTCCCCAGACACTTCGTCCAGCTCCTCCCGGGGGATCCCGAGGCGTTCCCAGGCCAGCCGGGAGACATAGTCTTCCCAACGTGTCCTGGGTCTTCCCCGTGGCCTCCTACCGGTCGGACGTGCCCGAAACACCTCCCGAGGGAGGCGTTCGGGTGGCATCCTGACCAGATGCCCGAACCACCTCATCTGGCTCCTCTCGATGTGGAGGAGCAGCGGCTTTACTTTGAGCTCCCCCCGGATGACAGAGCTTCTCACCCTATCTCTAAGGGAGCGCCCCGCCACCCGGCGGAGGAAACTAATTTCGGCCGCTCGTACCCGTGATCTTGTCCTTTCGGTCATGACCCAAAGCTCATGACCATAGGTGAGGATGGGAACGTAGATCGACCGGTAAATCGAGAGCTTTGCCTTCCGGCTCAGCTCCTTCTTCACCACAACGGATCGATACAGCGTCCGCATTACTGAAGATGCCGCACCGATTCGCCTGTCGATCTCACGATCCACTCTTCCCTCACTCATGAACAAGACTCCGAGGTACTTGAACTCATCCACTTGGGGCAAGATCTCCTCCCCAACCCGGAGATGGCACTCCACCCTTTTCCGGGCGAGAACTATGGACTCGGATTTGGAGGTGCTGATTCCCATCCCAGTCGCTTCACACTCGGCTGCGAACCGATCCAGTGAGAGCTGAAGATCTTGGCCAGATGAAGCCATCAGGACCACATCATCTGCAAAAAGCAGAGACCTAATCCTGCAGCCACCAAACCAGATACCCTCAACGCCTTGACTGCGCCTAGAAATTCTGTCCATAAAGGTTATGAACAGAATCGGTGACAAAGGGCAGCCTTGGCGGAGTCCAACCCTCACTGGAAACGGGTTTGACTTACTGCCGGCAATGCGGACCAAGCTCTGACACTGATTATACAGGGAGCGAACTGCCACAATAAGACAGTCCGTTACCCCATACTCTCTGAGCACTCCCCAAAGGACTTCCCGGGGTACACGGTCGAATGCCTTCTCCAAGTCCACAAAGCACATGTAGACTGGTTGAGCAAACTCCCATGCACCCTCAAGGACCTTGCCAAGAGTATAGAGCTGGTCCACAGTTCCACGACCAGGACAAAAACCACACTGTTCCTCCTGAATCCTAGGTTCGATTATCCGGCGTAGCCTCCTCTCCAGTACACCTGAATAGACCTTACCGGGAAGGCTTTGTACACCAAAGCAAATGTGTATTCGGTCTGCGGCTCGTTCGTCAAAAGGTTTGTACAAAGAGGGGTTCGTAAATCAAGGTTCCACTGTAATGGCAATTGATTAATATTCCCTTATCTCCTGGAGATAGTCAACGCCCCCATCCCAACCCCACCCCCAGCCCTCCCCCCCTTGATCCTTAATCCTTTGCTGGTTGAAGTGATTGTGATTGTTTGCCTGTCCTGTTTGCTCGCTTTATCCGTCTGTCTTTTTGTCAGTATATTCCCCTCCCCCCAGTTCTGTCTTTGTCCTCAGCAAAACTATTACATCCAACATCTCGGAATTTTGGCGTCCCAAACAATCCCAACACGCCACGAAACATCAATGGATCAAACTTGGCAGATGCTGGCCAGAGAGACAGACTTGTTTATAGGCTCCTTGTTTCCTCCTGCCTGTCCAAGGCATTGTCCTCACTCCCCGAGTGACAACTACGTGCATATGTCTTATATGCACATGTAGCCAATGCCCCGTCTGTGCTTTGGCCCCTGTGAACCCCCAGTCCTCACGTTTAGAGTGTTGCCAAATGTTTGGGGAAATCCGGTTGGATTCTAAAGTTTGCATTACTTTATCTCAAGCGACACCCTCTTTTGTAACACTCTAAATGCGCATTTCCCTTGTTCCTAGCAAAAGTATGTATCATTTGTCTTCCCAATTTGTTTTTAGTGTATCCACACTTATTTCCCTTTTCTAGAACCCCATTATCATTTATCTTGATCAACATTTTTGTTCTCTTTTTTGCTGGTGTCCTTTTAGTTTCTTCACTGTTCTCTTCTCTCTTTCAGCATGCCTTTCTCTTTGTCTACTGTTTGATAGGTTATTTGTCTAGAACTCTTTCTTTTTGTAACTTCTTCGTTGATACTTATCAGACTGACCAACTAAGTCTTTCTTGTGTTTCCAGGCTTTCCTTCCTTCACTCCCTATCTTTTCTTGCAGCTCTATTTTTTTCTATCTAATGTGCCGTTCTTTGTAACGATCTCACTCTCTGTTTTTGCTTTCGGTTTTTGTGACCTCACTGTTCATACTATTAATACTCGTTATCTCTTCTGTACAGATAAATGGTTCTTTGCTTGCTTTCCTCTTTCTTACATTACCTGTTGGACCTTCTATCTTATCTACAATCTTTATGATTTCTGTCAACTTTGTGTCTGCAACTTTCAGCCTCCTCTTGTTTGATTTTACTCTCATTTTTTCTCTCTCTGTGTGCTTCTTCTCTTCTCTATTGTTCATTTATTGCCTAACAGTGTTTCGGTGTTCAGCCTGCCCATCTATGGAGTGTTTTCTAATGTGCCATACTGCATCGACCAGGACTTTTGGGTTTTATTATTCTATTATGTTCTTTCTTTAGTTTCATATCTTATTGATTGTCTTTGTGTTTTGTTTTCATTCAGTACGCCGTCTTGTTTTCATGCTATACGAACTTCAAGTATTTCTTGGGTTTTCAACAATCCTACATCAATGGGAGATATTTTTTTCATGTTTTTATTCATATTTTCTTACTGGTGATAGGGACTTTAAGTAAACACGACACAAAACATCAACTGTCCTGTCAAACGTCTAGTCTTGTCAATGTTGCTATACATGTTTGTCCTCTGTGTTCTTTGTTATACATGTCATTTATATGTGGGCGTACTGTCATTGCCCCCCAAGGGATTTCATGGTTGGCCAATGAATTTAGAATTTCTCTTTGATGTTGCTTGTTGGAGATATGGATCTTTGCCACATTCTGCATATCTACAGACCTTTCAGATTCAAAGTTCCACCAAACACAACCCTCTGCATCAAAATGTCCTCAGATTTGGTGCCTGCTGTTTATCTGTGTATTTCTTGGCAGATCCCGATCTGGCCCATGTTAATAGGACATTTAGAGAAATGATAATCGCCTTTGAAGTGACATCTATCCAAAGCAAAACTTGGACCGAATTGGATGTTTCTGATAGGCAGTTTTCATGTGCCAAACAGGTGTAGGTTGGACTCCAACGTGTGCTCGGATTCTGTCTCTTTCTGGAGTCGAGGCTGTCCTGTCCTCTTGGTAAATGTGTGTTTGTGCTTCCAGGGGTAACAAGCCAGCCAACAGCCCCAAAGGCCAACCCCCTGATGCTGACGGCCACTCCTCCGTAACTGACCTGGCCAACTCTCTCACTGGAGACATGGTGATGGTAAGAACATTGTCATCCAAATAAATAACATTTCAGCAGCAGCTTTTGAACTTATGCCAGCTGAAGTTTCACAGCTTGCTAGGTTAGTTGTCCTTTTATAGCTTTAAAGGGGAACATTATCACCATTTCATAAGGGTTAAAACCATTAAAAATCAGTTCCCAGTGGCTTATTTTATTTTTCGAAGTTTTTTTCAAAATTTTACCTATCACGCAATATCCCTAAAAAGAGCTTCAAAGTGCCTGATTTTAACCATCGTTATATACACCCGTCCATTTTCCTGTGACGTCACATAGTGATGCCAACACAAACAAACGGTATAGCGACATTAGCTCGGATTCAGACTCAGATTTCAGCGGCTTAAGCGATTCAACCGATTACGCATGTATTGAAACGGATGGTTGTAGTGTGGAGGCAGGTAGCGAAAACGAAATTGAAGAAGAAACTGAAGCTATTGAGCCATATCGGTTTGAACCGTATGCAAGCGAAACCGACGGAAACGACACGACAGCCAGCGACACGGGAGAAAGCAAGGACGAATTCGGCGATCGCCTTCTAACCAACGATTGGCATGTGTTTGTTTGGCATTAAAGGAAACTAACAACTATGAACTAGGTTTACAGCATATGAAATACATTTGGCAACATCACGCACTTTGAGAGTGCAGACAGCCCAGTTTTCATCAATTAATATATTCTGTAGACATACCCTCATCCGCTCGCAGATTTCTTTGACTTTATCGTTGGAAATGCATCTGCTTTGAGTGTCGCAGGATATTGTTGCGTTTGGACCAGTTGGTCCTCCCAGGGAATTCAAGTCACAAGTCGCTCCCAAGCTCTTTACGACACTTAAAGCTGAGTAGAAAAAGAACAGGTATTTTGTAATATATTTGCAAAGCTTTGTAAATACATTGAGACCAGTCCAGCATAGAACATTCAATCGCGCCGCCAAGATGGTCTGCCCCCCCTTGAAAAACCCTCTCCCCTCTTAAGTCTCTCTTCCTCCCACCCTCGTAGTCTTGTCCCTCCAGCCAAAACACATGCCCATTGTCCTCCGCACCTGGACATAAGGTTAGATAAGAGAAAGGAGTATCTCTCTTTCTTACATTCCTCACTCAAGGTTTAAGCACACAGTAATTGCAGACAACCAAAAGATCACAATTGGAAGAAAAGCACTAGCTGTTTTGTAATATGATTATGAAATGAAAAGAAGTAACACTTAAATACGGATACATGTAAATATCTGCCTCCGACAATATCCACACATTCTTGCCATCTCTGTCGTAGCATAGCTTTCGTCGGTAAAGTGTGCGGAACAAACGTCCAATTTCTTACCACTTTCGCATCTTCGGGCGACTGGTGCAACTTGAATCCGTCCCTGTTCGTGTTGTTACACCCTCCGACAACACACCGACGAGGCATGATGTCTCCAAGGTACGGAAAACAGTCGAAAAAACGGAAAATAACAGAGCTGATTTGACTCGGTGTTTGAGAAAATGGCGGATTGCTTCCCGATGACGTCATCGCTCCGAGAGCGAATATTAGAAAGGCGTTTAATTCGCCAAAATTAACCCATTTAGAGTACGGAAATCGGTTAAAAAAATATATGGTCTTTTTTCTGCAACATCAAAGTATATATTGATGTTTACATAGGACTGGTGATAATGTTCCCCTTTAAGAAATTGGAGTCCGATAACAACACATGTTTAAATCAATTAGAGTAATTTAAATGTTAATGGATATCCGAAGCAAATCTTAATGCATTCTTTACATCAGTGTTGTTCAACCACTAGTGTGCCGTGAGATGCAGTCTGGTGTGTAGTTTCACCTATTTGGGTTAAAGATATTTTTTGCAAACCAGTAATTATAGTCTGCAAATGATGTGTTGCTGTTGAGTGTCGGTGCTGTCTAGAGCTCGGCAGAGTTACCGCGTAATATTCTTCCATATCAGTAGGTGGCAGGGTGCTTTGTAGATGTCGGAAACAGCGGGAGGCAGGGTGCAGGTAAAAAAAGGTGTCTAATGCTTAAACCAAAAATAAACAAAAGGTGAGTGCCGCTAAGAAAAGGCATTGAAGCTTAGGGAAGGCTGTGCAGAACAAAACTAAAACTGAACTGGCAAAAAAGTAAACAAAATCAGAATGCTGGACGACAGCAAAGACTTACTGTGGACAAAGACAACATCCACGGTCATGATCCGTGGCCCAGATCATGTTTTTGTATTTTCTGTTAGTTTTGGACTCCTTTAGTTCCTGTTTGTGACACCTCTGAGTTTGGTTTAGTGGCCGGTCAACCACTAATCAGAGAGCTTTTTATTCACCTTGCTCGCCACGCTCAGTCTGGCTTCCTTGTTTGCGAATACATTAGTTACGTTGGGTATTCCTTATTTTCTTGACTTCTAGTTCATGTGCTAAGCTTCGCCATGCTATCAGGACGGTTTTTGGTATTCTTGTGTTTTGCATGATTTATGGACAATAAATCATTCCGACCTCACGCTTTCGTCCGGAGTTTTCCGTCTGCCTTCCTGGGAGAACGACCCCACATAAAGATGCGACCCCGACGTGACCCCGACGTGACACCTCCCTAGGGAGGCGTTCGGGTGGCATGCTGACCAGATGCCCGAACCACCTCATCTGGCTCCTCTCGATGTGGAGGAGCAGCGGCTTTACTTTGAGCTCCCCCCGGATGGCAGAGCTTCTCACCCTATCTCTAAGGGAGAGCCCCGCCACCCGGCGGAGGAAACTTATTTCGGCCGCTTGTACTCGTGATCTTGTCCTTTCGGTCATAACCCAAAGCTCATGACCATAGGTGAGGATGGGAACGTAGATCGACCGGTAAATTGAGAGCTTTGCCTTCCGGCTCAGCTCCTTCTTCACCACAACGGATCGATACAGCGCATTACTGAAGACGCGGCACTGATCCGCCTGTCGATCTCACGATCCACTCTTCCCTCACTCGTGAACAAGACTCCGAGGTAGTTGAACTCCTCCACTTGGGGCAAGATCTCCTCCCCAACCCGGAGATGGCACTCCACCCTTTTCCGGGCGAGAACCATGGACTCGGACTTGGAGGTGCTGATTCTCATCCCAGTCGCTTCACACTCGGCTGCGAACTGATCCAGTGAGAGCTGAAGATCCTGGCCAGATGAAGCCATCAGGACCACATCATCTACAAAAAGCAGAGACCTAATCCTGCAGCCACCAAACCAGATCCCCTCAACGCCTTGACTGCGCCTAGAAATTCTGTCCATAAAAGTTATGAACAGAATCGGTGACAAAGGGCAGCCTTGGCGGAGTCCAACCCTCACTGGAAACGTGTCCGACTTACTGCCGGCAATGCGGACCAAGCTCTGGCACTGATCATACAGGGAGCGGACAGCCACAATCAGACAGTCCGATACCCCATACTCTCTGAGCACTCCCCACAGGACTTCCTGAGGGACACGGTCGAATGCCTTCTCCAAGTCCACAAAACACATGTAGACTGGTTGGGCAAACTCCCATGCACCCTCAAGGACCCTGCCGAGAGTATAGAGCTGGTCCACAGTTCCACGACCAGGACGGAAACCACACTGTTCCTCCTGAATCCGAGGTTCGACTATCCGGTGTAGCCCCATCTCCAGTACACCTGAATAGACCTTACCGGGAAGGCTGAGGAGTGTGATCCCACGATAGTTAGAACACACCCTCCGGTTCCCCTTCTTAAAGAGAGGAACCACCACCCCGGTCTGCCAATCCAGAGGTACCGCCCCCGATGTCCACGCGATGCTGCAGAGTCTTGTCAACCAAGACAACTCCACAGCATCCAGAGCCTTAAGGAACTCCGGGCAGATCTCATCTACCCCTGGGGCCTTGCCACCGAGGAGCTTTTTAACGACCTCAGCAACCTCAGCCCCAGAAATAGAAGAGCCCACCACAGACTCCCCAGGCACTGCTTCCTCATAGGAAGACGTGTTGGTGGGATTAAGGAGGTCTTCGAAGTATTCCCTCCACCGATCCACAACATCCGCAGTCGAGGTCAGCAGAACACCATCCCCACCATACACGGTGTTGATAGTGCACTGCCTCCCCTTCCTGAGGCGGCGGATGGTGGTCCAGAATTGCTTCGAAGCCGTCCGGAAGTCGTTGAAATATTCTTGAATGCTAAAATAAAGTCGATGCGGGAAATATCGCTCAAAGGAAGACATGAAACTGCTACAGGAAAATACCAAAACAAATACAGAAAAAGCTACCAAAATAGGAGCGCAAGACAAGAACTAAAACACTACACTCAGGAAAACAGCAAACAACTCAAAATAAGTCACGGCGTGACAGTACACCTACTTTGAGACAAGAGCTACATTGATGCATGCTTGGTTATGGTTTAAAGTCATATCCTATATATAGATATATAGCTCTGTGATGTAACGTCTACTTCATACAGTATGTATGTTCTTGCCTATTACATCCATGACGTGGAAGTAGGCCTAGGCGATACGGCATAAAAATAAAATAAAATCTCAAGATTTGTTTACAAAATATGACATGTGTATAATAAATAATAAATACAAATGACAGCAATATAATCAAACATGTTTTGCTTGATGAAAATGTAGCATTGTATATTACTTGCAGGTAAATGATAAAGTCCAACATTAGAGGACACTATAGTTTTAGTAGGTGGATAAAAGCAGGCTTTTCCACTGAATGGAGACCATATCTCTAGTGATTGCTATCCATTGTGCTCCTTTCTCATGATGTATTGTACAAACCCCGTTTCCATATGAGTTGGGAAATTGTGTTAGATGTAAATATAAACGGAATACAATGATTTGCAAATCCTTTTCAACCCATATTCAATAGAATGCACTACAAAGACAACATATTTGATGTTCAAACTCATAAACTTTATTTATTTTTTGCAAATAATAATTCACTTAGAATTTTATGGCGGCAACACGTGCCAAAGTAGTTGGGAAAGGGCATGTTCACCACTGTGTCACATCACCTTTTCTTTTAACAACACTCAATAAATGATTGGGAACCGAGGAAACTAATTGTTGAAGCTTCGAAAGTGGAATTCTTCCCATTCTTGTTTTATGTAGAGCTTCAGTCGTTCAACAGTCCGGGGTCTCCGCTGTCGTATTTTACGCTTCATAATGCGCCACACATTTTCGATGGGAGACAGGTCTGGACTGCAGGCGGGCCAGGAAAGTACCCGCATTATTTTATTACGAAGCCACGCTGTTGTAACACGTGCTGAATGTGGCTTGGCATTGTCTTGCTGAAATAAGCAGGGGCGTCCATGAAAAAGACGTCGCTTAGATGGCAGCATATGTTGTTCCAAAACCTGTATGTACCTTTCAGCATTAATGGTGCCTTCACAGATGTGTAAGTTACCCATGCCTTGGGCACTAATACACCCCCATACCATCACACATGCTGGCTTTTCAACTTTGCGCCTATAACAATCCGGATGGTTCTTTTCCTCTTTGGTCCGGAGGACACGACGTCCACAGTTTCCAAAAACAATTTGAAATGTGGACTCGTCAGACCACAGAACACTTTTCCACTTTGTATCAGTCCATCTTAGATGAGCTCAGGCCCAGCGAAGCCGACACCGTTTCTGGGTGTTGTTGATAAACGGTTTTTGCCTTGCATAGGAGAGTTTTAACTTGCACTTACAGATGTAGCGACCAGCTGTAGTTACTGACAGTGGGTTTTTGAAGTGTTCCTGAGCCCATGTGGTGATATCCTTTACACACTGATGTCGCTTGTTGATGCAGTACAGCCTGAGGGATCGAAGGTCACGGGCTTAACTGCTTACGTGCAGTGATTTCTCCAGATTCTCTGAACCCTTTGATGATATTACGGAGCGTAGATGGTGAAATCCCTAAATTCCTTGCAATAGCTGGTTGAGAAAGGTTTTTCTTAAACTGTTCAACAATTTGCTCACGCATTTGTTGACAAAGTGGTGACCCTCGCCCCATCCTTGTTTGTGAATGACTGAGCATTTAATGGAATCTACTTTTATACCCAATCATGGCACCCACCTGTTCCCAATTAGCCTGCACACCTGTGGGATGTTCCAAATAAGTGTTTGATGAGCATTCCTCAACTTTATCAGTATTTATTGCCACCTTTCCCAACTTCTTTGTCACGTGTTGCTGGCATCAAATTCTAAAGTTAATGATTATTTGAAAAAAAAAAAAGGTTTATCAGTTTGAACATCAAATATGTTGTCTTTGTAGCATATTTGTCACGACTTGGTCCTGGGGTTTAGTTTTTCTCGAAGGCAACGGAAAGTTGGCTCGGGCGAGACGGGAGTTAAGTTACATTTTTTATAGACTATAAATACAAAACAAGGAAGTAACCAAAAGGTGCGCACAATGGCGGAGAACAAACTATGAAACCAAACACTTGCACAAAGGCAAAAACTATGAACAACAAAAAACACTAACTGTGGCTTAATAAACAAAAACTTACGTGGCATGGAACCGGCATGAAAAAAGAGCAGCAAGGATCATAAGCGTGTGGAGAGTGTGCAGAAGCATAAATATGGAGATGTCACCAGAAAGACAAACTGAAAACACTGAACTTAAATACTACAGACATGATTAACGAAAACAGGTGCGCGACTCAAAACGTGAAACAGGTGCGTGACGTGACAGGTGAAAACTAATGGGTTGCTATGGTGACAATCAAGAGTGCACAATGAGTCCAAACGTGGAACAGGTGAAACTAATGGGGTAATCATGGAAACAAGACAGGGAGTGAAAAGCCAGAAACTAAAGAGTCCTATAACTAAACAAAACATGACTTAAAACAAAACATGATTACACAGACATGACAATATTCAACTGAATATGGGTTGAAAATGATTTGCAAATCATTGTATTCTGTTTATATTTACATCTAACACAATTTCCCAACTCATATGGAAACGGGGTTTGTAACTGCAGTTCCCCTTTAAGATTAAAAAAAAAAAAAAAAAACGAACACCAAACTTGCCACATTTCACTGTCTATAACTGTCATTTTAATATTAGAAATTGTCATTAATTTGATTACCATTTGCTGGAAAATCTAATAAAAAAAAAGGAAATTAGAAATGTAAGTTACAGTGGCAATAAAGACAGCCACAGGATAAAATACATTTAAGGACTAAATAAGACTGCTGAAATGACTGAATGGCAACCTTGAATTCTACCACCTTGACTCTCTGTCTGCATGTAGACAAAGCCACACTCTGTCTCTCTTTGCGACTGTTTGTCTCTTTGCACTTTCCTTCCCCGTATCCTGCGTTCATCAGATAGTGGCCTTTTAGTGCACAGCAGCGATAAAGAAGCCAGAGTGCATGGTGGTCCACAATCTTTAATCTGAGCACCTTCCGCCTCTTAAGAACATTAGTAAGGAAATTAAACTCTGTCAGTCCGCTTAATGTCACACCAATCTCTGACTTTGAGCTTGTACTTAGTAAAACGGGAGGCTAAATCCCTCTCCTTGCAAAGTTTCTGCGGATCATGCGAATACATTCCCACTCCCTATGCCTGAACTTTTGTGCTGCTATGGCATGTCTTCATTTTTAATGTGACTGCACTCGTTGCCACTGTAGCTGTCTCCAGGTTCGGAGGATGACGATGGCGAGGGGCCTATCAGTGAGAAGCTGGGCCGTATCCAGTTCAGCATAGGCTACAGCTTCCAGAACACAACCCTCACAGTCAAAGTTCTCAGGGGCCAGGAGCTACCAGCCAAGGACTTTTCCGGTACCTCGGATCCCTTCGTTAAAATCTACCTGCTGCCTGATAAAAAGCACAAACTGGAAACCAAGATCAAGAGGAAGAACCTCAACCCCCACTGGAATGAAACCTTCTTGTTTGAAGGTTTGTGTCATTTCCCTTCAGACTTTTCTACTTTTGAAATATAGATCAAATTGAAGTTGTCCGTAAAACAATCTACACCAGGGGTGCTCATTACGTCGATCGCGAGCTACCGGTCGATCGTGGAGGGTGTGTTAGTCGATCACCAGCCAGGCATTAAAAAAATAGTCCTAAAAATGAGCGATCATAAATCTTCACTATGACGTCACTTTCGTCACTTGATTGACATTCACGGCACCCGAGGGTCTTCTGAGATGACGCTGGCTGCTGCCAGCTCATTAAAATTACCGACTGGAAGGCGAGAAACACTTTATTTCAACAGACTCTGGCGCCGTACCTGTCGTCAAAACTCCAAAGACCGACTGCACAGTTGCACTAACAAAATAAGAGTCTCAGAAAGCTGGTGTGCACAAGCTAGCAAGCTACGGAGTTTGCCGACAATGTATTTCTTGTAAAGTGTATACAAAGGAGTACGGAAGCTGGACAAATAAGATGCCAAAAACCAACCACTTTCAGGTGGTATTGGACAGAAAGGAGGACTTTTTTTCTCCTCCATTCGAAAATGCGGACGTTATCAGCACCACTGTCTGCTTCCAATCAATGCAAGTCATCAGAATCAGGTAATACACCAACTTATATTCTTGTCTTCATGAAAGAAAGGAATCTATATGTGTTAAACATGCTTGTATTATCTTTGAACACCTTTAACTTGTTAACAATATTAACTATATGTGTTAAACATGCTTGTATTATCTTTAAACACCTTTAACTTGTTAACAATATTAACTATATGTTAAACATGCTTGTATTATCTTTAAACACTTTTAACTTGTTAACAATATTAACTATATGTGTTAAGCATGCTTGTATTATCTTTAAACACATTTAACTTATTAACAATATTAACTATATGTGTTAAACATGCTTGTATTATCTTTAAACACCTTTAACTTGTTAACAATATTAATTATATGTGTTAAACATGCTTGTATTATCTTTAAACACATTTAAGTTGTTAACAATATTAACTATATGTGTTAAACATGCTTGTATTATCTTTAAACACCTTTAAGTTGTTAACAATATTAACTATATGTATTAAACATTCTTGTATTATCATTAAACACCTTTAATTTATTAACAATATTAACTATGTGTTAAACATGCTTGTATTATCATCAAACACCTTTAACTTGTTAACAATATTAACTATATGTGTTAAACATGCTTGTATTATCTTTAAACACCTTTAACTTGTTAACAATATTAACTATATGTATTAAACATACTTGTATTATCATTAAACACCTTTAATTTGTTAACAATATTAACTATATGTGTTAAACATGCTTGCATTATCATTAAACACCTTTAACTTGTTAACAAAAACATATATTTCATAAATAAGTAAATATAAATGATATATATGAATGAGGTAGATCCCCACGACTTGATCAATTGAAAAGTAGCTCGCCTGCAGAAAAAGTGTGAGCACCCCTGATCTACACTGTCAGAATTAAATCAATGCCATCTTAATAAAATATTGGTTTAGTTAAAAAAGGGTTAGCAATAAGATGCCATTATGCTGTTTCCATGGAAACTTGATGCGGAATGCCCTCAGCAGAGAAAGGACACAAAGAATCGGCAGAAACATAAAAAGTCAGACAGAAATGGATTTCGGAAAACTCTCAAAGTAACGCACCACCAGTGTTTGTACTAAGGATGTGTCGATGTATTTTTTTTTAGTCCCACAGCTGACAAGCGGCCAGCAGCTACGGTAATTGTGTGTGGAGCTGCTCCCCCTAAGACAGGGGTCGGCAACCCGCGGCTCCGGAGCCGCATGCGGCTCTTTGATCACTCTGATGCGGCTCAGCAGCTTACTTGCTGAACCCCCCCAATTTTCCCGTGAGACTTCCGGATTTCAGTGCCTCTCACGGAAAACTCCCGGGATTAATGTTCACCGATTTTCACCTTTACAGTTATAATAAGGGCGTGGCATGATGGCACAACATTTGGCGCCCTCTACAATCTGTATTGACAGCGTGCCAGCCCAACACTTGTTATACAACATATATCTTCTGCTTGCACACGCACGTGACAGCAAGGCATACTTGGTCAACAACCACACAGGTTACACTGACGGTGACCATATAAAACAACTTTAACACTCTTACTAATAATGCGCCACACTTTGAACCAAAACCAAACAAGAATGACAAACACATTTCGGGAGAACATCTGCACCTTAACACAACATAAACACAACAGGACAAATACCCGGAATCCCATGCAGCCCTGACTCTTCCGGGCTACATTATACACCCCTGCTACCACCAAACCGCGCCCCCACCCCAACCCTGCTCCCTCACACATAATGTATCCCGGAAGAGTTAGGGCTGCATGGGATTCTGGGTATTTGTCCTGTTGTGTTTATGTTGTGTTAAGGTGCAGATGTTCTCCCGAAATGTGTTTGTCATTCTCGTTTGGTGTGGGTTCACAGTGTGGCGCATTATTAGTAAGAGTGTTAAAGTTTTTTTTTATACCGCCACCTTCAGTGTAACCTGTGTGGTTGTTGACCAAGTATGCCTTGCTGTCACCTACGTGAGCAAGCGGAAGCCCCATACAACGTGTGGCTGATCAGGCACGCTGGTTGTAGTGGGCGCTGTTTGCTGTACCATCACGGCACGCATGACGCTGGCAAGTGCCGTTCATTTATAACCCACGTGCCGCACCAGCTTTCAAATTCCATATAAAGGTGTGGGCAGCGTGTCTGAGACCCCTGGATTATACATAGCACAAAGCAAAAAAAAAAACTTTGTATGCTGTGTTATTTCATTTAAAATTTCCAAAAATTTTTGCGGCTCCCATTGTTTTCTATAATTTGTGAAACTGGTCAAAATGGCTCTTTGACTGGTAAAGGTTGCCGACCCCTGGCCTAAGACAAGGGGTCGGCAACCCGCGACTTTAGAGCCCCATGCGGCTCTTTAACAGTCTCTGGAGCTTTTTCAAAAATGTATGAAAAATGGAAAAAGATGAGTGGAAAAAAATATACTTTTTTTTTAATATGGTTTCTGTAGGAGGACAACCATGACACAAACCTCCCTAATTGTTATAAAGCACACTGTTTATATTAAACATGCTTCACTGACTCAAGTATTTGGCGAGCGCCGTTTTGTCCTACTAAATTTGGCGGTCCTTGAACTCACCGTAGTTTGTTTACATGTATAACTTTCTCCGACTTTCTAGGACGTGTTTTATGCCACTTCTTTTTCTGTCTCATGTTGTCCACCAAACTTTTAACGTTGTGCATGAATCCACAAAGGTGAGTTTTGTTGATGTTATTGACTTGTGTGGAGTGCTAATAAGACATATTTGGTCACTGCAAGACTGCAAGCTAATCGATGCTAACATGCTATTTAGGCTAGCTATATGTACATATTGCATCATAATGCCTCATTTGTAGCTATATTTGAGGTCATTTAGTTTCCTTTAAGTCATCTCAATTCAATGTATATCTCATGACACACCATCTGTATGTAATATGGCTTTTAATTTGTTGCGGCTCCAGACAGTTTTGTTTTTGTATTTTTGGTCCAATATGGCTCTTTCAACATTTTGGGTTGCCGACCCCTGCCCTAAGATGACAATGATAATATTAACAATCACCTCTATTACGGCAAATTAACTGCATTTCTTAGTATCTTCATTATCATTACAAAGTTACATTATCACTGGAGGATGAGGCTAAGTATGTAACACCCTGAGAGCAAGCCAGGAGCAGGCACGCTAACCGCTAAGCTAACCAGAACTAACCACTCCACTGACACATGCCTTCTCTATCTGACCGACCACATGGTCATGCTGGACCTTCAGAAGGCCTTTGACACCGTTAACCACGCTATACTGTTGGATAAGCTCAGAGCAATTGGAATTGATAAACCTCATCATCCCCTCTCAGTAAGCTGTGGAGTCCCCCAGGGCAGTATATTAGGGCCTTTACTGTTCCTAATATACATAAACGACATGTCATCAGCATGCGACTGTGAATTGTTCTTGTTTGCGGATGACTCGGCCCTGCTGGTATCAGACAAGGACAAGTCACAGGTGGAGAAAATCCTCAGTGCTGAACTCTGTAGAACTTGCACCTGGCTCGCTGACAACAAGCTATCCATACACTTGGGTGAAACGGAATCCATCCTATTTGGGTCCCACATCGACCTTAAGAAAGTCAATGACTTTACTATAAAAGTAGGTGACATTGTTATCACCAGGAAAGATGAGGTCACCTACCTAGGTTCCATTCTAGAGGCTAATCTTTCCTGTGATAAAAAGGCAACCAAGGTAATCAGAAAGGTCAACCAACGAACGAGATTTCTCTACAGAATCTCCTCTCTGGTCAACAAAAGCACCATGAAGATTCTAGCGGGAACTCTCGTTCAACCCTTTTTCGATTACGCATGCACCTCCTGGTACCCTAGCACCTCCAAAACCCTCAAATCTAGACTCCAAACAACCCAGAACAAGCTAGTCAGATTACTTCTAGACCTCCACCCCAGATCACACCTCACCCCTACCCACTTCTCCAAAGTGGGCTGGCTCAGGGTGGAGGACGGAGTAAAACAACTTGCACTGAGCCTGGTCTATAAAATCCGCTACACCTCCCTGATACCGAAGTACATGTCAAACTACTTCCTTAACGTAAATGACCGCCCTAACCACAACACCAGGGGGAGCTCCACTAACCACGTTAAACCCAGATTCCGATCTAACAAAGGTCTTAACTCATTCTCCTTCTATGCCACATCAATATGGAATGCACTCCCAACAGGTGTAAAAGAAAGGGCATCCCTATCCTCCTTCAAAACCGCACTAAAAGAACACCTCCAGGCAACTTCAACCCTAAACTAACACCCCCCCCGGATTGTTAATAATCAAATGTAAATAATCAAATGAAGATACTTATTCTTATGCTTTCTGATCTCTCTCTCTATGTCCACTACTTGCTGTACATATCCTACCAAGTCAGACCTACACTGTTTCAATATCCATTTCTCTGATGATGCAATTGTTGATGACTGACGTGTTGATATCAACCAAACCTAACCCCCCGCCCTCCACATCCCACACCCCGGATTATAAATAATGTAAATAATTCAATGTATATACTCTGATGATTAACTTGTGTGATGACTGTATTATGATGATAGTATATATCTGTATCATGAATCAATTTAAGCGGACCCCGACTTAAACAAGTTGAAAAACTTATTGGGGTGTTACCATTTAGTGGTCAATTGTACGGAATATGTACTGAACTGTGCAATCTACTAATAAAAGTTTCAATCAATCAATCAAAAAAAAACGCTAAGCTAACTGCTAAGCTACCTTCAAACAAGACCAAGAAATAATTGCTTAGTAAAGTTGAAGAATTGTAGATGGAAACACGTTATGACAAAAAATAAGCAGATATTAACAGAAATCAACAAGTCCTTTAATAAGATTCTAGAGAGAATAATATAACAACAGATGTTTGTGTGTCAGCATTGTCACAATCAGTACAAGACATGTATGTTAAAGTTAAAGCACCACTGATAGTCACAAACACACTAGGTCTGGTAAAATTACCCTCTGCATTTGACCCATCCCGTTGTTCCACCCCCTGGGAGGTGAGGAGAGCAGTGAGCGGCAGCGGTGGCCGCGCTCGGGAATCATTTTGGTGATTTAACCCCCAATTCCAACCCTTGATGCTGAGTGCCAAGCAGGGAGGTAATGGCTCCCATTTTTATAGTCTTTGGTATGACGAGGGCAGATCCATCCAAAAATTGTTGATGTGGACACCACGGCTAGTATCATCCATCCATCCATCCATCTTCTTCCGCTTATCCGAGGTCGGGTCGCGGGGGCAGCAGCCTAAGCAGGGAAGCCCAGACTTCCCTCTCCCCAGCCACTTCGTCAAGCTCCTCCCGGGGGATCCCGAGGCGTTCCCAGGCCAGCCGGGAGAGATAGTCTTCCCAACGTGTCCTGGGTCTTCCCCGTGGCCTCCTACCGGTCGGACGTGCCCGAAACATCTCCCTAGGGAGGCGTTCGGGTGGCATCCTGACCAGATGCCCGAACCACCTCTCGATGTGGGGGAGCAGCGGCTTTACTTTGAGCTCCCCCCGGATCACCCTATCTCTAAGGGAGAGCCCCGCCACCCGGCGGAAGAAACTCATTTCAGCCGCTTGTACCCGTGATCTTGTCCTTTCGGTCATAACCCAAAGCTCATGACCATAGGTGAGGATGGGAACGTAGATCGACCGGTAAATCGAGAGTTTGCCTTCCGGCTCAGCTCCTTCTTCACCACAACGGATCGATACAGCGTCCACATTACTGAAGACGCCGCACCGATCCGCCTGTCGATCTCACGATCCACTCTTCCCTCACTCGTGAACAAGACTCCGAGGTACTTGAACTCCTCCACTTGGGGCAAGATCTCCTCCCCAACCCGGAGATGGCACTCCACCCTTTTCCGGGCGAGAACCATGGACTCGGACTTGGAGGTGCTGATTCTCATCCCAGTCGCTTCACACTCGGCTGCGAACCGATCCAGTGAGAGCTGAAGATCTTGGCCAGATGAAGCCATCAGGACCACATCATCTGCAAAAAGCAGAGACCTAATCCTGTAGCCACCAAACCAGATACCCTCAACGCCCTGACTGCGCCTAGAAATTCTGTCCATGAAGGTTATGAACAGAATCGGTGACAAAGGGCAGCCCTAGCGGAGTCCAACCCTCACTGGAAACGGGTCCGACTTACTGCCGGCAATGCGGACCAAGCTCTGACACTGATCATACAGGGAGCGAACCGCCACAATAAGACAGTCCGTTACCCCATACCCTCTGAGCACTCCCCACAGGACTTCCCGGCCTTCTCCAAGTCCACAAAGCACATGTAGACTGGTTGGGCAAACTCCCATGCACCCTCAAGGACCCTGCCGAGAGTATAGAGCTGGTCCACAGTTCCACGATCAGGACGAAAACCACACTGTTCCTCCTGAATCCGAGGTTCAACTATCCGGCGTAGCCTCCTCTCCAGTACACCTGAATAGACCTTACCGGGAAGGCTGTGGCTAGTATCAGTACAGCATCAATACTAGTGTTTAGGTTGATATTGTTATTTTTTCAAAATAATTTTTTTGTTTTGTTTTTATTAATGTTTAAAAATGCAGGGAATAATTGTCTGCACACAATAGGACTTTAAGGGAAAAAAACAAAGGATTTAAATGAATAGTAGATGATATTTAATGTGTACTATTGAATTACTCTAAGAACTGTATCTACCATATTTTTCTGACTATAAGTCGCAGTTTTTTTTCATAGATTCGGCCGGTGCGACTTATACTCCGGAGCGACTTATACTCCGAAAAATGTGGTAATAAAAGAGAATAAGGAAGTAGTTTAAATATTGTGTTGTTATTGTTAAACTTTCAATTAGAGATGTCCCGTCAATGGGATCGGATTGGGGGCGATATTTGCCTTTTTTAACTGAATGTATGTAGCATCCGATACCACAAATGTTTATATATCATCTGATTTACAACAATACTAGCAAATTCTTAATGTAATATGTGATATTTTGTTTATCAATATGTGTTATTGTGTTCACTACTTACTCGCTATAAAACATTCCTTTTTATGATTTATTGTCCAAGTATCGGTTTGGGACTCAAAATCGGATCTGATGGAGGGCAAACATTTTAAACGGGACATCCCTGCTGTCAAAGACACTTACCATATACAGGACTGTCTCAGAAAATTTAAATATTTTGATAAAGTCCTTTATTTTCTGTAATGCAATTAAAAAAACCAAAAATGTCATACATTCTGGATTCATTACACATCAACTGAAATATTGAAAGCCTTTTATTATTTTAATATTGCTGATTATGGTATACAGCTTAAGAAAACTCAAAAATCCTATCTCAAAAATTTTTAATATTTCCTCAGACTAAGTGAAAAAAAAAGATTTATAACAGCAAAACCAAATCAAACATTTGAAAATGTCAATTACTGCACTCAGTACTTGGTTGGGAATCCTTTTGCACGGATTATTGCATCAATGTGGTGTGGCATGGAGGCAATCAGCTTGTGGCATTGCTGAGGTGTTATGGAGGCCCAGGATGCTTCAATAGCGGCCTTTAGCTCATTTGCATTATTGGGTCTGGTGTCTTTCAGCTTCTTCTTCACAATACCCCAAAAATTCTGATGCAATCAGCTTGTGGCATTGCTGAGGTGTTATGGATGCCCAGGATGCTTCAATAGTGGCCTTTAGCTCATTTGCATTATTGGGTCTGGTGTCTTTCAGCTTCTTCTTCACAATACCCCACACATTCTCTATGGGGTTCAGGTCAGGAGAGTTGGCAGGCCAATCGAGGACAGTAAAGCCATGGTCAGTACACCAGTTACTGGTGGCTTTGGCACTGTGGGCAGGTGCCAGATCATGCTGGAAAATGAAATCATCATCTCCATAGAGCTTTTCAACAGATGGAAGCATGTAGTGCTCTAAAATCTCTTGGTACACAGCTGCATTGACTCTGGACTTGATGAAACACAGTGGACCAACACCAGCAGCTGACATGGCTCCCCAAACCATTGCTGACTGTGGGAACTTCACACTGGATTTCAAGCAACTTGGATTTTGCTCCTCTCCAGCCTTCCTCCAGACTCTAGCGCCTTGACTTCCAAATGAAAACAGGACTCTGGACCACTCTGCAACTTTCCAGTGCTTCTTTTCCATAGCCCAAGTCAGACGCTTCTAGAGATTTTAGAGCACTACATGCTTCCATCTGTTGAAAAGCTCTGTGGAGATGATGATTTCATTTTCCAGCATGATCTGGCACCTGCCCACAGTGCCAAAATTACCAGTAACTGGTGTACTGACCATGGCATTACTGTCCTCCATTGGCCTGCCACCTCCCCTGACCTGAACCTCATAGAAAATTTGTGGGGTATTGTGAAGAAGAAGCTGAAAGACACCAGACCTAATAATGCAAATGAGCTAAAGGCCGCTATTGAAGCATCCTGGGCATCCATAACACCTCAGCAATGCCACAGGCTGATTGCCTTCATGCCATGCCGCATTGATGCAGTAATCCGTGCAGAAGGATTCCCAACCAAATACTGAGTGCATTAATTGACATTTTCCAAATGTTTGATTTTGTTTTGCTGTTATAAATCTTTTTTTTTTTTTACTTGGTCTGAGGAAATATTCACATTTTTTGAGATAGGATTTTTGAGTTTTCTTAAGCTGTACGCCATAATCAGCAATATTAAAATATGTATGACATTTTTCCATCCATCCATCCATCTTCTTCCGCTTATCCGAGGTCGGGTTGCGGGGGCAGCAGCCTAAGCAGGGAAGCCCAGACTTCCCTCTCCCCAGCCACTTCGTCAAGCTCCTCCCGGGGGATCCCGAGGCGTTCCCAGGCCAGCCGGGAGACATAGTCTTCCCAACGTGTCCTGGGTCTTCCCCGTGGCCTCCTACCGGTCGGACGTGCCCGAAACACCTCCCTAGGGAGGAGTTCGGGTGGCATCCTGACCAGATGCCCGAACCACCTCATCTGACTCCTCTCGATGTGGAGGAGCAGCGGCTTTACTTTGAGCCCCTCCCGGATGACAGAGCTTCTCACCCTATCTCTAAGGGAGAGCCTCGCCACCCGGCGGAGGAAACTCATTTCGGCCGCTTGTACCCGTGATCTTGTCCTTTCGGTCATGACCCAAAGCTCATGACCATAAGTGAGGATGGAAACGTAGATCGACCGGTAAATCGAGAGCTTTGCCTTCCGGCTCAGCTCCTTCTTCACCACAACGGATCGATACAGCGTCCGCATTACTGAAGACGCCGCAACGATCCGCCTGTCGATCTCACGATCCACTCTTCCCTCACTCGTGAACAAGACTCCGAGGTACTTGAACTCCTCCACTTGGGGCAAGATCTCCTCCCGAACCCGGAGATGGCACTCCACCCTTTTCCGGGCGAGAACCATGGCCTCGGACTTGGAGGTGCTGATTCCCATCCCAGTCGCTTCACACTCGGCTGCGAACCGATCCAGTGAGAGCTGAAGATCTTGGCCAGATGAAGCCATCAGGACCACATCATCTGCAAAAAGCAGAGACCTAATCCTGCAGCCACCAAACCAGATATCCTCAACGCCCTGACTGCGCCGAGAAATTATGTCCATAAAGGTTATGAACAGAATGGGTGACAAAGGGCAGCCCTGGCGGAGTCCAACCCTCACTGGAAACGGGTCCGACTTACTGCCGGCAATGCGGACCAAGCTCTGACACTGATTATACAGGGAGCGAACCGCCACAATAAGACAGTCCGTTACCCCATACTCTCTGAGCACTCCCCACAGGACTTCCCGGGGTACACGGTCGAATGCCATCTCCAAGTCCACAAAGCACATGTAGACTGGTTGGGCAAACTCCCATGCACCCTCAAGGACCCTGCCGAGAGTATAGAGCTGGTCCACAGTTCCACGACCAGGACGAAAACCACACTGTTCCTCCTGAATCCGAGGTTCGACTATTCGGCGTAGCCTCCTCTCCAGTACACCCGAATAGACCTTACCGGAAAGGCTGAGGAGTGTGATCCCACGATAGTTGGAACACACCCTCCGGTTCCCCTTCTTAAAGAGAGGAACCACCACCCCGGTCTGTCAATCCAGAGGTACCGCCCCCGATGTCCACGCGATGTTGCAGAGTCTTGTCAACCAAGACAGCCCCACAACATCCAGAGCCTTAAGGAACTCCGGGCGGACCTCATCCACCCCCGGGGCCTTGCCACCGAGGAGCTTTTTAACTACCTCGGCAACCTCAGCCCCAGAAATAGACATTTTTGTTTTTTTTAATTGCATTACAGAAAATAAAGAACTTTATCACAACATTCAAATTTTCTGAGACAGTCCTGTATATTTAAAAAAATTGACAGTCAAATCATGTGATTGGTATCGCCCAATTGCACTCATGGACGAGCGGTATCGGAATCGACATCATAAAACCCTGACCGGAACATCCCCATGTTAAAATTAAATCATTATCCTGTAGAAAAGGTAACATCCCTGTTTGTCATTTGCAGAATAGCCACTCATCAACTAAGCTGACATGTTGAACTGCCTGGGGGAAGCAGTTTTTAGCAGATTTTCAGTAAATGTGTTTTTTTTTTTTACCCCCTAAGGTTTTTTTCTTCCACCAGAGTGCTATGATCCTCATTATTAATGCTCGGCATGACTGTAAATTCTATTTAGGATTAGCTTTCAAGCCATTTAACTGAACAGTTGCCGAGCTTCCTTTTAAATGGGACTGAAGGTGCCACAATGACAAAGTGGAGTCATGCCGCAAAATGAACATTATTGCACTTGAAAAATGAAAGTCCCTCCATTATTATAAGTCGCGCCATTGATGTGAGAATGAGAGAATACTGGGTGATGCCATGGTTTTAAAAAAATGCCTCATTTCCCTTTTTAGGTTTCCCCTATGAGAAGGTGAGAGAGCGCACACTTTACCTTCAGGTGTTGGACTACGACCGCTTCAGCAGGAATGACCCTATTGGAGAGGTCTCAATCCCCCTTAACAAGGTGGAACTGGGCCAGATAAAGACCTTCTGGAAGGAGCTCAAGCCCTGCAGTGATGGCAGTGTAAGAGTGGGAGGGACAATCTCTGGGATGCATCATGAATCAATTCCAATGTTTGAATTGGAGTTTCTCACCGAACATGTCAAGGCTATTTTTATCTTAACCTAAGGGTTTGTTCTTGTTGTGTTATGCACAAGAAATTAGAGCAACGATTTAGCATTACATGACAGTAGGGATGATGTTTGATAAGAAATTATCGAGTTCGAGGCCATTATCGAATCCTCTTATCGAACCGATTCCTTATCGATTCTCTTATCGATTCCAGATAGGTTGTTGTATATGGAAGAAAAAAACAATATTTGGTTTAACAAAATCTCTCTTTTATTTTATAAAAAAAATAAATTAATAAATAAATATTGACTGTTGTGACCCCCCTAAAAAAAAAAAAAAAAAAAAAATATTGACTGTTGTTCCCCAAAGTATATTAAGTGGGATTTTTCAGAAAAACAAATATATACAGTAACACAAAAACAACCTGTCTCTGTGATCACTATAGGTGTATAAATAATAATATAGTGTTAAATAAAATCAGTCCCTTGGGCACAAAACTGAAAATAATACAGCTCTCCAAAAAGTGCACTTCTGCTGCTATTGGAACATACTAACTACGCACACTATGACACTAAGAACACCACAGTCATCAATCAACAATTTTTCCCCCCTTACATGAGAGCGAAGCCTGGCAATAATTGCATATTGCCTGTTCTGCCCTCACTATACTTGTTGAGGTTATACAGCTTGGCAGACAGCTAACAAACAATCCAAGACGTCTAATAAAGTTCCAAAGCAGATTAATCCATTTAGGCTCTTTAGACTTAGACTTAGACTTCCTTTTTGTTGTCATTCAAATTTGAACTTTACAGCACAGATAAGAACGACATTTCGTTAAATAAACTCATGGTAGTGCAGGATAAAAAAGCAATAAGGTGCATATATAAATAAATAAATATATATAAATAATATATAAATATATATATCAAATAAATAAATATATATATGTAAATAAATAGATTACTGTACAGATAAATATATTGGACTTTTTCACATGCGTCCATGTTTATTGTTGTTGATCTTGCTTTGTTTTTTCCTATCTTTACTTTTGTCTTGCACTGGACTGTTATTTTTTATTTTTATAAACTGAAATACACACAATGACAAATGTATAAGCTATGTGATTCAATTAACATACTGAAATGTAATACACAATATGTAAATATTAGCTTCACACAAATATACAGTACTATCATCAAACAAATACTTCTGAGTGTTGAAACTATTTCGATGGTGGAAATACACGACTGGCAGCCATTTTAAGTCCTCAAAACATCCAATGAAACAGTGCACAAAAATAGTTTTTCAATAAACATCTTACTATCAAATTTAACCACTTTCCACCTTAATATTGAGATACATAAACAAGTTAAACAGTTTACTTACAGACTTATCTTTTCCAAGGCTTGTAAGAGCTAACACAACTTGTCTACTTCTCAATTGTCTCATGAACTGAACTGACGTCGCCAACCGGGAAGTGCCCAAACTAATGACGCGTAGTATTTTCATATCGCCACAAGGAGTCAGTAAGAGTCTACAATCAAATGTGCATAACATTGCCGTCCCACAGGGCATTTCCTGTGGGAAGGGATTCATTCTCAGGGATTCGAATAAAGAACCAACTCTTTTTCTTTACTATAATGGCCTCGATAACGGGAATCGGTTCTCAAAAAGAGATTCACGTCCATGGAATCGGTTCTTTTCTTATCGAACAACCGGGAGAACCCGGTTTCGAACATCATCCCTACATGATAGAGAGTAATCTGGAATTTGATATTCCCTTGTGAAATCTGACATTAGTTGAGATGTTTCACGCCCCAATGTGTGTTTATGTGTTCTTCAGGGAAGACGAGGGGATTTGCTGGTGTCTCTGTGCTATAATCCCACTGCCAACACCATAACTGTGAACATCATCAAAGCTCGTAATCTCAAAGCCATGGATATCGGGGGTACCTCAGGTAGTTTTCTCTTCACTTTCTAACCCTTGCTCAGCACTGTAGGGCGCCTTTAAATCCTGTGTGCCATTGCGCAAAGCCAGCTCCATATTTAAACATTCATTGACCCGCTCTGTTCAAAGGACGTGTGCCGCCTTTTTCCTGAGCAGGGTTACAGCACGTCATAGATAGCTGCATAGCAAGGTGACATTACGTCAAGTGTCTTACCTTGCTCCTTCATTTGTTCTCTCTTGTGTATATTTAAGAGGACTCTCAGCATCCCAGACAAAATTGGGTCTGATCAGTCTAATGCGCATTTTCATAGTGGCAGGCCTCACTGTGGACCACGTTTCTATATACAAACCCCGTCTCCATATGAGTTGGGAAATTGTGTTAGATGTAAATATAAACGGAATACAATGATTTTCAAATCATTTTCAACCCATATTCAGTTGAATATGCTACAAAGACAACATATTTGATGTTCAAACTGATAAACAATTTTTTTTTTGAAAATAATCATTAACTTTAGAATTTGATGCCAGCAACACGTGACAAAGAAGTTGGGAAAGGTGGCAATAAATACTGATAAAGTTGAGGAATGCTCATCAAACACTTATTTGGAACATCCCACAGGTGTGCAGGCTAATTGGGAACAGGTGGGTGCCATGATTGGGTATAAAAACAGCTTCCCAAAAAATGCTCAGTCTTTCACAAGAAAGGATGGGGCGAGGTACACCCCTTTGTCCACAACTGCGTGAGCAAATAGTCAAACAGTTTAAGAACAACTTTTCTCAAAGTGCAATTGCAAGAAATTTAGGGATTTCAACATCTACGGTCCATAATATCATCAAAAGGTTCAGAGAATCTGGAGAAATCACTCCACGTAAGCGGCATGGCCGGAAACCAACATTGAATGACCGTGACCTTCGATCCCTCAGATGGCACTGTATCAAAAATCGACATCAATCTCTAAAGGATATCACCACATGGGCTCAGGAAGACTTCAGAAAACCACTGTCACTAAATACAGTTGGTCGCTACATCTGTAAGTGAAAGTTAAAGCTCTACTATGCAAAACGAAAGCTATTTATCAACAACATCCAGAAACGCCGCCGGCTTCTCTGGGCCCGAGATCATCTAAAATGGACTCATGCAAAGTGGAAAAGTGTTCTGTGGTCTGACGAGTCCACATTTCAAATTGTTTTTGGAAATATTCGACATCGTGTCATCCGGACCAAAGGGGAAGCGAACCATCCAGACTGTTATCGACGCAAAGTTCAAAAGCCAGCATGTGTGATGGTATGGGGGTGCATTAGTGCCCAAGGCATGGGTAACTTACACATCTGTGAAGGCACCATTAATGCTGAAAGGTACATACATGTTTTGGAACAACATATGCTGCCATCTAAGCGCTGTCTTTTTCATGGACGCCCCTGCTTATTTCAGCAAGACAATGCCAAGCCACATTCAGCACGTGTTACAACAGCGTGGCTTCGTAAAAAAAGAGTGCGGGTACTTTCCTGGCCCGCCTGCAGTCCAGACCTGTCTCCCATCAAAAATGTGTGGCGCATTATGAAGCGTAAAATACGACAGCGGAAACCCCGGACTGTTGAACGACTGAAGCTCTACATAAAACAAGAATGGGAAAGAATTCCACTTTCAAACCTTCAACAATTAGTTTCCTCAGTTCCCAATCATTTATTAATAGAGTGTTGTTAAAAGAACTACTTTGGCACGTGTTGCAGTCATGAAATTCTAAGTAAATTATTATTTGCAAAAAAAAAAAGAAAAAGTTTATCAGTTTGAACATCAAATATGTTGTCTTTGTAGTGCATTCAACTGAATATGGGTTGAAAATGATTTGCAAATCATGGTATTCCGTTTATATTTACATCTAACACAATTTCCCAACTCATATGGAAACAGGGTTTGTAGGAAATTCACAGTTTCCCTTAAGAGGCTGTTTGCAATTTGCTAAATTTTACATTTTTTAAACCAAAAAACACCACCGGCTGTCACGCGACAGGGGGGAAGAAGACTGCACAGAATGCAGGGACGCAGTTTAGCTCTATTTATTTCTATACAATATAATGAAGTGTGAAAACTAATCCAAAATGTGTATGGTGTGACTATGTGTAGCTATTAGCTGAGTGTTACCAGGAGTGTTGAGCGAGAAGCGGAAGTCCAAGTGGGCAAGGCAAGCTTGGAGATCCAGAGACAGGCATTAGGTCTGGGGCAAGAGCGAGGCGTCAAAATCCGTGTCCAGGTGGGAGGTCGTGATCCAAAGAGGCAGCCAGGGGAACCAGAGGGAATACAGTACGCTACAAAATATACTCCCCGCTACCACCACACACACACACACACACACACACCTTGTAGTGTCCCGGAAGAGTTAGTGCTGCAAAGGGTTCTGGGTATTTGTTCTGTTGTGTTTATGTTGTGTTACGGTGCGGATGTTCTCCCGAAATGTGTTTGTCATTCTTGTTTGGTGTGGATTCACAGTGTGGCGCATATTTCTAACAGTGTTAAAGTTGTTTATACGGCCACCCTCAGTGTGACCTGTATGGCTGTTGATCAAGTATGCATTGCATTCACTTGTGTGTGCGTGCAGAAGCCACACATATTATGTGACTGGGCCAGCACTCGTTGGACTAGATGAAAAGCAGATGTGACGATTTTCGGGAGGGGCACTGAAATTTGGGAGTCTCCCGGGAGGGTTGGCAAGTATGAGAATTAGCGGCGGCACCGCCGCTGTAAATAATTGGCAGGCCAGCTCTAGTGTTAATTTGATATCGCCTCAAGGGCCAAGTGAAATTACACGGAGGGCCAAATTCGGCCCGCGGGCCAGAGTTTGATACCCATGGGTTACACTTATAGGTTATTAAACAGCCCCTTTCAAGCTTTTCGGGAAATTTTGCCCATGATCCACAATCCTTATGTGAGACAAGAACACTTTTTCTGTGAGTACTAAATCGTGAAAAAAACTTTTGCAAGAGGCAGTTAACATTGCAGGTAATAGAAAAAGTCATCTATTCTGCCTATGAAGCACTCTAAAATCACTAAAACCGCTCCATTTATATGCTGTGACCTGCATATTAATCAAGCTATTGCGAGACTGGTATTGTAGGAGCTAACAACGACAAACTACCTGTCTGGCGGAGCGACACCTTTCCCCTCCCTCCCAATACAATACAAAACAATAGGGCAACAATATTGTACAAACTGAGAAACATCCATCCATCCATCTTCTTCCGCTTATCCGAGGTCGAGTCGCGGGGGCAGCAGCCTAAGCAGGGAAGCCCAGACTTCCCTCTCCCCAGCCACTTCGTCCAGCTCTTCCCGGGGGATCCCGAGGCGTTCCCAGGCCAGCCGGGAGACATAGTCTTCCCAACGTGTCCTGGGTCTTCCCCGTGGCCTCCTACCGGTCGGACGTGCCCTAAACACCTCCCGAGGGAGGCGATCGGGTGGCATCCTGACCAGATGCCCGAACCACCTCATCTGGCTCCTCTCAATGTGGAGGAGCAGCGGCTTTACTTTGAGCTCCCCGCGGATGGCAGAGCTTCTCACCCTATCTCTAAGGGAGAGCCCCGCCACCCGGCGGAGGAAACTCATTTCGGCCGCTTGTACCCGTGATCTTGTCCTTTCGGTCATAACCCAAAGCTCATGACCGTAGGTGAGGATGGGAACGTAGATCAACCGGTAAATTGAGAGCTTTGCCTTCCGGCTCAGCTCCTTCTTCACCACAACGGATCGATACAGCGTCCGCATTACTGAAGACGGCGCACCGATCCGCCTGTCGATCTTACCATCCACTCTTCCCTCACTCGTGAACAAGACTCCGAGGTACTTGAACTCCTCCACTTGGGGAAGGGTCTCCTCCCCAACCCGGAGATGGCACTCCACCCTTTTCCGGGCGAGAACCATGGACTCGGACTTGGAGGTGCTGATTCTCATCCCAGTCGCTTCACACTCGGCTGCGAACCGATCCAGCGAGAGCTGAAGATCCTGGCCAGATGAAGCCATCAGGACCACATCATCTGCAAAAAGCAGAGACCTAATCCTGCAGCCACCGAACTGAGAAACATAACAATCACAATATTTGCAAAGCATTAGCCCAAATGTCATGTTTTGTTGCTGCACGGCTAGATTGTCTTTGTATGTAGCTGTGATTTAAGCATGATGTGCTCCTTGTATCAGAACCACTATCATGATGACTTACTCAATGGACACTTGTCTGTTTGGTCCAGTTCGCCTGTGGCATATTTTCCAGTTCAAAGTCATCAATCAATCAAGTTTTATTTATATAGCCCCTTAACCACAAGTGTCTCAAAGGGTTGCACAAGCCACAACGACATCCTCGGCTCAGATCCCACATCAGGGCAAGAAAAAACTCAACCTAATAGGATTCAATGAGAAACCTTGGGATTCAAGAGGAGCAATGTGGATTCCGTCCTGGTCGTGGAACGACTGACCAGCTCTTTACTCTTGCGGGAATCCTGGAGAAGGCCTGGGAGTATGCCTATCCAGTCTACATGTGCTTTGTGGATTTGGAGAAGGCGTATGACCGGGTCCCCCGGGAGATCTTGTGGGAGGTGCTGAGGGAATACGGAGTGAGGGGAACCCTGCTGAGGGCCATCCAATCTCTGTACAACCAAAGCGAGAGTTGTGTCCGGGTGCTTGGATGTAAGTCGGATCCGTTTCCAGTGGGGGTTGGTCTCCGCCAGGGCTGCGCTCTGTCACCTATCCTGTTTGGGATTTTCATGGACAGGATTTCTAGGCAGAGTTGTGGCCATGGCGGAGCTAAAGGTTGCCTCACTACTGTTTGCAGACGATGTGGTCCTGATGACACCTTCGGTTCGTGACCTTCAGCTCTCACTGGATCGGTTCGCAGCCGAGTGTTCAGCGGCTGGAATGAGGATCAGCATCTCCAAATCTGAGGCCATGGTTCTCAGCAGGAAACCGATGGTTTGTACAGTCCAGGTAGAGGACGAGACTCTATGCCAGGTGGAGGAGTTTAAGTATCTCGGGGTCTTGTTCACGAGTGAGGGAATGATGGAGAAGGAAATCAGCCGGAGAATCGGAGCAGCTGGGGCAGTATTGCAGTCTCTCTGCCGCACTGTTGTGACGAAACGAGAGCTGAGCCAGAAGGCAAAGCTCTCGGTCCACCGAGCTATCTACATTCCTCCTCTCACCTATGGTCATGAAGTGTGGGTCATGACCGAAAGAATAAGATCGCGGATACAAGCGGCCAAAATGAGTTTCCTCAGAAGGGTGGCTGGCATCTCCCTTAGAGATAGGGTGAGAAGTTCAGTCACCCGAGAGAGACTGGGAGTAGAGCCGCTGCTCCTTCGCTTGGAAAGGAGCCAGTTTAGGTTGTTCGGGCATCTCGTGCGGATGCCTCACGAGCGTCTCCTTAGGGCGGTCTTCGTTGCACATCCCACTGGGAGGAGACCCCGCGGCAGGCCAAGGACCAGATGGGGGGATTACATCTCCTCTCTGGCCTGGGAACGCTTCGGGATTCCCCAGGAGGAAGCTCTGGAGAAGGAAGTCTGGGGGTCTCTGCTGGAGCTGTTGTCCCCGCAACCCGATTCCGGATAAGCGTTTGAAGATGGATGGATGGATGGATGGTCGGAACAGTTTGCTTATTCTTCCCGTACTTGTGTCAGTGTACTGCGGGTACTCCTTTTTCCCCACAGTCCAAAAACGTGCATGTTAGGTAACTTAGGTACATAGGTCTAAATCAAGCCTGGGCAATTATTTTGACTCGCTGGCCACATTGAAAAAAAAATGTCGGTGCCTCGGGGCTGGTGTGTTTATGCTTTAAAAATATGCTGTACAGTGTGTGTGCTGGGTTCCCTTTTTTTTAGGAACACTAATAAAAAAACTCACAATAATATCTAATTGAATGCTAAAAACGTTATGACAGGCCACCTCAAAAAAACGGAATGGAATTACATTTTTTAAATATTTTTACTAAATGTACAAACCCCGTTTCCATATGAGTTGGGAAATTGTGTTAAATGTAAATATGAACGGAATACAATGATTTGCAGATCCTTTTCAACCCATATTCAGTTGAATGCACTACAAAGACAAGATATTTGATGTTCAAACTCATAAACTTTATTTTTTATTTTGCAAATAATAATTAACTTAGAATTTCATGGCTGAAACACGTGCCAAAGTAGTTGGGAAAGGGTATGTTCACCACTGTGTTACATCACCTTTTCTGTTAACAACACTCAATAAACGATTGGGAAGTGAGGAAACTAATTGTTGAAGCTTTGAAAGTGGAATTCTTTCCCATTCTTGTTTTATGTAGAGCTTCAGTCGTTCAACAGTCCGAGTCTCCGCTGTCGTATTTTACACTTCATAATGTGCCACACATTTTTGATGGGAGACAGGTCTGGACTGCAGGCGGGCCAGGAAAGTACCCCACTCTTTTTTTTACGAAGCCACCCTGTTGTAACACGTGCTGAATGTGGCTTGGCATTGTCTTGCTGAAATAAGCGGGGGCGTCCATGTCCATGAAAAAGACAGCACTTAGATGGCAGCATATGTTGTTCCAAAACCTGTATGTACCTTTCAGCATTAATGGTGCCTTCACAGATGTGTAAGTTACCCATGCCTTGGGCACTAATGCACCCCCATACCATCACACATGCTGGCTTTTGAACTTTGCGTCGATAACAGTCTGGATGGTTCGCTTCCCCTTTGGTCCGGCTGACACGATGTCGAATATTTCCAAAAACAATTTGAAATGTGGACTCGTCAGACCACAGAACACTTTTCCACTTTGCATGAGTTAATACACCCCCATACCATCACAGATGCTGGCTTTTGAACTTTGCGTCGATAACAGTCTGGATGGTTCGCTTCCCCTTTGGTCCGGATGACACGATGTCGAATATTTCCAAAAACAATTTGAAATGTGGACTCGTCAGACCACAGAACACTTTTCCACTTTGCATGAGTCCATTTTAGATGATCTCGGGCCCAGAGAAGCCGGCGGCGTTTCTGGATGTTGTTGATAAATGGCTTTCGCTTTGCATAGTAGAGCTTTAACTTGCACTTACAGATGTAGCGACCAACTGTATTTAGTGACAGTGGTTTTCTGAAGTGTTCCTGAGCCCATGTGGTGATATCCTTTAGAGATTGATGTCGGTTTTTGATACAGTGCCGTCTGAGGGATCGAAGGTCACGGTCATTCAGTGTTGGTTTCTGGCCATGCCGCTTACGTGGAGTGATTTCTCCAGATTCTCTGAACCTTTTGATGATACTATGGACCGTAGATGTTGAAATCCCTAAATTTCTTGCAATTGCGCTTTGAGAAAAGTTGTTCTTAAACTGTTTGACTATTTGCTCACGCAGTTGTGGACAAAGGGGTGTACCTCACCCCATCCTTTCTTGTGGAAGACTGAGCATTTTTTGGGAAGCTGTTTTTATACCCAATCATGGCACCCACCTGTTCCCAATTAGCCTGCACACCTGTGGGATGTTCCAAATAAGTGTTTGATGAGCATTCCTCAACTTTATCAGTATTTATTGCCACCTTTCCCAACTTCTTTGTCACGTGTTGCTGGCATCAAATTCTAAAGTTAATGATTATATGCAAAAAAAAAATGTTAATCAATTTGAACATCAAATATGTTGTCTTTGTAGCATATTCAATTGAATATGGGTTGAAAAGGATTTGCATTCTAACACAATTTCCCAACTCATATGGAAATGGGGTTTGTACATGAAACTAAAGAAAGCGAGATTTACAATATTAACCATAAACAATAAAACACTGAATATTGACAGCGTGTGAACATCGCTCCTCTTTTACTTCTTGCACCACCTCCTCGATCGACATATTTTACAATTAAGCAAAACCCAACAAACACAGCAAAGTATGAATGCAAAATGTAAAAAAAACATTTACAATCTGATAGTAATATCACTTTTCTGCAAAACTGCGAAGGTTCTCCCGAAAGGTGTTTGTCATTCTTGTTTGGTGTGGGTTCACAGTGTGGCGCATATTTGTAACAGTGGTAAAGTTGTTTATACGGCCACCCTCAGTGTGACCTGTATGGCTGTTGATAAAGTATGCGTTGCATTCACTTGCGTGTGTGTGTGAAAGCCGCATTTATTACGTGGCTGGGTCGGCACGCTGTTTGTATGGAGGAAAAGCGGACCTGACAACAGGTTGTAGAGGACGTTAAAGGCAGTGCCTTTAAGCAGTGTTGGGACTAACGCGTTACAAAGTAACACGGTACTGTAACGCCGATAGTTTCGGCAATAACTAGTAATCTAACGCGTTATTTTTTATATTCAGTAACTCAGTTAAATAATCATTAACTCATTACTGCGTTATTTTACGTTATTTTTTATGTAGTATCGGCTAGAAACAGAAGATCTGAGTGTGTTTTATTGCAGCGCTGCGGTGGAAAAGAAAAGGCGTGCTTTGTGTGGGTGGAGGCGGGGGGGACCGTAGTTGAGGGGCGCAGGGGAGACGTTCCTCCAGGGCCTATGTACTTCGGGGCTAACAACCTTCACTTTACCCGGAAGTGGGTCTTTACAGTTGAGGGTGAATGACGAGGCCGGCGGTTTGTTGCAACTTTGTGACTTTATTGGACGCAGCCATCCACCAAGCTAGAACACCTGCATGCACTCACTGTCGCCGTTCCCTAACCTCTCTCGCCCACTCACTCACTGACGTCACTCACCTCACATGCTGTCATATCTTAAAGGGCCACACACACACACACATACGCTACTCTCATAACAACTAACAAGACATCATGGTGAAGCCAGAAGTTGAGTTTCTTAACATGGAGACATTCTCAATACTTTTCTTTTGTCGAGCACAAAGAAAGTGACATTTTAGTTAAATGTAAGTTGTGTCTTGGATCAAAGATCCTATCTACTTAAAGTTAAAGTTAAAGTGCCATTATGTTGCAGCTATTTAATATAGTTTTGTCAATTTGTCCTGGCCTGAATCAAATTGGCCCTTTGAAACATATCGTTGTCTTTGTGTGTTGTATGTAGACCACATTGCTTTCTGAGTTCAGTGATGTAAATGCATGTCAAGTTGATCAACACATTGTATTATTCTCCAGTGCAATAACAGTACTGAAATGAAGGCTAAAAGGGCATTAATGAGAGCCTTAAAAAAAAAGGGATAAAAAGAAGTAGCTAAATAGTTACTTTTCACAGTAACACATTACTTTTTGGTGTAAGTAACTGAGTTAGTAAGTGAGTTACTTTTGAAATAAAGTAACTAGTAACTGTAACTAGTTACTGGTTTTCAGTAACTAACCCAACACTGCCTTTAAGGCACGCCCCCAAAATTGTTAACCGGGTGGAAATCGTGAGAAATTGGGGATACCCCGGGAGATTTTCGCGAAAGGCACTAAAATTCGGGAGTCTCCTGGAAAAATCGGGAGGGTTGGCAAGTATGGGTGATGGCGTTAAAGGGGAACATTATCACCAGACCTATGTAAGCGTCAATATATACCTTGATGTTGCAGAAAAAAGACCATATATTTTTTTAACCGATTTCCGAACTCTAAATGGGTGAATCTTGGCAAATTAAACGCCTTTCTAATATTCGATCTCGGAGCGATGACGTCACAACGTGGCGTCACATCAGGAAGCAATCCGCCATTTTCTCAAACACCGAGTCAAATCAGCTCTGTTATTTTCCGTTTTTTCGACTGTTTTCCGTACCTTGTAGACATCATGCCTCGTCGGTGTGTTGTCAGAGGGTGTAACAACACGAACAGGGACGGATTCAAGTTGCACCAGTGGCCCAAAGATGCGAAAGTGACAAATTGGACGTTTGTTCCGCAAACTTTACCGACGAAAGCTATGCTACGACAGAGATGGCAAGAATGTGTGGATATCCTGCGACACTCAAAGCAGATGCATTACCAACAATAAAGTCAAAGAAATCTGCCGCCAGACCCCCATTGAATCTGCCGGAGTGTGTGAGCAATTCAGGGACAAAGGACCTCGGTAGCACGGCAAGCAATGGCGGCAGTTTGTTCCCGCAGACGAGCGAGCTAAACCCCCTATCGACCCTAGCTTCCCTGGCCTGCTGACATCAACTCCAAAACTGGACAGATCAGCTTTCAGGAAAAGAGAGCGGATGAGGGTATGTCTACAGAATATATTAATTGATGAAAATTGGGCTGTCTGCACTCTTAAAGTGCATGTTGTTGCCAAATGTATGTCATATGCTGTAAACCTAGTTCATAGTTGTTAGTTTCCTTTAATGCCAAACAAACACATACCAATCGTTGGTTAGAAGGCGATCGCCGAATTGGACCTCGCTTTCTCCCGTGTCGCTGGCTGTCGTGTCGTTTTCGTCGGTTTCGCTTGCATACGGTTCAAACCGATATGGCTCAATAGCTTCAGTTTCTTCTTCAATTTCGTTTTCGCTACCTGCCTCCACACTACAACCATCCGTTTCAATACATGCGTAATCTGTTGAATCGCTTAAGCCGCTGAAATCCGAGTCTGAATCCGAGCTAATGTCGCTATATCTTGCTGTTCTATCCGCCATGTTCGTTTGTGTTGGCATCACTGTGTGACGTCACAGGAAAATGGACGGGTGGTTAAAATCAGGCACTTTGAAGCTTTTTTTAGGGATATTGCGTGATGGGTAAAATTTTGAAAAAAACTTCGAAAAATATAATAAGCCACTGGGAACTGATTTTTAATGGTTTTAACAATTCTGAAATTGTGATAATGTTCCCCTTTAAAAATGATGTTTGATGGTCTCGCGGCTGCAATCCAACGTATTCATTCACCTTTTATTAGCTCACTAACCCAAAATTTAGTTTCATAAACGCTTTCTCATTTGTACTGAATGTTTCCTTGCCGACGGGATAAGTTGACCTTGCATTCAAATGGTGAGTGCATCCCCCCCCCGCCCCGTCACCTTCCCTTTTCATCAGCGATGGAGGGTAATTGGAAAAACTGCCCCCTCAACCCTCAAGAATGACCTTCCATTCTCTTATTTGTTTTAGTTTTTTCTGTACACTGTTCTGCTTCTTCTATTCTATCTTGTCTTATTGCTCCTGATCATTGCTCCCACAGATCCTTACGTGAAGGTGTGGCTGATGCACAAAGACCGGCGCGTAGAAAAGAAAAAGACGGTCACGATGAAGCGCTGTCTCAATCCCGTCTTCAACGAGTCCTTCCCCTTCGACGTGCCCGCCCATGTGCTGAGGGAGACCACCATCATCATCACTGTCATGGACAAGGACAGACTCAGTCGCAACGATGTTATTGGCAAGGTAAGGTCTGCGTGACAAAAGATTTGTTGTTGTTGCCCTTTGCAGGTGTTGACACTTACTAGTCCTCTTCAGGTGTTCACCTGAGGGTAGATCAGTGCTTCTCAATTATTTTTCGGTTACAGCTCCCAAAGAAGAAGAAACCCCCCCTCCACTCTGCGCCGCTAATATATGGTTGTGTATAAAATTGTTATAAGTACACCTCTGCATGACATGTTATCCTTATTAACATTAAAGAAAACTAAAAAGAAAGAAAGAAATATAGTACAATTTACAACAAAAAATAGCTTTATTAACATTCAAATCAACTTTATTTATATAAAGCACATTTAAAATTTACCACAGGGGTAGCCAAAGTGCTGTACAATGGACAGGTTAAAAGATAAAACGAGTACCGAGCAAACACAACACAACACAAACAGAACACGATAAAAAATAAATAAATTAAATAGAATAAATAAAAACATAAACACAGGTTCACAGCAGGTGTATTACGGGGCGCCATTGCATGATGGATATCACTCAGTGTTAAAAGCCATGGAATAAAAGTATGTTTATAAGAGAGATTTAAAAACAGGAAGAGAGGAGGCTTGTCTAACACTCAGAGGTAGGTCGTTCCAGAGCTTGGGAGCAGCAACGGCGAAAGCTCTGTCACCTCTAAGCTTCAGCCTTGTGTCAGGGACCGTCAACAGCAGCTGATCGGCTGATCTTAAGGATCGGGTGGGGCAGTAAGGCTGAAGGAGGTCGGAGAGATAGGTTGGCGCGAGGTTGTTTAGACATTTAAAAACAAATAAAAGGAGTTTAAAATTGATTCGATAACGCACATTGTTTTTCAAAGAATCAATTTGCCTGAAATAAAAATTAAAAACAATTAATTACAAACCCCAAAACCAGTGGCACGTTGTGTAATTCGTAAATAAAAATAGAATACAATGATTTGCAAATCCTTTTCAACTTGTATTCAATCGAATAGACTGCAAAGACAAGATACAACTGGACAAAGAGCTTAAGTGGCGCTGGTGCAGTGTTATTTAGGATTCGACGGGCCATTCGTATTGATGCTGATCTTTGAATGTTAGCAAAATTTAACAATTTATATTTTTGGAGAACTAAACAGTAGAGATGTCCGATAATGGCTTTTTTGCCGATATTCCGATATTGTCCAACTCTTAATTACCGATTCCGATATCAACCGATATATACAGTCGTGGAATTAACTCATTATTATGCCTAATTTTTTTGTGATGCCCCGCTGGATGCATTAAACAATGTAACAAGGTTTTCCAATATGAATCAACTCAAGTTATGGAAACAAATTGATGCAAAGACAAGATACAACTGGACAAAGAGCTTAAGTGGCGCTGGTGCAGTGTTATTTAGGATTCGACGGGCCATTCGTATTGATGCTGATCTTTGAATGTTAGCAAAATTTAACAATCTATATTTTTGGAGAACTAAACAGTAGAGATGTCCGATAATGGCTTTTTTGCCGATATTCCGATATTGTCCAACTCTTAATTACCGATTCCGATATCAACCGATACCGATATATACAGTCGTGGGATTAACTCATTATTATGCCTAATTTTTTTGTGATGCCCCGCTGGATGCTTTAAACAATGTAACAAGGTTTTCCAAAATAAATCAACTCAAGTTATGGAAACAAATTGATGCAAAGACAAGATACAACTGGACAAAGAGCTTAAGTGGCGCTGGTGCAGTGTTATTTAGGATTCGACGGGCCATTCGTATTGATGCTGATCTTTGAATGTTAGCAAAATTTAACAATTTATATTTTTGGAGAACTAAACAGTAGAGATGTCCGATAATGGCTTTTTTGCCGATATTCCGATATTGTCCAACTCTTAATTACCGATTCCGATATCAACCGATATATACAGTCGTGGAATTAACTCATTATTATGCCTAATTTTTTTGTGATGCCCCGCTGGATGCATTAAACAATGTAACAAGGTTTTCCAATATGAATCAACTCAAGTTATGGAAACAAATTGATGCAAAGACAAGATACAACTGGACAAAGAGCTTAAGTGGCGCTGGTGCAGTGTTATTTAGGATTCGACGGGCCATTCGTATTGATGCTGATCTTTGAATGTTAGCAAAATTTAACAATCTATATTTTTGGAGAACTAAACAGTAGAGATGTCCGATAATGGCTTTTTTGCCGATATTCCGATATTGTCCAACTCTTAATTACCGATTCCGATATCAACCGATACCGATATATACAGTCGTGGGATTAACTCATTATTATGCCTAATTTTTTTGTGATGCCCCGTTGGATGCATTAAACAATGTAACAAGGTTTTCCAAAATAAATCAACTCAAGTTATGGAAACAAATTGATGCAAAGACAAGATACAACTGGACAAAGAGCTTAAGTGGCGCTGGTGCATTGTTATTTAGGATTCGACGGGCCATTCGTATTGATGCTGATCTTTGAATGTTAGCAAAATTTAACAATCTATATTTTTGGAGAACTAAACAGTAGAGATGTCCGATAATGGCTTTTTTGCCGATATTCCGATATTGTCCAACTCTTAATTACCGATTCCGATATCAACCGATACCGATATATACAGTCGTGGGATTAACTCATTATTATGCCTAATTTTTTTGTGATGCCCCGCTGGATGCTTTAAACAATGTAACAAGGTTTTCCAAAATAAATCAACTCAAGTTATGGAAACAAATTGATGCAAAGACAAGATACAACTGGACAAAGAGCTTAAGTGCCGCTGGTGCAGTGTTATTTAGGATTCGACGGGCCATTCGTATTGATGCTAATCTTTGAATGTTAGCAAAGTTTAACAATCTATATTTTTGGAGAACTAAACAGTAGAGATGTCCGATAATGGCTTTTTTTGCCGATATTCCGATATTGTCTTGTCTTGTTTCCATGGTTACCCATTAGTTTCACCTGTTCCACGTTTGGACTCATAATGCACTCTTGTTTGTCACCATAGCAACCCATTAGTTTTCACCTGTCATGTCACGCACCTGTTTTGAGTCACGCACCTGTTGTTAATCATGTCTGTGTTATTTAAGCTTTTCATTTTCTGTTGTTCATCCTGGTGTCATATCTTTTCAAACCCTGCTATCCTCTCGTATCAAGCCACAGTAAGTGTTTTTATTTCGTGTTCACAGTTTCTGCCTTAGAGCAAGTTTTGTTTTCATTCGCCAAGTTTTTTTACTTCCACCATTGTGCGCGCCTTTTGTTTGCTCTTGTTTTGTACTTTGTTAGTGTTTAAAATATATCATGTACCCACCTTCAAGCCATGTCCGATCCAAGTTCACTTGCATCTCGGGAAAACAAAAACTCCACAGTCCAAGTTCTGACAGATATCAAGCGATACCGATATATACAGTCGTGGGATTAACACATTATTATGCCTAATTTTGTTGTGATGCCCCGCTGGATGCATTAAACAATGTAACAAGGTTTTCCAAAATAAATCAACTCAAGTTATGGAAAAAAATGCCAACATGGCACTGCCATATTTATTATTGATGTCACAAAATGCATTTTTTTTTTTTAACATGCCTCAAAACAACAGCTTGGAATTTGGGACATGCTCTCCCTGAGAGAGCATGAGGAGGTTGAGGTGGGTGGGGTTGGGGGGATAGAGTGTAGCGGGGGGTGTATATTGTAGCGTCCCGGAAGAGTGAGTGCTGCAAGGGCTTCTGGGTATTTGTTCTGTTGTGTTTATGTTGTGTTACGGTGCGGATGTTCTCCCGAAATGTGTTTGTCATTCTTGTTTGGTGTGGGTTCACAGTCTGGCGCCTATTTGTAACAGTGTTAAAGTTGTTTATACGGCCCCCTCAGTGTGACCTGTATGGCTGTTGACCAAGTATGCTTGCATTCACTTGTGTGTGTGAAAAGTCGTATATATTATGTGATTGGGCCGGCACGCAAAGGCAGTGCCTTTAAGGTTTATTGGCGCTCTGTACTTCTCCCTACGTCCGTGTACCACTCCGAAAGTCATACATTTTACTTTTTGAAACTGATACCGATAATATCCGATATTACATTTTAAAGCATTTTTCTCTACTAAACAGTGATGGTGGTGTTGTGGTTTTCGGTCAAGGATTTTGAGCGATTGTTTGTGCAAAGTTTCCAATAGCCTCAGTGTAATTTTGCTTGCCTGGGACCAACGTGTTATACGATAATAAAAACGAGACAATCATAGCATTAAAATACGTTTTAGCTGCCTCCAGTGTTAACAAATTCTTGATACTTTTGAACATTTTGATGTTGTACTTAAAACTCTGGCACAACTGTTTGATATGTTTTAAAAAAAAAACAAATGTTGGGTGTAAAATGACACCCAGGTAACGATATTCAGTAACATTTTGTATTATTTCCTTATTAACAGTTATACTCCGAAAGGATGACATTTTATATTTGTTTAGAAAATATATTGTTGCCGTTTTCTTAATGTTTAATGTACAAACCCTGTTTCCATATGAGTTGGGAAATTGTGTTAGATGTAAATATAAACGGAATACAATGATTTGCAAATCCTTTTCAACCCATATTCAGTTGAATATGCTACAAAGACAACATATTTGATGTTCAAACTGATAAACATTATTTTTTTTGCAAATAATCATTAACTTTAGAATTTGATGCCAGCAACACGTGACAAAGAAGTTGGGAAAGGTGGCAATAAATACTGATAAAGTTGAGGAATGCTCATCAAACACTTATTTGGAACATCCCACAGGTGTGCAGGCTAATTGGGAACAGGTGGGTGCCATGATTGGGTATAAAAGTAGATTCCATGAAATGCTCAGTCATTCACAAACAAGGATGGGGCGAGGGTCACCACTTTGTCAACAAATGCGTGAGCAAATTGTTGAACAGTTTAAGAAAAAAAATTCTCAACAAGCTATTGCAAGGAATTTAGGGATTTCACCTTCTATGGTCCGTAATATCATCAAAGGGTTCAGAGAATCTGGAGAAATCACTGCACGTAAGCAGCTAAGCCCGTGACCTTCGATCCCTCAGGCTGTACTACATCAACAAGCGACATCAGTGTGTAAAGGATATCACCACATGGGCTCAGGAACACTTCAGAAACCCACTGTCAGTAACTACAGTTGGTCGCTACATCTGTAAGTGCAAGTTAAAACTCTCCTCTGCAAGGCGAAAACCGTTTATCAACAACACCCAGAAACGCCGTCGGCTTCGCTGGGCCTGAGCTCATCTAAGATGGACTGATACAAAGTGGAAAAGTGTTCTGTGGTCTGACGAGTCCACATTTCAAATTGTTTTTGGAAACTGTGGACGTCGTGTCCTCCGGACCAAAGAGGAAAAGAACCATCTGATTGTTATAGGCGCAAAGTTGAAAAGCCAGCATCTGTGGTGGTATGGGGGTGTATTAGTGCCCAAGACATGGGTAACTTACACATCTGTGAAGGCGCCATTAATGCTGAAAGGTACATACAGGTTTTGGAGCAACATATGTTGCCATTCAAGCAACGTTATCATGGACGCCCCTGCTTATTTCAGCAAGACAATGCCAAGCCACATGTTACATCAATATGGCTTCATAGTAAAAGAGTGCGGGTACTAGACTGGCCTGCCTGTAGTCCAGACCTGTCTCCCATTGAAAATGTGTGGCGCATTATGAAGCCTAAAATAGCACAACGGAGACCCCCGGACTGTTGAACAACTTAAGCTGTACATCAAGCAAGAATGGGGAAGAATTCCACCTGAGAAGCTTCTAAAATGTGTCTCCTCAGTTCCCAAACGTTTACTGAATGTTGTTAAAAGAAAAGGTGATGTAACACAGTGGTGAACATGCCCTTTCCCAACTACTTTGGCACGTGTTGCAGCCATGAAATTCTAAGATAATTATTATTTGCCAAAAAAAAATAAAGTTTATGAGTTTGAACATCAAATATCTTGTCTTTGTAGTGCATTCAATTGAAAATGGGTTGAAAAGGATTTGCAAATCATTGTATTCCGTTTATATTTACATCTAACACAATTTCCCAACTCATATGGAAACGGGGTTTGTAGATAGATGTCCCTGCAAAACTTCTACCACAAGCATAGGGGAACGGGGCATCGGTGACAGTTAAGTATTTATCACCAAGCTCGTTGGATTACGTGAAGACAAGAGTCCTGTTACTCAAAATCATTGGCTTTTTAAGCTCATACGAGAGGAAGTCCCTGTGTTCTTTCCTTTCGGACTTTGATATATTCTTTTACAGAATCGAGCCGTCGTGTTCTTTCCTTTTCCTACTTTGATATGCTCTTTGATAGAATAGAACATGACTTGTTGACACTTCTGCAAAAAGCAGCAGGTCATGAGTTTCAGTGATGCACAATACATTTCACTCTGGTCTTTGTGAAGCACTAGTCTGTCATGTCTGTGTGATCATGTTTTTGTTTTGGTCATGTTCGGTTTTGTTTTTGGACTTTTTGTGCACTTTTGTTTTGTCTCCATAGCAACCATTAGTTTTCACCTGTCACGTCACGCACCTGTTTCACGTTTTGAGTCACGCACCTGTTTTCGTTAATCATGTCTATAGTATTTAAGTTCATTGTTTTCAGTTTGTCGTTCTGACGACATCCCCACATTTATGCTCTGCACAGTTCTGACTCTTTTTCCATGTCCATCGTTCACGCTGCTCCTTTTTGTCCATGTCAAGTAAGTTTTGTTTATTATTGCCACAGTTAGTGTTTTTTGTTGTTCATAGTTTTTGCCTTTGTGCAAGTATTTGGTTTCATAGTTTGTTCTCCGCCATTGTGCGCGCCTTTTGTTTACTTCCTTTTTTTGTAGTTTAAATAAAAATGTACTTACATTCCCGTCTCGACATAGTCTTCAAATAAGCATCGTCATACCAAAGGTGTTCTAAGGATCTAATGGTAAGCATGAATATTTAGTACGCATCAATAAGCATCCTAAGCTAATCTTTATGTTTGAATAGTTAATGAGCTGCTCAAAAGGCACAAGCTATTTTAAGAGTATAGTGAATCAAAAATGGTCCCAATCACAACAGCGTCAAACTACATTTTCAACCCCATCTATTATGTATCCTGTGATAGTGCGTCAGGCTTTCTTACCATTACAGTTTCTGCTCAACATCCTCCCTGTTGTGCGCTAGGTACCATGTATGCTGTATCCTGAGAAGTCCAGATCATGACTGATTATTTGAGTAACTAATAAAGTGGAACCTCGATTTACTAACCTCTTTATAAACGTTTGTAAATAGAAAAGTTTGTATATTGAAGCACATTTCTCAATAAGAAACAATGTAAACGTGAATGATGCATTCCAGCTTCAACAAAAGTCTATATTCTAATAAAAGTGTGTACACTATGTGTCATGACTTACTTGGTCCTGGGGTTTAGTTTTTCTCGAAGGCAACGGAAAGTTGGCTCGGGCGAGACGGGAATGAAGGTGCATTTTTATTTAAACACTATAAATACAAAACAAGGAAGTAAACAAAAGGCGCGCACAATGGCGGAGAACAAACTATGAAACCAAACACTTGCACAAAGGCAAAAACTATGAACAACAAAAAACACTAACTGTGGCAATAATAAACAAAACTTACCTGGCATGGACAAAAAGGAGCAGCGTGAACGATGGACATGAAAAAAGAGTCAGAAATGTGCAGAGCATAAATGTGGGGATGTCACCAGCAAAACAAACTGAAAAACAATGAACTTAAATACTACAGACATGATTAACGAAAACAGGTGCGTGACTCAAAACGTGAAACAGGTGCGTGACGTGACAGGTGAAAACTAATGGGTTGCTATGGTGACAAACAAGAGTGCACAATGAGCCCAAACGTGGAACGGGTGAAACTAATGGGTAATCATGGAAACAAGACAAGGGAGTGAAAAGCCAGAAACTAAAGAGTCCAATAACTAAACAAAACATGACTAAGACAAAACATGATTACACAGACATGACACTATGAAGATGAACACAATATAAAGCACAACAAAGGGACGATCTCTATTAAATAACAAAGTCAAAACAACAACTAGCTAAACTGTCGTCCAATTCAGCCGACACGCACACACACTGTCACTAGCCCTGTGGTGCGCTCACAGTTTGAAATCACAAACCTCCTTAACTTTAACAGCCATCGCCCTACAATGATTAGAATAAAATCCACTTTACCTTGTCGGTTAATCTTCTTGACGAGCAGCGGAGGGTGGGCTGGTAGTGTTTACAATGCTGTGGATACTTCCTGAATGTTTCAAACCACACATTCATTGAAAACGAAATTGAAGAAGAAACTGAAGCTATTGAGCCATATCGGTTTGAACCGTATGCAAGCGAAACCGACGAAAACGACACGACAGCCAGCGACACGGGAGAAAGCGAGGACGAATTCGGCGATCGCCTTCTAACCAACGATTGGTATGTGTTTGTTTGGCATTAAAGGAAACTAACAACTATGAACTAGGTTTACAGCATATGAAATACATTTGGCAACAACATGCACTTTGAGAGTGCAGACAGCCCAGTTTTCATCAATTAATATATTCTGTAGACATACCCTCATCCGCTCTCTTTCCCTGAAAGCTGATCTGTCCAGTTTTGGAGTTGATGTCAGCAGGCCAGGGAAGCTAGGGTCGATATTCTTCTCTTGATCATCTTCGGTGGCATAATGGACGGTGTGAGCCAAGACATCCAGGGGGTTTAGCTCGCTCGTCTGCGGGAACAAACTGCCGCCATTGCTTGCCGTGCTACCGAGGTCCTTTGTCCCTGAATTGCTCACACACTCCGGCAGATTCAATGGGGGTCTGGCGGCAGATTTCTTTGACTTTATCGTTGGAGGGCTTTGAAGCTTAGGGAAGGTTGTGCAGAACGAAACTAAAACTGAACTGGCAAAAAGGTAAACAAAAACAAAATGCTGGACGACAGCAAAGACTTACTGTGGAGCACTGTCATGATTCGTGGCCCGGATTATGTTTTTGTATTTTCTGTTAGTTTTGGACTCCTTTAGTTCCTGAGTTTGCTTTGGTTGCCATGGCTGCTTATTGTTTTCACCTGCCTCTGGTTAGTGGTCGGCACGCTCAGCTGCTGTCAGCCACTAATCAGAGAGCTTTTTATTCACCTTGCTCGCGTTTAATTCGCCAAAATTCACCCATTTAGAGTTCGGAAATCGGTTAAAAAAATATATGGTCTTTTTTCTGCAACATCAAAGTATATATTGACGCCCAGTCTACATTGTATTTTTTTACTCATCCTTCCCCAGCGTTTTACCTTTTTCCCCATCTTTTACAGGGTGCCTTGTGGCGACCCATCAGCGTTCCTGTTCTGTAACCCTGTACACTGTTTGTTTGTCTAATCTTGAACGGGTTTGTGCTGAAAACAAAGTTCCGTTATACTTGTGCAATGACAATAAAGACCTATCCCAGGGGTCGGCAACCTTTACCAGTCAAAGAGCCATTTTGACCAGTTTCACAAATTATAGAAAACAATGGGAGCTGCAAAATTTTTTGGAAATTTTAAATGAAATAACACTGCATACAATGTTTTTTTTTTTGCTTTGTGCTATGTATAACCAGGGGTCTCAGACACGCTGCCCGCACCTTTAAGTGGAATTCGAAAGCTGGTGCGGCACGCGGGTTTTTATTTAATGGCGCTTGTCAGCGTCATGCGTGCCGTGATGGTACAGCATATAGCGCCCACTACAGTCAGCGTGCCTGATCAGCCACACGTTGTATGGGGCTCCCGCTTTGCTCACGTAAGTAACAGCATGGCATACTTGGTCAACAACCACACAGCTCACACTGACGGTGGCGGTATAAAAAAAAACAAAAAACTTTAACACTCTTACTAATAATGCACCACACTGTGAACCTACACCAAACAAGAATGACAAACACATTTCGGGAGAACATCTGCACCGTAACACAACATAAACACAACAGGACAAATACCCAGAATCCCATGCAGCCCTAACTCTTCCGGGATACATTATACACCCCCCGCTACCAAACCCCGCCCACCTCAACCGACGCACAGAGGGGGGGGGGGTTGATGTGTGAGGGAGCAGTGTTGGGGTGGGGGCGGGGTTTGGTGGTAGCAGGGTGCATAATGTAGCCCGGACGAGTCAGGGCTGCATGGGATTCTGGGTATTTGTCCTGTTGTGTTTATGTTGTGTTACGGTGCAGATGTTCTCCCGAAATGTGTTTGTCATTCTTGTTTGGTTTTGGTTCAAAGTGTGGCGCATTATTAGTAAGAGTGTTAAAGTTGTTTTATATGGTCACCGTCAGTGTAACCTGTGTGGCTGTTGACCAAGTATGCATTGCTGTCACGTACGTGTGGAAGCAGAAGATGTATATTGTATAACAAGTGTTGGGCTGGCACGCTGTTAATACAGATTGTAGAGGGCGCCAAATGTTGTGCCATCATGGCACGCCCTTATTATAGCCGTAAGGGTGAAAATCGGTGAATATTAATCCCGGGAGTTTTCTGCGAGAGGCACTGATATCTGGAAGTCTCACGGGAAAATTGGGGGGTTCAGCAAGTAAGCTGCTGAGCCGCATCAGAGTGATCAAAGAGCCGCATGCGGCTCCGGAGCCGCGGGTTGCCGACCCCTGACCTATCCTATCCATACTCTAATTAGCTGTAGTGCAAGAGCTGCATCATTGCCAGATAGGTTTTCATTGAACAATGTGCTTATTATTTTTGATAATCTCTGGTATTCACCCTGCGCTTTTCTCTCGTCAGATCTACCTGTCGTGGAAGAGCGGACCAGCCGAGGTGAAGCACTGGAAAGACATGCTGGCTCGGCCGCGCACCAACGTAGCCCAGTGGCACGCTCTTAAGGCCTGATGGCACCGCCCCACCCGCCTCCGTGGCCCCTTCTTTCTTCCCGCCCTCCCCCCGGCCCTTCCCGTCCCGTCCTTATGCACAAGACTGACTTGCTGCCAGGCTGCGAAACACGGGTACAATTAGCCATCTGCTCTCTTAAACCTTTAAACTTCTTCTCTCGTCCTCTCTAGCTGTTTTCTTGTTCCCTCTTCTCATAACGGTCCCCGTCTCCATTTTTCCGTGTAGTTGACTCTCCTCTCTCTCTCTCTTCGCTTCTGACTGCCCAAAAACGTCCCTCCGCACTTGGCGGAGGTTTCATTTCTTTCTTTCTATTTGCGGACCCCTCGGTCCTGAACTGCACTACAGCCTGACCCACTGAAGGTGCCAGTCCCGTGGGATCACAGGGAAGTGACATACAGTATAATCCTAGTGTGTAATTATTCCAGGTAAACAATACTCTACAGTATGTACTGTATGTACATAAACGTACTGGTATATTAGGCCGATAGAACTCCCCCCCATGTGTGCTTTCTCCGCCACCTCCCTTCTCTTCATCCGTCTCCAGTGTGCTATATCTTCCATTACGTTTCTCCCCTCCTTTTACTTCAGTGTGGTTTAATGTTTGACTGAAGTCGTAGAAAGCAATCAATACTCGGTTCGTAAAGAAACCAGCTCAGCTCAAGATGCTGTTGATGATACTAGTGTCTCTCTCCCTATTCTCTCATTTCCTCTTTATTGTTCCCTCTTACTCATCCCCTGGTACGATATTATAGTGGACCCCCTTACTCCCACCCGCCACCTCGCCCCCTTGTTGTCCGTGTACCGTGGGTGCTGTGTCGTAGCTCCAACAAAAAGAGAGGTTTAAAGACATACTGTATATGTACTGAACTTTCCCGAAACTGGGGAAGCGGGATGGATTTCTTTTTCAACGGGGAGAGAAAAAAGAAGACGGGGATGGGGGGAAACAACTCTCAATCCGAGACGTTACGATGATGTCATTTTTCACAGCGGCGGAGGGAACCAATTTCGAATCTTCCCTGCAACAAAGGCAACGCGACGTTTGTGCTGTTCTGTGTGCATGCGGTCTTGTTTTGCCCTGTTGTGCTGAAGATCTCAGAGAACCTCTCCCATTTTCCTCACCTGTTTTCGTCTGTGGCGCATCCGCCTGGTGCGCATGTGTGTGTGTGTGTGTGTGTGTGTGTGTGTGTGTGTGTGAGACGGGCATACAGGAGCAACACGACTGACGCAGCAGTCTTCTCTTTTCTCTTTCTCTCTTCTTACTGCCATCAATTCCCCAACCTCCTTTTATAGGGGAACATTATCACAATTTCAGAATGGTTAAAACCATTAAATTCCCAGTGGCTTATTATATTTTTCGATTTTTTTTTCAAAATTTTACCCATCACGCAATATCCCTAAAAAAAAAGCTTCAAAGTGCCTGATTTTAACCATCGTTATATACACCCGTCCATTTTCCCGTGACGTCACATAGTGAAGCCAACACAAACAAACATGGCGGAAAGAAGAGCAAGCTATAGCGACATTAGCTCGGATTCAGACTCGGATTTCAGCGGCTTAAGCGATTCAACAGATTACGCATGTATTGAAACGGATGGTTGTAGTGTGGAGGCAGGTAGCGAAAACGAAATTGAAGAAGAAACTGAACCCTCCCGGATTTTCCGGGAGACTCCCGAAATTCAGCGCCTCTCCCGAAAACCTCCCGGGACAAATTTTCTCCCGAAAATCTCCCGAAATTCAGGCGGAGCTGGAAGCCACGCCCCCTCCAGCTCCATGCGGACCTGAGTGACGTCAGGTGCGCAACACCACGTAAATCGTCGGCCAACCAAAAAGTAACCCCAGTACGCTATAGCCAACATTCACCAGGAGATGGCAACAGACAAACATAGATCACTATTACATTATTCCCCTTTTAGAAATGTATAGAAGTTACTCTAAATAAATAAACAACCCAACCAAAAAATGCAGCAGCTCAATTAAAAAACTGTACTCAAGCCACATTCTTTTTTTTAATTTTAGTACTGAACTCTTAACCCTCATTTGTAAAAAAAATAACATGCTTATTATACAAACAATATTTGTACACCTTTAACACAGATTTTTATACTGTCTTCAGAGATTCAGTTTTTTTGGTGGTACTCGAAACCTTTCTGGGTACCTGCGAAAGGGTGTTCAGCATGGTTAGAAAAATAGTGACAGATAATAGAACAAGGATGGACAATTCAACCCTTAACTCAACAATGAGTAGATGAGTGTTATGTGTGTGTATATGTGTAAATAAATGAACACTGAAATTCAAGTATTTCTTTTATTTATATATATATATATATATATATATATATATATATATATATTGTGTGTATATATATATATATATATATATATATATATATATATATATATATATATATATATATATATATATATATATAATAAAATAAATATATATACAGCTAGAATTCACTGAAAGTCAAGTATTTCTTATATATATATATATATATATATATATATATATATATATATATATATATATATATATATATATATATATATATATAGAGATGAAGTAGTCTTGTGATTTTTTTTCCCACACATACATATATTGCGCTCTACTACGGTGTCGAGCACTATTTTTTGGATAACCTTATTAAGACATATATATATATATATATATATATATATATATATATATATATACGAAATACTTGACTTGGTGAATTCTAGCTGTAAATATACTCCTCCCCTCTTAGCCCCGCCCCCAACCACGCCCCCCCACCCCCAGCCCCCACCTCCCGAAATCGGAGGTCTCAAGGTTGGCAAGTATGAGCTATTGAGCCATATCGGTTTGAACCGTATGCAAGCGAAACCGACACGACAGCCAGCGACACGGGAGAAAGCGAGGACGAATTCGGCGATCGCCTTCTAACCAACGATTGGTATGTGTTTGTTTGGCATTAAAGGAAACTAACAACTATGAACTAGGTTTACAGCATATGAAATACATTTGGCAACAACATGCACTTTGAGAGTGCAGACAGCCCAATTTTCATCAATTAATATATTCTGTAGACATACCCTCATCCGCTCTCTTTTCCTGAAAGCTGATCTGTCCAGTTTTGGAGTTGATGTCAGCAGGCCAGGGAAGCTAGGGTCGATAGGGGGTTTAGCTCGCTCGTCTGCGGGAACAAACTGCCGCCATTGCTTGCCTTGCTACCGAGGTCCTTTGTCCCTGAATTGCTCACACACTCCGGCAGATTCAATGGGGGTCTGGCGGCAGATTTCTTTGACTTTATCGTTGGAAATGCATCTGCTTTGAGTGTCGCAGGATATCCACACATTCTTGCCATCTCTGTCGTAGCATAGCTTTCGTCGGTAACAAACGTCCAATTTACCCTCTCCCCTCTTAAGTCTCTCTTCCTCCCACCCTCGCAGTCTTGTCCCTCCAGCCAAAACACATCCCCATTGTCCTCCGCACCTGGACATAAGGCTAGATAAGAGAAAAGAGTATCTCTCTTTCTTACATTCCTCACTCAAGGTTTAAGCACACAGTCATTGCAGACAACCAAAAGACCACAATTGGAAGAAAAACACTAGCTGTTTTGTAATATGATTATGAAATGAAAAGAAGTAGCACTTAAATACGGATATATATAAATATCTGCCTCCGACAATATCCACACATTCTTGCCATCTCTGTCGTAGCATAGCTTTCGTCGGTAAAGTGTGCGGAACAAACGTCCAATTTCTTGCCACTTTCGCATCTTTGGGCCACTGGTGCAACTTGAATCCGTCCCTGTTCGTGTTGTTACACCCTCCGACAACACACCGACGAGGCATGATGTCTCCAAGGTACGGAAAACAGTCGAAAAAACGGGAAATAACAGAGCTGATTTGACTCGCTTCCCGATGTGACGTCACAATCGCTCCGAGAGCGAATATTAGAAAGGCGTTTAATTCGCCAAAATTCACCCATTTAGAGTTCGGAAATCGGTTAAAAAAATATATGGTCTTTTTTTCTGCAACATCAAGGTATATATTAACGCTTACATAGGTCTGGTGATAATGTTCCCCTTTAACTGCCCTGCCTTCTGAACAAAAGGAAATGCGGGGAATGTTCTATCTGCACTTTTTCAAAAAAAAATGTATGAACAATAATAACAATGAGGGTGGTTTTTGAGGGTGAGTATAGTGCAAATGAAAGGAGTGTATGAAAAGGGGAGGTTGGGGGTGAGGCCGCCTCTGCTCTGTGGCTGGAGGGTGTCGAGATAAAGGAGAGGACACACAGAGGACAGGCTCTCGTCCTCTTCTTTTTTGCCTTTCTGGGTTTTTTCAGTGCATGTGTGCGATGGATTGCTGTTGGCAGCGGGGTAGGGAAGCGTGTGCTTCGTGGAGGTGTGCCAAGGCAGCATTGTTGCGACACAAAAGTGTAAAGCATGATCAGAGCCTCCATCCAAGAGACTGGCAGATGCTTCCTGACGCTGTAAGCATTCTGTATGGAGCGGATTTTGGCCTTGGTTCTGACCCAAGATAACAGGGAAATTGGTGTCTGTGCTTCACACTCAGTGGGTGTGATTTTTTTGAAGATGGACTGATCTGTGACTGCGAGATAGTGTACGAGCAGATAATCTTTCCCCGGGTGCTTGAGACCAGTGCAGTGTTTCAGCGGCTGCCTTGTTTGTCAGCACAAATTCCCTCCGAGTAAATAAAACAGGCTCATGTTGACGGCATTGCAGCTGTTTGGGCTACCTGCTCAAAAGTGCTGGACTTAAAGGCAAAATCCTGTTCAGTTTGACTGAAACAGTTTTTGATATTATTTCATTATTTATGATGGAACATATTTGTCACACAAATCCAAATTCCTTGTTCTGTTGTTTAAATTTGTTGTTTATGTTTGCTTGCCTGTTAGTTAGCAGGATTATTCAAACACTACCGACTTTATTTATGCACCCGATTTAGCACCGTGCTAATTTCCGTCTGTAGTCCTTTATGGTGCATCTATCATCCACAATTAGATTACACAGGATTGAAAATGCACAACGATATTGAAATGACATGATGATAAACAATTTAAAATACAAGTACAAACCCCGTTTCCATATGAGTTGGGAAATTGTGTTAGATGTAAATATAAACGGAGTACAAAGATTTGCAAATCATTTTCAACCCATATTCAATTGAATGCACTACAAAGACAACATATTTGATGTTCAAACTCATAAACTTTATATAATTAACTTAGAATTTCATGGCTGCAACACGTGCCAAAGTAGTTGGGAAAGGGCATGTTCACCACTGTGTTACATGGCCTTTCCTTTTAATAACACTCAGTAAACGTTTGGGAACTGAGGAGACACATTTTTGAAGCTTCTCAGGTGGAATTCTTTCCCATTCTTGCTTGATGTACAGCTTAAGTTGTTCAACAGTCCGGGGGTCTCTGTTGTGCTATTTTAGGCTTCATAATGCGACACAAATTTTCAATGGGAGACAGGTCTGGACTGCAGGCAGGCCAGTCTAGTACCCACACTCTTTTACAATGAAGCCACGTTGATGTAACACGTGGCTTGGCATTGTCTTGCTGAAATAAGCAGGGGCGTCCATGGTAACGTTGCTTGGATGGCAACATATGTTGCTCCAAAACCTGTATGTACCTTTCAGCATTAATGGCGCCTTCACAGATGTGTAAGTTACCCATGTCTTGGGCACTAATACACCCCCATACCATCACACATGCTGGCTTTTACACTTTGCACCTATAACAATCCGGATGGTTCTTTTCCTCTTTGGTCCGGAGGACACGACGTCCACAGTTTCCAAAAACAATTTGAAATGTGGACCACAGAACACTTTTCCACTTTGTATCAGTCCATCTTAGATGAGCTCAGGCCCAGCGAAGCCGACGGCGTTTCTGGGTGTTGTTGATAAACGGTTTTCGCCTTGCATAGGAGAGTTTTAACTTGCACTTACAGATGTAGCGACCAACTGTAGTTACTGACAGTGGGTTTCTGAAGTGTTCCTGAGCCCATGTGGTGATATCCTTTACACACTGATGTCGCTTGTTGATGCAGTACAGCCTGAGGGATCGAAGGTCACGGGCTTAGCTGCTTACGTGCAGTGATTTCTCCAGATTCTCTGAACCCTTTGATGATATTACGGACCGTAGATGGTGAAATCCCTAAATTCCTTGCAATAGCTGGTTGAGAAAGTTTTTTCTTAAACTGTTCAACAATTTGCTCACGCATTTGTTGACAAATTTGTGACCCTCGCCCCATCCTTGTTTGTGAATGACTGAGCATTTCATGGAATCTACTTTTATACCCAATCATGGCACCCACCTGTTCCCAATTAGCCTGTTCACCCGTGGGATGTTCCAAATAAGTGTTTGATGAGCATTCCTCAACTTTATCAGTATTTATTGCCAACTTCTTTGTCACGTGTTGCTGGCATCAAATTCTAAAGTTAATGATTATTTGCAAAAAAAAAAAATGTTTATGAGTTTGAACATCAAATATGTTTTCTTTGTAGCATATTCAACTGAATATGGGTTGAAAATGATTTGCAAATCATTGTATTCCGTTTATATTTACATCCAACACAATTTCCCAACACATATGGAAACGGGGTTTGTACAATACATGCCGCCCTGAGATCGGTAGGTTGTGAGTTCAAACCCCGGCCGAGTCATACCAAAGACTATAAAAATGGGACCCTTTACCTCCCTGCTTGGCTCTCAGCATCAAGGGTTGGTCCCCTTTAAGTTGAGGTATCAGTGTATATTCTCCCGAGAACCATTTTTTTCTGGTCAGTTAAATATTTCGGGGGAAAATAGCCCCGTTTTGCATCATGTCTGAGATCAGTCTTATTTTCTTTCATCAAGCACAAGTCAACATCATCGTATAAGTTCAAGATAACATAATAGCCAGGAGATTAGATCTACAAACCTCAATTTGAGTCTCATCTGCACAGGTTTAGTGATCAGATTGTGTCTCTCAGCTAGTGTGGAGTCACACTGTGGGCTGTTAGTGCCTTCATTCCTTGGACTACTGAGGAAACACACAGTTTGCTGAGAAAAAAAACGATAACACAGGTGAACTGCACTTTTTTTTTCAGCCTTCCCGTTAAGGTCTATTCAGGTGTACTGTAGAGGAGGCTACGCCGGATAGTCGAACCTCAGATTCAGGAGGAACAGTGTGGTTTTCGTCCTGGTCGTGGAACTGTGGACCAGCTCTATACTCTCGGCAGGGTCCTTGAGGGTGCATGGGAGTTTGCCCAACCAGTCTACATGTGCTTTGTGGACTTGGAGAAGGCATTCGACCGTGTCCCTCGGGAAGTCCTGTGGGGAGTGCTCAGAGAGTATGGGGTAACGGACTGTCTTATTGTGGCGGTTCGCTCCCTGTATGATCAGTGTCAGAGCTTGGTCCGCATTGCCGGCAGTAAGTCGGACCCGTTTCCAGTGAGGGTTGGACTCCGCCAGGGCTGCCCTTTGTCACCGATTCTGTTCATAACCTTTATGAACAGAATTTCTAGGGCGTTGAGGGTATCTGGTTTGGTGGCTGCAGGATTAGGTCTTTGCTTTTTGCAGATGATGTAGTCCTGATGGCTTCATCTGGCCAAGATCTTCAGCTCTCACTGGATCGGTTCGCAGCCGAGTGTGAAGCGACTGGGTTGGGAATCAGCACCTCCAAATCCGAGTCCATGGTTCTCGCCCGGAAAAGGGTGGAGTGCCATCTCCGGGTTGGGGAGGAGATATTGCCCCAAGTGGAGGAGTTCAAGTACCTCGGAGTCTTGTTCACGAGTGAGGGAAGAGTGGATCGTGAGATCGATAGGCGGATCGGTGCGGCGTCTTCAGTAATGCGGACGCTGTATCGATCCGTTGTGGTGAAGAAGGAGCTGAGCCGGAAGGCAAATCTCTCGATTTACCGGTCGATCTACGTTCCCATCCTCACCTATGGTCATGAGCTTTGGGTCATGACCGAAAGGACAAGATCAAGGGTACAAGCGGCCGAAATGAGTTTCCTCCGCCGGGTGGCGGGGCTCTCCCTTAGAGATAGGGTGAGAAGCTCTGTCATCCGGGGGGAGCTCAAAGTAAAGCCGCTGCTCCTCCACATCGAAAGGAGCCAGATGAGGTGGTTCGGGCATCTGGTCAGGATGCCACCCGAATGCCTCCCTCGGGAGGTGTTTCGGGCACGTCCGACCGGTAGGAGGCCACGGGGAAGACCCAGGACACGTTGGGAAGACTATGTCTCCCGGCTGGCCTGGGAACGCCTCGGGATCCCCCGGGAGGAGCTGGATGAAGTGGCTGGGGAGAGGGAAGTCTGGGCTTCCCTGCTTAGGCTGCTGCCTTCGCGACCCGACCTCGGATAAGCGGAAGAAGATGGATGGATGGCCTTTATGAGAGACAAGAAAACAAAAATGTTGGGTTTCGTACTAGGTGGCTAGCAATGTACCTAATGAATAGTAATCCTCTAAATACCTCTAAATAACTTTAAAAATGCATTCAAAAACAGTCAACAATATTTAATTTACGTTGCGTAACCTGTATAATAACCAAAGTGTAGCAACATTGTTATTGTAAGAACTATTTTTCTAGCGTACCAACACATCGGCGTGCTACAGCACTAGCCGTAAAAGCTAACCACGGAAAGAGATAAGCTCGCAACTGTGTGAACACAAAACACGTTTGAGTTTGGAATGCAAAACACAATGCGATAAGACACCAATCTGGACTGACTGAAAAACATGAACAATCATATTACAGTATCTGTAAAGTTTTAGCCCACATTTCATGTTTTGTTTGTACACAGCTAGCCAGACTGTGTATGCTGTGTCATGAGCAATATAAAGTGATGGTTGCCTCTTTGGTCCAGCAGGGTTTTTTTCCCGGTTTATATTGGTAAGCACTCCATTTATGTCAAAATAGCATGGCTTAAAATTCCAGATTTTGCAGCTTCAAGTCACTTTTACCTCAGTCTCTCGGCTTCTGTTTACGCCAACGTCTCACTCTTGCTTCGTGCTCGCTTCTAGAAACAGTAGTTTTTCGTCCATACATCAAGATTCACAAAAATAAGGTTGTGAATCCTCATTCGTCCAAAAATACGTCGTCTTCCTTGTTTGTCACTGAATCTGACATGATTAGAATACACACACGCCTTTGTTTCCGGAAGTAAGAACACGCATTTTTTGCCTCCTGTTTCCGTAATCTAGAAGAGCTCCGCCTCCGACAATACAGTTTTGACTGAAAAATGTAATTTCCTCACTACTGATTGTAAAAGGGTGTAACGGTACACACACATTTCGGTTCGGTACGTACCTCGGTTTAGAGCAGTGGTTCTTAACCTGGGTTCGATCGAATCCTAGGGGTTCGGTGGAGCCTCCGCCACGGAGGTAAAGACACATCCGACTTATCGTGTAAATAAAAACTTCTCCCTATCGGCGTATTATGGATACCCCCAAACAATGTTCCCTCTAATTTCCATCTTATTTGCAGGTTTTTTGAGTGATTGATTGAAACTTTTACTAGTAGATTGCAGAGGAAGAGAATACATTATATGAAACAGTACAGTCCATATTCCGTACAATTGACCACTAAATGGTAACACCCCAATAAGTTTTTCAACTTGTTTAAGTCGGGGTCCACGTTAATCAATTCATGATAATGTGTGTAAGGTGTTTAATTTGTTGTGAGTTCATAGACTGTGTTGGTTTTGTTCTTTGAACAAGGTGATGTTCATGCACGGTTCATTTTGTGCACCAGTAAAAAAAAGGTATGACTTTTTCTTGAATTTGAAAAAAACAAAAATTTTATTTTTCACTAAAGAAGGGTTCGGTGAATGCGCATATGAAACTGGTGGGGTTCGGTACCTCCAACAAGGTTAGGAACCACTGCTTTAGAGGTCACGGTTCGGTTCATTTTCGGTACAGTAAGAAAACAACAAAATATAAATTATTTGGTTATTTATTTACCAAATTTGTAAACAATGGATCAGTGCAATCAGTGTTATTATTATCCTGCTAAGGATAATAATAACATACGTATACACACAGGGTCCATTGCCAGGGTTAATGTGGTCAACATATATAAAATAAAAACTAAATAAGATAAGGCTCAGAATGGTTTCTTAACAAAACCTTTCTACATATAAAGTGTTTTTTTTGATTGATTGATTGAGACTTTTATTAGTAGATTGCACAATACAGTACATATGCCGTACAATTGACCACTAAATGGTAACACCCCAATAAGTTTTTCAACTTGTTTAAGTCGGGGTCCACGTTAATCAACATTAAACTGCCTCAAGTTGTTGCTCAGATTAAATAAAATGACAAAACTTTTCTTCTACATATAAAAAGTGCAACATTAAAGGGGAACATTATCACAATTTCAGAACGGTTAAAACCATTAAAAATCAGTTCCCAGTGGCTTATTTTATTTTTCAAAGTTTTTTTTCAAAATGTTACCCATCACGCAATATTCCTAAAAAAAGCTTCAAAGTGCCTGATTTTAACCATCGTTATATACACCCGTCCATTTTCCTGTGACGTCACATAGTGATGCCAATACAAACAAACATGGCGCATAGAACAGCAAGCTATAGCGACATTAGCTCGGATTCAGACTCGGATTTCGGCGGCTTAAGCGATTCAACAGATTACGCATGTATTGAAACGGATGGTTGTAGTGTGGAGGCAGGTAGCGAAAACGAAATTGAAGAAGAAACTGAAGCTATTGAGCCATATCAGTTTGAACTGTATGCAAGCGAAACCGACGAAAACGACACGACAGCCAGCGACACGGGAGAAAGCGAGGACGAATTCGGCGATCGCCTTCTAACCAACGATTGGTATGTGTTTGTTTGGCATTAAAGGAAACTAACAACTATGAACTAGGTTTACAGCATATGACATACATTTGGCAGCAACATGCACTTTGAGAGTGCAGACAGCCCAATTTTCATCAATTAATATATTCTGTAGACATACCCTCATCCGCTCTCTTTTCCTGAAAGCTGATCTGTCCAGTTTTAGAGTTGATGTCAGCAGGCCAGGGAAGCTAGGGTCGATATCCAGGGGGTTTAGCTCGCTCGTCTGCGGGAACAAACTGCCGCCATTGCTTGCCGTGCTACCGAGGCCCTTTGTCCCTGAATTGCTCACACACTCCGGCAGATTCAATGGGGGTCTGGCGGCAGATTTCTTTGACTTTATCGTTGGAAATGCATCTGCTTTGAGTGTCGCAGGATATCCACACATTCTTGCCATCTCTGTCGTAGCATAGCTTTCGTCGGTAAAGTGTGCGGAACAAACGTCCAATTTCTTGCCACTTTCGCATCTTTGGGCCACTGGTGCAACTTGAATCCGTCCCTGTTCGTGTTGTTACACCCTCCGACAACACACCGACGAGGCATGATGTCTCCAAGGTACGGAAAACAGTCGAAAAAATCGGAAAATAACAGAGCTGATTTGACTCGGTGTTTGAGAAAATGGCGGATTGCTTCCCGATGTGACGTCACAACGTTTAATTCGCCAAAATTCACCCATTTAGAGTTCGGAAATCGGTTAAAAAAATATATGGTCTTTTTTTCTGCAACATCAAGGTATATATTGACGCTTACATAGGTCTGGTGATAATGTTCCCCTTTAATCTTACTTAGATTTCAGTTTTTGCAGTGTCGGGATAACGCAGTGCTCGAGGATTGATCAATCCTTGGCGAAGTAAACTGGGCAGAATTTTGGCGATATTCTTTTGAACTCGTTAGACTGCCAGTGCAAGAAGGCTGCAGGCAGACTGGTTGCTAGGTGGCATGTTTGGAAACAGCCCACCGTTTCCCCCCCTGCTTTTGTTTGCCTACATGCAAATGTGTAACCTTTGTTTGTACTCAACTCTCCCTTGAGCCGGGGCAGTTTATGAAAATGATCCACTATGATCGTTACGTGATCACATCCAGTGCAAACCGCACCGACAGTCACGCTCAAGGTCACAAAGCGAATAAACATTTAAATAGGATTTTTTTTTTTTTTCATCTGCACTTACATATGATTCGTCCATAACAAAAAATGGCATGATAATAAACAGTGTCTCCTTGCCAGAAGCGCCACTACAACAGAGACTAGGCTAAACAACACAGAAGAGAAAGGAAGAGTGCTCTTTAACCACCACCTGTCTCATGCTTCTAAACGGTGCCATTTGTTGGCACCAAAACTGTCAGTAATGACCTTCAACAAACACACAGCTCATGAATATTGCACGGCAAGGTTGCAGATGCTCAGCTTTTTATTGTTTTTTGCTTTGTTTTGTTTTTTGCAGCCTCACAGTCAGATTTACAAACATATGAACCCTAAAGAGTATCTTATTCACCATTTGATTGGCAGCAGTTAACGGGTTATGTTTAAAAGCTCATACCAGCATTCTTCCCTGCTTGGCACTCAGCATCAAGGCTTGGAATTGGGGGTTAAATCACCAAAAATTATTCCCGGGTGCGGCGCCGCTGCTGCCCACTGATCCCCTCACCTCCCAGGGGGTGAACAAGGGGATGGGTCAAATGCAGAGGACAAATTTCACCACACCTAGTGTGTGTGTGACAATCATTGGTACTTTAACTTAACTTTAACTTTACACATACAAACTGTAGCATACAAAAAAGCACATTTAATAAAAAAAAACGTTATTATGGTCTTACTTTTACTCAGGCCCGGCCCTAACCAATCTGGCGCCCTAGGCAAGATTTTAGGTGGCGCCCCCCCCACATCGGCAGTGAAGTGTATATACTCACAAGAACCCGAATAGCTTTGTCTTTGACCTTTTTTTTTTTACTTACAACTATACCTAATATATAAAGGGGTGGAAAAGTGACTATTACCTGCAGGGCAAACATTAGCTAACCAGAAGGCAATAACAATGTAAACAAAAAACACCTGCTTAAAAGATCTAATACAAATGTCCCTGAGGAATGTAAGGTGGGAGTACTGTAATTACCTAACGTTACATTATTATTTTCCATAACAATTTAGCCCACTCCACAATATTAACCCGACGTTAAAACAGAACTAGCTATTTATTGATTAGCAATTGCCGAATCATGTAACATTAGCTTAATGCTAAAAAGCCAGGTTACTATCACATTCTGTAACAGACAAATAATTTCATGTAGGCTAACGTTACCTACCTGCTACCTCTGTCTTTTCTCGTTTCTTCTCTTCTTTTCTCTTTTTTCTTCCCTGGGCACCTGACAGTTTTGGCCGTTTTGACATCTTGTGTTGGTTTTTTGATGTGGTGACGTCCAAAAAGAGTCATGATACGCGAAGGGAGGTGGCGCACCGTGCGGGGGGAGGAGGGGGGGCGTAATGTTGTAACAAATAATATTTCTATTAAATAGGCTTTACTTTGCATTTTATTTAACGTGAGATTATTTTTTGTATTTAGAAATAATAGTAACAACTTTTTTTTTCTTTTTTTTTTTCTCCAACATTTGTGGCACTGGCATGGCGCCCCCTGATGGACGGCGCCCTTAGCATTTGCCTATACGGCCTATGCCACGGGCCGGCCCTGCTTTTACTTATAAGTGCGGGAACAGTGGTGTTGGTGTTGGAGGAGTTGTGAATGAATGAAATATGAAATCCGTGCTGCAGTCTGCAGGTGTACCTAATGTTGTGTCCCTGCAGTCGTTCACGGCTCCTCCGGGGCGAGCATTGTTGTTTTTGCACTTTTTTTTGGCTTCTTGTTAAGTGACTTTTTTTGGGTGGATTCGGTCTTGCACGTGGAGGGTTTGGGTGTGGGCTTTGGTTGGTGTGGCGCTCCGGTTGGGGGGTGCATTCTGCGGCGGAGGTGCATTAACTGGCACCAGGAGGCGGGATTACTGGAGCCTCAGCCAGTGCGTCTTCGCAGCAGTTTTATGATTGCTCAGCACAAGAAATACGTTACACACATACAGTTGTTGACAAAATACACTGTACATTATATACCTCAGCTAATTAAACTATGGAAATGTATAATATAATTCATATAGCAATACGGTCTCACTGCACAGCAGACCAGCAGTTAGCCGAGTCATTGCGCAATCCATGTTGAGGCACTGAGTGACGTGCCTCAACTGGCTGCTGATCACCGCACCGTCTCTTCTCAGTATTTGAACGGCAAATGTGAAAATTCAGCGATTTTGAATAAAAATAATCTAAAACTGGTGAAGTTAAATGGAAAATAACTTTATAGTATAATCACTGGATACATATAGCAATTTAATTATTTTTTTTTCTTTTTACATTTTTTTTTCTTTCCATGATGGCAGGTGAGGCGGTGCCTCACCTGCCTCTAGTGACCGCACGTCACTGATATATATATATATATATATATATATATATATATATATATATATATATATATATATATATATTCCTCGCGTACTAATTGACTGAAAGAGCACGCACTTGGCGCGATGATGTCATGTTATTGATGGAAAAATGCATTTTTAGACAATATGATTTGCCTGAGCGGCTAGGAGACCCCGAGAGTAACAAGCGCTTGCCTTGTTGCCTTTCCATTAAGAACAATAAACTAGTTTTTAGTATAAGTTTGCTGGTTTCCAGAAGTGTAATGCCGAGCGCATATCATTATGTCAAGACAATGGCACTAGCATTTTCTTAATTCTTAATTTCTTGTTCTATTGGCAGATAATTTTGCTTAATTCAAGTAAAATACCCCTCATTTTTGTATTTTTTTTTCTTGTTTTTGAACACTGACTTTTTGCAGTGTAACTGACATGCAAGCAAGCAAAGAACGGAGGGAGCCTTTTAACTCTTTGTTGGCTGAGTAAGCAACTTATCCTTGGGAGCCATGCAGGTAATATTGTTTGTCCTTGTCGCAGCTTGTCCTCCCTTATTGTGTCACGCAAGTTTTCCCTTGATGGATGGGGCGTCAGTGAGTCACTCCTGTGGAAATGTGCCTGCTCTGCTGTAGTTGTGCAATATTGAATTAAAGCTACACTGCGCTGAACGTGTGCGGATTGGGAGGCTGCGCTGCTCCCGTTGCTGAATCGCCGTGTAATGGCCATACTTACCAACCTTGAGACCTCCAAATTCGGGAGAAAGGGGGCGGGAGTATATTTATAGCTAGAATTCACTGATATTCAAGTATTTCTTATATATATTTATATATAAATAAAATAAATACTTGACTTTCAGTGAATTCTAGCTATATATATTGGTGTATTTTATTATATATATATATATATATATATATATATACCGTATTTTTCGGAGTATAAGTCGCTCCGGAGTATTAGTCGCACCGGCAGAAAATGCATAATAAAAAAGGAAAACAACATATATAAGTCGCACTGGAGTATAAGTCGCATTTTTGGGGGAAATGTATTTGATAAAAGCCAACACCAAGAATAGACATTTGAAAGGCAATTTAAAATAAATCAAGAATAGTGAACAACAGGCTGAATAAGTGTACGTTATATGAGGCATAAATAACCAACTGGTATGTTAACGTAACATATTATGGTAAGAGTCATTCAAATAACTATAACATATAGAACATGCTATACGTTTACCAAACAATCTGTCACTCCTAATCGCTAAATCCCATGAAATCTTATACGTCTATCTCTTACATGAATGAGCTAAATAATATTATTTGATATTTTACGCTAATGTGTTAATCATTTCACACATAAGTTGCACCCCCGGCCAAACTATGAAAAAAAACTGCGACTTATAGTCCAAGAAATACGGTAAATAAAATAAATACTTGAATTTCAGTGTTCATTTATTTACACATATACACACATAACACTCTTCTACTCATTGTTGTATTTGAAAGTGCAATGCTTTGCAGCCAGTAGCACAGCCTTTAAAGGAGCATAAGTATGGGCAGTGTAATATTCTGGGTTGGAGTCAATAACCAGGCGAGGAGACGAAGTTACGTCTCTTTACTTCATACTTCAGAACCGACTCCCACACTTGCCGTCAGGGTGCGCAATACGACGTAAACCGTTGGCCAACCAAAAAGTAACCGCAGAACACTATACGGTGTAGTGTTCTGTGGTTACTTTTTGGTTGGCCAAGCGGACGTGACGACAGGCTGTCCTCACTCAGGTCCGGCTGGAAATCGGGAGATATTCGGGAGAATGGTTGCCCGGGAGATTTTCGGGAGAGGCACTGAATTTCGAAAGTCTCCCGGGAAATTCCGTAGGGTTGGCAAGTATGGTAATGGCTGAATCAACCCCGTTGTTCTTGTTTTTGGGTAACTTTTGTCACTTTGTGAGTCACACCTTGCACAGGCAGACTCCGCCTCCACCCCCAAACTCACCCTTTTGACTCGTTGCGAAGCATTTGTTCAAAACCAGTGTGACTTGTCCCCGTCAGGGTTCGAGTCATCATTATTTGAATTGTAACAATAACAAAGACTCATTGAATTTTTGTATTGTTGGTCAGTGTGTGTGTGCTTTGCTGTTCTTTCTGTTTATTTCTTTACAAAACATGTGATGAGAAAATCCTTCTGTTTTTGAGGACTTTATGTAAATATCGTTGTTGGGGGGGGGGAAACAAAAACAAAAAAAAGGAACATTTGTTGTGCAAACCAGTTTTCCTTTGTCACTTGAACTGATGAAGAAAACCATGTCCATGATCACAGCGGTGATGTTTAACCATGCTGATTATAACCGCCCTTCTTGAATAAGGGCTTTTGATGTCCGCTGTACTTTTGTGGGAAGGGGTCGCGAAGTCGCAGCTGGAAGATGAAAAGGGGAAGGAGTGCTCGCCAACATGTCGCGGCTTTGCTCTCGTCTTTGGTTCTTCGGGGAAAGAAGAGACCTTGGCACACTTTGCGGAGAGTCACGACGCACTCACAAACAGTCGCCATCAAAAGTGTACATACACTTGTAAAGAACATCATGTCATGGCTGGCTTGAGTTTCCAATCATTTCCATCCATCCATCCATCCATCTTCTTCCGCTTATCCGAGGTCGGGTCGCGGGGGCAGCAGCCTAAGCAGGAAAGCCCAGACTTCCCTCTCCCCAGCCACTTCGTCCAGCTCCTCCCGGGGGATCCCGAGACGTTCCCAGGCCAGCCGGGAGACATAGTCTTCCCAACGTGTCCTGGGTCTTCCCCGTGGCCTCCTACCGGTCAGACGTGCCCGAAACACCTCCCGAGGGAGGCGTTCGGGTGGCATCCTGACCAGATGCCCGAACCACCTCATCTGGCTCCTCTCGATGTGGAGGAGCAGCGGCTTTACTTTGAGCTCCCCCCGGATGACAGAGCTTCTCAACCTATCTCTAAGGGAGAGCCCCGCCACCCGGCGGAGGAAACTCATTTCGGCCGCTTGTACCCGTGATCTTGTCCTTTCGGTCATGACCCAAAGCTCATGACCATAGGTGAGGATGGGAACGTAGATCGACCGGTAAATCGAGAGCTTTGCCTTCTGGCTCAGCTCCTTCTTCACCACAACGGATCGATACAGCGTCCGCATTTACTGAAGACGCCGCACCTGCCGCCTGTCGATCTCACGATCCACACTTCCCTCACTCGTGAACAAGACTCCGAGGTACTTGAACTCCTCCACTTGGGGCAGGGTCTCCTCCCCAACCCGGAGATGGCACTCCACCCTTTTCCGGGCGAGAACCATGAACTCGGATTTGGAGGTGCTGATTCCCATCCCAGTCGCTTCACACTCGGCTGCGAACCGATCCAGTGAGAGCTGAAGATCTTGGCCAGATGAAGCCATCAGGACCACATCATCTGCAAAAAGCAGAGACCTAATCCTGCAGCCACCAAAGCAGATCCCCTCAACGCCTTGACTGCGCCTAGAAATTCTGAGAGTTTCAATTCCCACCTCCGGAAGAACTTTGAACATGTCCAATCATTTCTACAACTCTTATTTGTTTGTGATAGAGTGATTGGAGCACATACTCGTTGGTCACAAAAAAACATTCATGAAGTTTGGTTCTTTTATGAATTTATTATGGGTCTACTGAAAATGTGACCATGCAGCCCATTTTTCTTCAAGTGCCTCCTTATTGTGCATCTTGAAACAGCCACACCACAATTTTTCAGAGAGTCCTGTATTTCAGCTGAAGTTATTTGTGGATTTTCCTTTGCATCTCGAACAATTTTCCTGGTAGTTGTGGCTGAAATCTTTGGTCTACCTGAATCCCTCATTTTCCACTTCTTAATCAGCGTTTGAACACTGCTGATTGGCATTCTCAATTCCTTGGATATCTTTTTATACCCCTTTCCTGTTTTATGCAGTTCAATTACCCTTTTCTCGCAGATCCTTTGACAATTCCTTTGCCTTCCCCATGACTCAGAATCCAGAAACATGTGTGCAGCACTGGATGAAAGATGCAATGGTCTGTCAGAAGCCCAGAAACTCACTGACCTTTTTATACACACACATTAATTACAAACAAACATGTCACAGGTGAGGATTGGAACCTTGATTAGCCATTCAAACCTGTTTGTGTCAACTTTTGTGCATGTTATCAGATCAAAGTCACTGGGGTAGGTAGACTTTTGATCAGGGTCATTTGGGTACTTTCTTTTGTCATTTTGATTTAAAAAGAGTAAACACAGTTGTTTGCCAATAAATAGCTTCACACAACCATTAAGCATGAGTGGAAGAAAGGTTTTTGTGTTATCATTCATATTCTCTGAAGAATGGCCAAGAAATCATACATTCTCCCAGGGTGTAAACTTATGAGCACAACTGTATATACAGTTAATATTTGCTTACATGTCCCGTGGCAAGTTTAAATGCAATAAGGCGCTTTTGGTAGCCATCCACAAGCTTCTGCTTGAATTTTTGACCACTCCTCTTGACAAAATTGGTGCAATTCAGCTAAATGTGTTGGTTTTCTGACATGGACTTGTTTCTTCAGCATTGTCCACACGTTTAAGTCAGGACTTTGGGAAGGCCATTCTAAAACCTTCATTCTAGCCATTCCTTTACCACTTTTGTGTGTTTGGGGTCATTGTCCTGTTGGAACACCCAACTGCGCCCAAGACCCAACCTCCGGGCTGATGATTTTAGCTTGTCCTGAAGAATTTGGAGGTGATCCTCCCTTTTCGTTGTCCCATTTACTCTCTGTAAAGCACCAGTTCCATTGGCAGAAAAACAGGCCCAGAGCATAATACTACCACCACCATGCTTGACGGTAAGCATGGTGTTCCTGGGATTAAAGGCCTCACCTTTTGTCCTCCAAACATATTATAGAGGTTTATTTGAAATAGGGACAGATATATATAATATATATATATATATGTAATAATATATATAATAACCTGTATCTGTATATATAATATACTGTACACATGTTATGTATATATTCGTATATATGTTGGATTTTTTTATCGCTATATTAGTCTATTTATACCTGCATTGTCACTTTCCATCATTGTAACTGAGCTACTGTGTTGAACAATTTCCCTTGTGGATCATTAAAGTTTGTCTAAGTCTAAGTTTATGTCTAAGATACAAAAACATAGACATCTGAAACATTTATCCAATATATGCATCATAGTGTTTGTAGCCAAAGCTAATTTACAACACTTGTTCCCAACAACAACACAGATCCAACATCATTAAAATAGGAAAATAAAAAATAGAATAAGGCAAAGATGAGTCAATAATAATGATAATAGAAATAATACAGACAAAGTGCAAACTAGATAAAAGCCAATAATAATAATAACACAGATAAAGCATACTTGCCAACCCTCCCGGATTTTCCGGGAGACTCCCGAAATTTAACGCATCTCCCGAAAACCTCCCGGGACAAATTTTCTCCCGAAAATCTCCTGAAAATTCAGGCGGAGCTGGAGGCCACGCCCCCTCCAGCTCCATGCGGACCTTAGTGACGTGTTGACAGCCTGTTCACACGTCTGCTTTCCCACAATATAAACAGCTAATGATGGAGGGCGAGTTCTTGGTTTCTTATGTGGGTTTATTGTGAGGCAGTTTCATTAACGTCCTCCCAGCGCGGTAACAACACACAACAACAGCAGTAAAGTTTTCGTCTACCGTAAAGCAGTTTGTCTGCCGTAAACAGCAATGTTGTGACACTTTTAAACAGGACAATACTGCCATCTACTGTACATGCATATGTGACCCACCCATAATGTGTCACATTTTTGTGTTGATTTATTTATTTTATTTTGTGGTTTGAATTCGTTTTTCTAGCTGTCATTACACATTTATCAGTATTCACATTGGTCAGTAGGGGGCAGTAGGGCGTTTCTTCCCAATTGAATGCTATCACCTGCAGATCGGAAGTGTCTTGTCATTCTGATGAGCGCGACCAGTCTGTGAACAATTGAAACGTCCTGCGTGCTTTTTCCTCCTGTATAACAGGTTAGTTTTGGTGAATCAACTCACTGAATAATATCCATGTGATCTTTATAAGTTTAAGTACACATTCTGATGGTGGAGCCTAACTCTAAAGTGTTTGTGAGTTGTAGTTTGTATTTGTGAATGAATCCTGTGCACAGTTGCAGTAATCAATACAAAAAGGCGACGTGAGTGCGCAATGTTAGTATAGGAACTTCTGATCCTAATTCAGACTCCCAAATTAGAGCTCCCGTTTTCTTATTGATTTTAAAATGTATATTTGTATAATGTGTGTGTTCTGAAATAGTGACAGAGAATAGAACAAGGATGGACAATTCAACCCTTAACTCAACAATGAGTAGATGAGTGTTATGTGTGTGTATATGTGTAAATAAATGAACACTGAAATTCAAGTATTTATTTCATTTATTTATATATATATATATATATATATATATATATATATATATATATATATATATATATATAGCTAGAATTCACTGAAAGTCAAGTATTTCTTATATATATATATATATATATATATATATATATATATATATATATATATATATATATATATCTTAACCACGCCCCCAACCACGCCCCCCGCCACCCCCCCGACCACGCCCACCACCCCCCACCTCCCGAAATCGGAGGTCTCAGGGTTGGCAAGTATGAGATAAAGTGCAGACTAGATAAAAAACCAATTAGTAAAAATTAGTAAAATCTAAACATGGGAACACGATTGTTGCTCAACTAGCCATAATTGTTGTTTGTTTTTTGAAAGTGACAAGTGCAGGTATACTTTTCAAAGTGTCAGGTAGAGAGTTCCATAGTTGTGGTCCTTTTATTGAAAAGGCAGTCTGGGCAAAAGATGTTCTGGGAATTGTGGCCAAAAAGCTCAATTTTTGTTTCATCTGACCACAGAACTTTCCTCCAGAAGGTCTTATCTTTGTCCATGTGATGTCAGAAGAAACACAAATTGAGCTTGTTTGGCCACAACACCCGGTAACATTTCCAGTAGACTCATAATAGATTCATAAAAGAACCCAAACTTCATGAATGTTTTTTGTGACAAACAAGTATGTGTTCCAATCACTCTATCACAAAAAAATAAGAGTTGTAGAAATTATCGGAAACTCAAGACAGCCATGACATTATGTTATTTACAAGTGTAAGTACACTTTTGATGGCGACTGTATGTATTTTTTGGAGGAGCATCAACAAGGAGTCGGCCCCCACCTCTTTGTGACGCCTTGGCCTGTCTTCTTATGAGCTTTGGGATTTACTGTAATGCCATTGTGTTGGGCAGGATTGACCCCGCTCCGACATGGAGGATGCCTCCGAATTTTGAAGGCAGGCTTATAGCGGCTGGAGGCCACACAGTAGGTCTGGGAGCTTGGAGGAGGGCGGAGCCACCCTCGTCCTTCAAGGCAGGGGCGTCAAATTCATTTTAGATCGGGGGCCACATGGAGAAAAATCTACTCCCCAAAAAAATCTATTAATCAGACAAGAAGCAAGGAATCAATCAGAGACAGAGTTCAATTTAGCTCATGAGGAGAACGCATGGAGCTGAACACTTAATCACAGTCTCGCCCTACGCTTTAAGGTTCAGCTCCTGTGTCCCTCTATTTTTTTCAGGTGTTCCACAGTCAACAACACTAAGGCCGCCTCTAAAAGGAGTGGTCACATATATTATGCAAAGCAGGTCCAGGACGCACAATACGTGACGGAATGTGCTGGGGGCCTTGTCTGCGTGTTGTCATCTTATATTCGTTGAGGTCCTTGAAGTCACTGCTTCGTCTGCGTGCTGTCATCTTATCTTCGTTGAGGGCGTTGAAGTCCTTGGCTGTTAGCGGGCTAAAACAAAGATAACATCTACGGCTGAGGCCCCCCCCCTCAGATAAGAAGTCTTTGTCCTTGCACAGATTAGAAAAATCCAACTGGAGCACAATAGCTAAATAACTAAAGCAACGGACTTTAAGCATACTAAAGTTAGGGTGATAATATATACATAATTATTCTAACAGCCGGACTGGTAAAATCACGTCACGATAACTTCAAAATAAAGACAACTCCAGATTGTTTTCTTTGTTTAAAATTAGAACAAGCACATTCTGAAATTGTACAAATCATAATGTTGTTGTTGTTGTTTTCACAATTAGCTGTTGAGGTTAAAAGTATTCTATCTTTATTTGTCGTTATTTACATTTTCTGAATAAAGTAGGTGATCATGTTACTTTTCAATCCATCAAGATACAAACAATTATGTCAAAATCAAATTACAGTATGTTATTTTAGTAGTTTGATCATTTTTCTCGACTGATGTACCGTATTTTTCGGAGTATAAGGCGCACCGGAGTATAAGTCGCACCTGCCGAAAATGCATAATAAAGAAGGAAAAAAACATATGTAAGTCGCACTGGAGTATAAGTCGCATTTTTTGGGGGGAAATGTATTTGATAAAAGCCAACACCAAGAATAGACATTTGAAAGGCAATTTAAAATAAATAAAGAATAGTGAACAACAGGCTGAATAAGTGTACGTTATATGAGGCATAAATAACCAACTGGTATATTAACGTAACATATTATGGTAAGAGTCATTCAAATAACTATAACATATAGAACATGCTATACGTTTACCAAACAATCTGTCACTCCTAATCGCTAAATCCCATGAAATCTTATACGTCTAGTCTCTTACGTGAATGAGATAAATAATATTATTTGATATTTTACGCTAATGTGTTAATAATTTCACACATAAGTCGCTCCTGAGTATAAGTCGCACCCCCGGCCAAACTATGGAAAAAACTGCGACTTATAGTCCGAAAAATACGGTAAATAAAATAAATACTTGAATTTCAGTGTTCATTTATTTACACATATACCGTATTTTTCGGAGTATAAATCGCTCCAGAGTATAAGTCGCACCGGCCGAAAATGCATAATAAAGAAGGAAAAAAAAACATATATAAGTCGCACTGGAGTATAAGTCAATTTTTTGGGGAAATATATTTGATAAAAGCCAACACCAAGAATAGACATTTGAAAGGCAATTTAAAATAAATAAAGAATAGTGAACAACAGGCTGAATAAGTGTACGTTATATGAGGCATAAATAACTATAACATATAGAACATGCTATACGTTTACCAAACAATCTGTCACTCCTAATCGCTAAATCCCATGAAATCTTATACGTCTAGTCTCTTACGTGAATGAGATAAATAATATTATTTGATATTTTACGCTAATGTGTTAATAATTTCACACATAAGTCGCTCCTGAGTATAAGTCGCACCCCCGGCCAAACTATGAAAAAAACTGCGACTTATAGTCCGAAAAATACGGTAAATAAAATAAATACTTGAATTTCAGTGTTCATTTATTTACACATATACCGTATTTTTCGGAGTATAAATCGCTCCAGAGTATAAGTCGCACCGGCCGAAAATGCATAATAAAGAAGGAAAAAAAAACATATATAAGTCGCACTGGAGTATAAGTCAATTTTTTGGGGAAATATATTTGATAAAAACCAACACCAAGAATAGACATTTGAAAGGCAATTTAAAATAAATCAAGAATAGTGAACAACAGGCTGAATAAGTGTACGTTATATGAGGCATAAATAACCAACTGGTATGTTAACGTAACATATTATGGTAAGAGTCATTCAAATAACTATAACATATAGAACATGCTATACGTTTACCAAACAATCTGTCACTCCTAATCGCTAAATCCCATGAAATCTTATACGTCTAGTCTCTTACGTGAATTAGATAAATAATATTATTTGATATTTTACGGTAATGTGTTAATAATTTCTCACATAAGTCGCTCCTGAGTATAAGTCGCACCAAACTATGAAAAAACTGCGACTTATAGTCCGAAAAATACGGTACTTCATCATGTGGTTTGTTTTGTACATATGTAGCATAATCTACAAAGAATTGCTATTGCGACATCCAGTGGACACATTTAGAACAGCAGTTTATTTCATTCAAAAATTTCAGGTTGATTTTTTAAACATAGCAAACTCATCCCGCGGGCCGTACGTTGGACACCCCTGCTTTAAGGACTATTTTCATGATTAAGCACAAATGTATCTGATGTTTGAAAAGTAAGGGGGAGGCTGACCTTCGAAACACAAAGTGAACTCTCAATTCTTACATTTCGGAAATTTTTGAATACAAAATTCAAAAGAAAATTCAACTTACCGAGCATTGAATGGAACAATTCCACACGTTCAGCATGTTTTTGTTTCTATTTATTTTGAATGAACACACAAGAGTACGACGTAGCGGTAACATTGCGGATGTTCCGATCAGGGATTAGTGCAGAGCTGGGCAAATATTTTGACTCGGGGGCCACATTGAGAGAAAAAATGATTCTTGGGGTGGGTGGAGGGGGGGGCAATGTCTATGTGTGTATAAATTATACATACACATTTATCTGTAAAAATCTGCTGTACAGTATGTGTGTTTGGGTCCCTTTTTTTTCCAGGAACACCAATACCAAAAGTCACAATGTCTGATAGAATTCTAAAAAAGTTATGACAGACCACCTCACAAAAAACGGAATATCATTTTACAGTTTTTCACTGAATGGGACACCCAAAATGTACATGAAAATAAAGAAAGTGGGATTTACAATATTAACTATGAACAATAAAACACTGAATATCAACCACATGTGAACGTCGCACCTCTTTTACTTCTCAGACCATCTCCTTGATAGTTGTGTATTTTTTTATAATCAAGCAAAACACAACAAAAATTTTACAAAAAGCAAAATATTAATGCAAAGGGTAATAAACACCTACAATATGATATATTATCACTTTTATGCAGAAATTTGTTGTAAAAATGTGCTTCTGCATCTGTTTCTGACACACCCGCTTCGGGCTGGCTGCTCTGAAAAGAAACCCCGCCCACTCTGCTTTGTTCCTCGTCAGAGCTGCCGTGACGTAGATTACCGTAATAAATCAAAAGCGCAGATTTCAACCATTGATATACCCCGTCCTTTTCCTCCTTCTGTTGACCCTGCTGAAGTTGTGTTTTCGGCACCCGGTGGTCCGACCTTTTGCGTTGAATGTGCGTTCCGTGCAGCGGCTGTTTCCTATTTCAATAGCTCAGGTCAGTCTTCTTTGGCTTCGGGGCTGGGTTTTGTGCATTTAGTTGTTTTTTCTCCATGACGTGTCCATAATGCGCTAAATGGCTGACTGATTTTGTGATCGGCAATTCTTTTGGTCTAATAATAACCTGCTCAGTGGCCTTGTGGTTCGAGTGCCCGCCCTGAGACTGGAAGGTTGTGAGTTCAAACCCCGGCCAAGCCATACCAAAGACTATAAAAAATGGGACACATTGCCTTCCTGCTTGGCACTCAGTATCAAGGGTTGGAATTGGGGGTTAAATCACCAGAATGATCCCCGAGCGTGGCCACCGCTGCTGCTCACTGCTCCCCTCACCTCCCAGGGGGTGGAACAAGGGAATGGGTCAAATACAGAGGATCATTTCACCACACCTGGTGTGTGTGTGTGACTTTAACTTTAACTATAATATGACAAGGCTAAATTTATGTTACGATTGGGTCGCATCTTACTGCGGGGTTCGTTCTCCCGGGATGCAGACGGACCACTCCGGACAAGGCGTGCAGGTAGGAACATGACTTAATCTTCGTAAATCAAACACGTACCAAAATCAGAAAACAAGCGAAAGGAAAACGTGCCGATCGCACGGGAAGCCAAGAAACAGGCTAAAGAACAGCTTCTTCCCCAGGGCCATAACCATCCTGAACGGACTGCCCCATTGTCCCTCATAACTGCCTTCTCTTCGGTGCACTAACCCATTCCACCAACCACCCTGTTTTTTGTTTGTTTGTTTTTTCATGTATATATTCATTTCACACCATATTCATTGCACTTCTACATTTTTTATATTTTTATATATTTGCACATTGTTTTTCTAGCATGCACACATCGCACTGTATGGAATGGCCTCAATCTCGTTGCCTTGCGTAATGACAATAAAGCTGATTCTGATTCTGATTCTGATAACCACTTAGCGCAGGAATCATAATCTCGGAGCCAAGAAATACCAACATAAGCTGTTGTGTGTAGCAAACAATGAATCCAGGCCGACTGACCGGCAAAGGCAGGATTAAATAGTCCCTCTGATTAGTGCTCGGGAAACAGGTGAGCGTCCCGAGCACCAGTCAGAGACAGGTGGAAACAATAAGCACCCATGGTAACTAAAAACAAACAAGGGTGCACAAAAACAGGAACTAACAGAATATAACAACACATTGTCAGGTTGAAACACTGATGACATCTATTAAACAAGACAAGAAGCAAATAAATAAACAGAGACAGAATTCAATTTGGCTCAATTGAGGAGAAACGCGGCAACTGTACTCTCTGTACAGTCTTCCACCACGCTCTGGCGAAATATCTTTTTATTTGGATATTCCCTGTTTACATAACAACAGCTGTTTCTAAAGGAATGGGGGGTATGTAAACAAACATTGTTTTTGGTCACATTAACACAAGAGAAAAAGATGCCTCGGGCTTGGGCTGGTACTGGCTCGAGCTTGGGCATGTCTTGGATCACAATAGATAACCCCCCGCCCGTCTCCTCCCATCGTACACAATGGAATTTTCCAAGCCTTTGCTTGGTGCAACAAAAACAACCTCTTGTCTGTTCATTGAGAACTTAGAGAACGGAAAGTTTTTTGATAATTTACATACAATTTTTCTGACACACATGGGAATATGTTTTTTTCATACAACATTAACTTTTTTTTTACACTTGTTTGACACTTACACTTGATTGAATATGTTTTATTTAATACATTGCCGGTACAGCTCAGACCCTTTCTAATGATGGCAACAATTTGACTATGTAACAGGTTATTTCCATTTCTGTTATTTTCTATAAATAATTGTTTGTAAATTCCAAAACAGTCAACATTGCATGCCCGATTCCTTTATTCACAGACATGGCCGCCTTCCAGTTCCATTTCAAACACCACACACAGTCTGCCTCTGCTCCCTCCTCCATGTTTCTAAGGCCTAATAGTCACCGTATACTCTATGCATGCAGGGATGATCTCACATTTCTATTTCTGACTGGCCCCACCAGAGAAGTGCAGCGGTATGAGGGGCTGTTCAGATCATTATTCAGAATTACCTCTTACATACACTACTGAAATGCTCTCACATAAACAACTGTAATGTTTTTCTCTCACACACACTACTGAAAAACTCTTATACACACTACTGAAACACTCTCATACACACTACTGAAATGCTCTCACATAAACAACTGAAATCTTTTTCTCACACACACTACTGAAACACTCTTATACACTACTGAAACACTCTTATACACACTACTGAAATGCTCTAAAATGTTTTTCTCTCAAACACCCTACTAAACACTCTTATACACACTACTGAAACACTCTTACATACACTACTGAAATGCTCTCACATAAACAACTAAAATGTTTTTCTCACACACACACTACTGAAACATTCTTATACACACTACTGAAACACTCTTATACACACTACTGAAATGCTCTCACATAAACAACTGAAATATTTTTCTCACACACACACTACTGAAACACTCCTATACACACTACTGAAACACTCTTATACACTACTGAAATGCTCTTACATACACTACTAAAATGCTCTCACATAAACAACTAAAATGTTTTTCTCTCACACACCCTACTGAAACACTCTTATACACTACTGAAATGCTCTCACATACACTACTGAAATGCTTTCACAAAAACAACTAAAATGTTTTTCTCTCACACACCCTCCTGAAACACTCTTATACACACTACTAAAACACTCTTACATACACTACTGAAATGCTCTCACATAAACAATTGAAATATTTTTCTCACACACATACACACTACTGAAACACTCTTATACACACTACTGAAATGCTCTTACCTGTATATACAATACTGAAATGCTCTCACATAAACAACTAAAATGTTTTTCTCTCACACACCCTACTGAAACACTCTTATACACACTACTGAAACACTCTTATACACTACTGAAATGCTCATACATACACTACTGAAATGCTTTCACATAAACAACTAAAATGTTTTTCTCTCACACACCCTACTGAAACACTCTTATACACACTACTGAAACACTCTTACATACACTACTGAAATGCTCTCACATAAACAATTGAAATCTTTTTCTCACACACACACACACACACACACTACTGAAACACTCTTATACACACTACTGAAATGCTCTTACCTGTATATACAAGACTGAAATGCTCTCACATAAACAACTAAAATGTTTTTCTCTCACACACCCTACTGAAACCCTCGTATACACGATACTGAAATGCTCTCACAAAAACAACTAAATGTTTTTCTCTCACACACCCTACTGAAACACTCTTATACACTACTGAAACACTCTTACATACACTACTGAAATGCTCTCACATAAACAACTTAAATGTTTTTCTGACAAACACACACTACTGAAACACTCCTATACACACTACTGAAACACTCTTATACACACTACTGAAATGCTGTCACATAAACAACTGAAATCTTTTCTCACAAACACACTACTGAAACACACTACTGAAACACTCTTATACACAGTACTGAAAGAGTTTTTCAGTAGTGTGTGTGAGAGAAAAACATTTCAGTTGTTTATGTGAGAGTATTTCAGTAGTGTATGTAAGAGGTAATTCTGAATAATGTCCCTAACGGCCCCTCATACATCAGGAAGGACCGCGGATACACTCCTGCCTTCATTTGTAACGCCATCCCTTAGCGGGCGTCCCAAGGGGGTGGGCCATGATAGAAAACACTTATTTATCGATGCGCTGAAAATAAACTTTTACAACAAGCCCTAGAAGTGCTTAGCTCTCTCTCTCTCTCCCTGCTGATTTGTCTGCAGAAACTCTGATCCACTGCCTTCACGTGTGATCAGGTGGGGAATTAGCCGGTGCAATTTATAATTTCCCTGCTAAAAATATCACTTAACCCTGCGACTCGTTCGGCCAGCACTCCTCCTCCTCCTCCTACTTCAGCTGCGCATCCTCATCTCTTCTGCAAAGAACATAGCAACACACAATTGTGATGTGTACAATCTGAATCCATGTATTTATTTATGTACTTTTGCCAACTTTGTAAAGTGTATAAATATCTATAGATATACGAAGAAGACAGTACTGTATAGATTTTAGCCGCCTGGTAAGGTTCCTAGTATATACTTGGTCGACTCAAAGAAGAAGCGCAGAGTTACTGGCTGTAACTCGCTGCCACTGGCGCTTTTTCGATCCTAAGTTCTGCTTATTTTTTTTATTCTTACCAGTATGATCCAGATGTTTTTTTGTCCGTTAGTTGGTTCTTTTCTTTGTATTGACAAGACACAGCGAGGTTCTGGCAGCCAGGAGAGTGCAGTGGAACGCAGACTGGAACCCAATGCAATCACGTGTGTGTGTGTGTATGTGTGTGTGTGTGTGTGTGTGTGTGTCCACGTCCACGCTAGTGCCAGTGCTCTTTGTGCAATGCCCCCCTCACCTCCCCTGATGTCATGTGACCCAGTGTTCAGGTCCAGGTAGACCGTGTTGACTGAAGCTGGCAGACGTGACCACTCGGCTGCTTCGTTACAAAGCTTCATTTTAATCCTCCACCAAGTATAGATTTCCACTTCCTCCACTCGATTGTTCATTTACTCTCCCATTCAGACGGTAATGCATACACCCCCAGAGTCTAATTTACCAGTAATCCATGCTCCCTCATCTAGCTGGGATTCTGTGTCCATTAGTGCTTCTCATTCTTTACCTTTGTTTTTCCTGCAGAGCACCAGACAGGGATCAAGCACAAAATAAGAACATAACCCTGCACCTTCTTTCTACACCCAGACACATGAAACTCAACCTGGACATTTGTAAGACACACTTATAGGGAATGCAATGTTCAATCGATTGCAATTTAAGGCAAAACTGCTTAACAGTGAGTCTGCATTTTAAATTCCTAAAACAACCAGACATATTTCTAGTGCACTTTTTGTGCCAATTATAACAAATAAAGTGTTAGCAACAAAGATAGAAGAACATTGTTAAGGTCTCGGTCAAGGTGTTGACCCCAGGATGCAGAGACGGGAGGCGAGGTTGAACTACAAAAAGAAAATATTTTAAATCAGTCAAAACGGGGTGGCAAAAAGGCGATGGGGCAGAAGCGCACACCATAGCTGTGTCCCAATTCAGGGTCTGCATCCTTCGAAGGGCGGATTTGGGGCGGTGTTGCTTGGTTGGTAGAGTGGCCGTGCCGGCAACTTGAGGGTTCCAGGTTTGATCTCCGCTTCTGCCGTCCTAGTCACTGCCGTTGTATCCTTGGGCAAGACACTTTACCCACCTGCTCCCAGTGCCACCCACACTGGTTTAAATGCCATCCATCCATCGATCTTCCTCCGCTCATCCGAGGTCGGGTCGCGGGGGCAGCAGCCTAAGCAGGGAAGCCCAGACTTCCCTCTCCCCAGCCACTTCGTCCAGCTCTTCCTGTGGGACCCCGAGGCGTTCCCAGGCCAGCCGGGAGACATAGTCTTCCCAACGTGTCCTGGGTCTTCCCCGCGGCCTCCTACCGGTCGGACGTGCCCTAAACACCTCCCTAGGGAGGCGTTCTGGCATCCTGACCAGATGCCCGAACCACCTCATCTGGCTCCTCTCGATGTGGAGGAGCAGCGGCTTTACTTTGAGCTCCTCCCGGATGGCAGAGCTCCTCACCCTATCTCTAAGGGAGAGCCCCGCCACCCGGCGGAGGAAACTAATTTCGGCCGCTTGTACCGGTGATCTTGTCCTTTCGGTCATAACCCAAAGCTCATGACCATAGGTGAGGATGGGAACGTAGATCGACCGGTAAATTGAGAGCTTTGCCTTCCGGCTCAGCTCCTTCTTCACCACAACGGATCGATACAGCGTCCGCATTACTGAAGACGCCGCACCGATCCGCCTGTCGATCTCACGATCCACTCTTCCCTCACTCGTGAACAAGACTCCGAGGTACTTGAACTCCTCCACTTGGGGCAAGATCTCCTCCTCAACCCGGAGATGGCACTCCACCCTTTTCCGGGCGAGAACCATGGTTTAAATGTAACTTAGATATTGGGTTTCACTATGTAAAAGTGCTTTGAGTCAGTAGAGAAAAGCGCTATATTTCATTTGAAGGCCGCTTACGTCACAACACTGCGCGAAGGCTGTCCCAATTCATTCAAATTCAAAGACTCCGACAAATGCGCCCTCCTTTTCCCTGTATTCGGAGGATGCACTGTGACTATCCTTCGTGGCCTCCCGTATCCTGAGATGCTTTGCGCGCCTTTGTTCAACCCGGATCTTTTTGACGATCTTTTTCAGCGAATACACTTTCAAATGTAAGCATCCTCCGCAGGCTAGACTGTCCCATTTAACGACGGGTGACGCGTCCTTCGGAGGTGCCTCCGAAGCTCCAGCCTTCTGAGGCTGCGTAGGCCGGGTCCTCCGAAGGATGCAGACCCTGAATTGGGACACAGCTCACGTATCACAGACCAAAACAGGTTCCTCAGCGGTCGGCAGGGGGATAGGCCAGGGCGCGCTGAGCACAGCAAAAAAAGTCCAACAAAAGATTTCCTCTCTACCTCAGAGGTCTAGGAAGAAAAAGACAAAGAGGTTAGGGATATCCGGACTAAGAAGCGACCAACGTACCAGGACTGGCGAGGTGAAGCAGGCGCATGAGACGTGAGAAGTTCAGGAGACAATAACCGGCGAGGCCAAGCTGTCAGTGACAAGCTTAAATATCATCCATCCATCCATACATCTTCTTCCGCTTATCCGAGGTCGGGTTTAGCAGCCTAATCAGAGAAGCCCAGACTTCCCCCTCCCCAGCCACTTCGTCCAGCTCTTCCCGGGGGATCCCGAGGCGTTCCCAGGCCAGCCGGAGACATAGTCTTCCCAACGTGTCCTGGGTCTTCCCGTGGCCCCGAAACACCTCCCTAGGGAGGCGTTCGGGTGGCATCCTGACCAGATGCCCGAACCACCTCATCTGGCTCTTTCTCGATGTGGAGGAGCAGCGGCTTTACTTTGAGCTCCTCCCGGATGACAGAGCTTCTCCCCCTATCTCTAAGGGAGAGCCCCGCCACCCCGCGGAGGAAACTCATTTCGGCTGTGATCTTGTCCTTTCGGTCATAACCCAAAGCTCATTACCATAGGTCATGGGAACGTAGATCGACCGGAAAATTGAGAGCTTTGCCTTCCGGCTCAGCTCCTTCTTCACCACAACGGGTCGAAACAGCGTCTGCATTACTGAAGACGCCACACCGATCCGCCTGTCGATCTCACGATCCACTCTTCCCTCACCCGTGAACAAGACTCTGAGGTACTTGAACTCCTCCACTTGGGTCGGGGTCTCCTCCCCAGCCCGGAGATGGCGCTCCACCCTTTTCCGGGCGAGAACCATGGACTCGGACTTGGAGGTGCTGATTCTCAGGCTAAATTGGTTGCAGGTGTGCCTCAAGGTCCGCCCCTCGCCGAGGATGAATGAACTGAAGACAATGGCCATAGGAACAAATGCAGACATCACAATAAAGGAGAAGGCAGGAGAATGATAAAACACAACAAAAATAATATTAAATTAGTGATTTTAAAAGTGTGGTGCTGAGCCTTCAGAGAATATATTGCAGCAGCTGGGAGCTCATCTTCACGTACAAAAAAACGTGATTTACTCCATTATGTGCAGGGGGTCGGCAACCTTTATTATTAAAACACCACTTAATTCACCACTACGCCATTTAAAGGGTAAGGAGACCTATGATGAATTTCATCTTCTCGGACTTATAAATGTTGGATACTCGTGTTAAGCAATGCCAAAGCGTCAAATCATAAGGTTCGTGCATTTTGGCATGAGCTTTGCACACAGTTTTGGATGCATCTACTTATGGGGTTTTTGCAGTCTTGTAAATGGTAAATGGGTTATACTTGTATACAGAGGTGGGTAGAGTAGCCAGAAATTGTACTCAAGTAAGAGTACTGTTACTTTAGAGATGTATTACTCAAGCAAAAGTAAGGAGTAGTCACCCAAATATTTACTTGAGTAAAAGTAAAAAGTATGTTGTGAAAAAAACTACTCAAGTACTGAGTAACTGATGAGTAACCTGTTCGTTTAATGATGACGGCAACAAATAATGCACAAAAACATAAAAATAGCAATGAGCAAATTCAGAGCCAGGAATATCTTTTAAGCAACTAAAACAATAATATATGAAATAATAATACATTAACATAAAAAAAATTAAAGCAAATTGAGCCACAATAACTTAACAGCACCATAGGCTCAGTAGGCAGAGATTACGAAGGAAAATAACAAGTTAGCCTTTACGCAAACCATAAACTGATAGGTGTGGTCATGTGATCGCCTGGCTCTGTTTGATTGGTGAAACGGAGTCAAACGTCACCAGTGACTGTATTTGATTGGTGAAACGCAGGCATTCGATAGATCCTACTTTGAAGGTCTGTCTGACAAACCAAAACAAAAAAAACGTGCATTAACAGATCGATAAAAATCAGTAGCGAGTAGCGTGCTGAATGTAGATAAATGGGACGGGATTCGTTCCCAGGGATTCGAATAAAGAACCAACTATTTTTCTTTACTATAGTGGCCTCGATAACGGGTACCGGTTCTCAAAAAGGGATTCGAGTCCATGGAATCGGTTCTTTTCTTATCGAACAACCGGGAGAACCGGTTTCGAACATCATCCCTAGTCTCATCTGATGAAACTGAAAGAAAGCAGCCATATTCTTTGGTCAAGCCTTGTTTGTAGCAAGAGAAACAGCCTTAAAGATCGGAGCCACTCCCTAGTGGGCTACTAGTTGGGTAACCATTATCAGCCCCCCCTTTGTCCCACTCAATGTATGACTATGTGCTGCTGTGTCGTGCTTCTGTTGACGTCCATGTGTTAGCGTAGCATCGGGTTCTTACCGGGCGACCGCCACAGACGTCCTCCTCCGTCGCTCCGTTCCATGCAGGAAAACATCCGTCATGATCAGAACCCCTTTTTGCAAACAAAGACCAACGTGCGGCTCGAAACCCGCCACCATGCTGACCGCACCCGGGGCAGTGTGTGCAGAAGGGTGAGGAAAGCAGAGCCTGGGTGAGGCAGCAGAGTGGCGGCTTGCTGACGAGGGTGAAGGAGCGAGGGCGCCTGACGGTCACACGGTAGCACTTCGGTTTGGCGTTCCATGTTTTTTTTTTTCAGCCTCTCCTGTTTTTTGGCCGAGCGGACTGTGATCTTACTGGTTGTTGTCGTTCTCCTCCTCTTCCCCATCAGTCTGACAGAGTGTGATGGGAGGATGCAGCCATGGAGCTGAGCTCTGATTTTCTTTCCATATTAAAGAATCATTTTTACTACGTCGGGCTGCTGGAATTCATTGTCTTCCTCTAAATAAGACAGGAGCTTCTTCACTATTATTTGTTGGCAGTCAATTATTTGCTTGGACCAGAGGTCGGCAACCCAAAATGTTAAAAGATGCATGTCAAAAGTCATAATGTCAAGGCTGTCTTGAGTTTCCAAACATACGGCTGGGTATTGTGGCCAAACAACTCAATTTGACATTGCATGGACAATCAATCAATCAATGTTTATTTACATAGCCCTAAATCACAAGTGTCTCAAAGGGCTGCACAAGTCACAACGACATCCTCGGTACAGAGCCTACAAAAGGGCAAGGAAAAACTCACAACCCCAATGGGACGTCGATGTGAATGACTATGCGAAACCTTGTAGAGGACTGCGTATGTGGGTAACCCCCCCTCTCTAGGGGAGACCGAAAGCAATGGATGTTGAGTGGGTCTGACATAATAATGTGGAAGTCCAGTGCATAGTAGATCTAACATAATAGTGAGAGTCCAGTCCATAGTGGATCGAACATAATAGTGAGAGTCCAGTCCATAGTGGATCTAACATGATAGTGAGAGTCCAGTCCATAGTGGATCTAACATAATAGTGTGAGAGTCCAGTCCATAGTGGATCTAACATAATAGTGAGAGTCCAGTCCATAGTGGATCTAACATAATAGTGAGAGTCCAGTCCATAGTGGATCTAACATGATAGTGAGAGTCCAGTCCATAGTGGATCTAACATAATAGTGTGAGAGACCAGTCCATAGTGGATCTAACATAATAGTGTGAGAGTCCAGTCCATAGTGGAACTAACATAATAGTGAGAGTCCAGTCCATAGTGGATCTAACATAATAGTTAGAGTCCAGTCCATAGTGGATGTAACATAATAGTGTGAGTGTCCAGTCCATAGTGGATCTAACATAATAGTGTGAGAGTCCAGTCCATAGTGGATGTAACGTAATAGTGTGAGAGTCCAGTCCATAGTGGATCTAACATAATAGTGAGAGTCCAGTCCATAGTAGATCTAACATAATAGTGTGAGAGTCCAGTCCATAGTGGATCTAACATAATAGTGAGAGTCCAGTCCATAGTGGATCTAACATAATAGTGTGAGAGTCCAGTCCATAGTGGATCTAATATAATAGTTAGAGTCCAGTCCATAGTGGATCTAACATAATAGTGAGAGTCCAGTCCATAGTGGATCTAACATGATAGTGAGAGTCCAGTCCATAGTAGATCTAACATAATAGTGAGAGTCCAGTCCATAGTGGATCCAACATAATAGTGAGAGTCCAGTCCATAGTGGATCTAACATGATAGTGAGAGTCCAGTCCATAGTGGATCTAACATAATAGTGTGAGAGTCCAGTCCATAGTGGATCTAACATAATAGTGAGAGTCCAGTCCATAGTGGATCTAACATAATAGTGAGAGTCCAGTCCATAGTGGATCTAACATGATAGTGAGAGTCCAGTCCATAGTGGATCTAACATAATAGTGTGAGAGACCAGTCCATAGTGGATCTAACATAATAGTGTGAGAGTCCAGTCCATAGTGGAACTAACATAATAGTGAGAGTCCAGTCCATAGTGGATCTAACATAATAGTTAGAGTCCAGTCCATAGTGGATGTAACATAATAGTGTGAGTGTCCAGTCCATAGTGGATCTAACATAATAGTGTGAGAGTCCAGTCCATAGTGGATGTAACGTAATAGTGTGAGAGTCCAGTCCATAGTGGATCTAACATAATAGTGAGAGTCCAGTCCATAGTAGATCTAACATAATAGTGTGAGAGTCCAGTCCATAGTGGATCTAACATAATAGTGAGAGTCCAGTCCATAGTGGATCTAACATAATAGTGTGAGAGTCCAGTCCATAGTGGATCTAATATAATAGTTAGAGTCCAGTCCATAGTGGATCTAACATAATAGTGTGAGAGTCCAGTCCATAGTGGATGTAACATAATAGTGTGAGAGTCCAGTCCATAGTGGATGTAACGTAATAGTGTGAGAGTCCAGTCCATAGTGGATCTAACATAATAGTGAGAGTCCAGTCCATAGTGGATCTAACATAATAGTGTGAGAGTCCAGTCCATAGTGGATCTAACATAATAGTGAGAGTCCAGTCCATAGTGGATCTAACAAAATAGTGTGAGTCCAGTCCATCGTGGATCTAACATAATAGTGAGAGAGTCCAGTCCATAGTGGATCTAACATAATAGTGTGAGAGTCCAGTCCATAGTGGATCTAACATAATAGTGTGAGAGTCCAGTCCATAGTGGATGTAACGTAATAGTGTGAGAGTCCAGTCCATAGTGGATCTAACATAATAGTGTGAGAGTCCAGTCCATAGTGGATCTAACATAATAGTGAGAGTCCAGTCCATAGTGGATCTAACATAATAGTGTGAGAGTCCAGTCCATAGTGGATGTAACGTAATAATGTGAGAGTCCAGTCCATAGTGGATCTAACATAATAGTGAGAGTCCAGTCCATAGTGGATCTAACATAATAGAGTGAGAGTCCAGTCCATAGTGGATCTAAAATAATAGTGTGAGAGTCCAGTCCATAGTGGATCTAACATAATAGTGTGAGAGTCCAGTCCATAGTGGATCTAACATAATAGTGAGAGTCCAGTCCATAGTGGATCTAACATAATAGTGTGAGTCCAGTCCATAGTGGATGTAACATAATAGTGTGAGAGTCCAGTCCATAGTGGATCTAATATAATAGTGTGAGAGTCCAGTCCATAGTGGATCTAACATAATAGTGAGAGTCCAGTCCATAGTGGATGTAACATAATAGTGTGAGAGTCCAGTCCATAGTGGATCTAATATAATAGTGTGAGAGTCCAGTCCAGAGTGGATCTAACATAATAGTGTGAGAGTCCAGTCCATAGTGGATGTAACATAATAGTGTGAGAGTCCAGTCCATAGTGGATCTAACATAATAGTGAGAGTCCAGTCCATAGTGGATCTAACATAATAGTTAGAGTCCAGTCCATAGTGGATCCAACATAATAGTGAGAGTCCATTCCATAGTGGATCTAACATAATAGTGTGAGAGTCCAGTCCATAGTGGATCTAACATAATAGTGTGAGAGTCCAGTCCATAGTGGATGTAACGTAATAGTGTGAGAGTCCAGTCCATAGTGGATCTAACATAATAGTGAGAGTCCAGTCCATAGTGGATCTAACATAATAGTGTGAGAGTCCAGTCCATAGTGGATATAACATAATAGTGAGAGTCCAGTCCATAGTGGATCTAACATAATAGTGAGAGTCCAGTCCATAGTAGATCTAACTTAATAGTGAGAGTCCAGTCCATAGTGGATCTAACATAATAGTGAGAGTCCAGTCCATAGTGGATCTAACATAATAGTTAGAGTCCAGTCAATAGTGGATCCAACATAATAGTGAGAGTCCAGTCCATAGTGGATCTAACATAATAGTGTGAGAGTCCAGTCCATAGTGGATCTAACATAATAGTGAGAGTCCAGTCCATAGTGGATCCAACATAATAGTGAGAGTCCAGTCCGTAGTGGAAATAACATAATAGTTAAGAGTTCAGTCCATAGTGGATCTAACATAATAGTGTGAGAGTCCAGTCCATAGTGGATCTAACATAATAGTGAGAGTCCAGTCCATTGTGGATCTAACATAATAGTTAGAGTCCAGTCCATAGTGGATCTAACATAATAGTGAGAGTCCAGTCCATAGTGGATCTAACATAATAGTGAGAGTCCAGTCCATAGTGGATCTAACATAATAGTGTTAGAGTCCAGTCCATAGTGGATATAACTTAATAGTGTGAGAGTCCAGTCCATAGTGGATCTAACATAATAGTGAGAGTCCAGTCCATAGTAGATCTAAAATAATAGTGTGAGAGTCCAGTCCATAGTGGATGTAACTTAATAGTGTGAGAGTCCAGTCCATAGTGGATCTAACATAATAGTGAGAGTCCAGTCCATAGTGGATCTAACATAATAGTGAGTGTCCAGTCCATAGTGGATCTAACATAATAGTGAGTGTCCAGTCCATAGTGGATCTAACATAATAGTGAGAGTCCAGTCCATAGTGGATCTAACATAATAGTTAGAGTCCAGTCCATAGTGGATCTAACATAATAGTGAGAGTCCAGTCCATAGTGGATCTAGCATAATAGTGAGAGTCCATTCCATAGTGGGGCCAGCAGGAGACCATCACGAGCGGAGACGGGTCAGCAGCGCAAAGATGTCCCCAACCGATGCACAGGCTAGCGGTCCACCCCGGGTCCCGACTCTGAACAGCCAGCACTTCATCCATGGCCACTGGACCTGTGTGTGCTCCCCCTCCACAAGGGAGAGGGGAGCAGAGGAGAAAGGAAAAGAAACGGCAGATCAACTGGTCTAAAAAGGGGGTTTATTTAAAGGCCAGAGTATACAAATGAGTTTTAAGATGGGACTTAAATGCTTCTACTGAGGTAGCATCTCTAATTGTTACTGGGAGGGCATTCCATAGTACTGGAGCCCCAATAGAAAACACTCCAGACTTTTCTTGGGCTCTGGGAATCACTAATAAGCCGGAGTTCTTTGAAGGCAGATTTCTTGCCGGGACATATGGTACAATACAATCAGCAAGATAGGATGGAGCTAGACCGTGTAGTATTTTATACGTAAGTAGTAAAACCTTAAAGTCACAGTGTTAGTGTTGCCAATCAACCTATCCCCAGGTGCATGTCTTTAGAGGTGGGAGGAAGCCGGAGTACCCGGAGGGAACCCACGCAGTCACGGGGAGAACATGCAAACTCCACACAGAAATAGCCGGGATTGAACTCACGACTACTCAGGACCTTTGTATTGTGAGGCAGACGCACAAACCCCTCTTCTAACGTGCTGTCCCTTTACTGAGTCGTTTTGTGTAATTGTTTGGTTGTCAAATGTTAAGGTGGTATTACTAAATAAATGTCGGTGTCTAGCAGGACCGATAATCAACATTTCCATTTTCTTGGCGTTGAGTTGCAAAAAGTTAGCGGACATCCATTGTTTAAAGGGGAACATTATCACCAGACCTATGTAAGCGTCAATATATACCTTGATGTTGCAGAAAAAATACCATATATTTTTTAAACTGATTTCCGAACTCTAAATGGGTGAATTTTGGCAAATTAAACGCCTTTCTAATATTCGCTCTTGGAGCGATGACGTCACAACGTGACGTCACATCGGGAAGCAATCCGCCATTTTCTCAAACACCGAGTCAAATCAGCTCTGTTATTTTCCGTTTTTTCGACTGTTTTCCGTACCTTGGAGACAGCATGCCTCGTCGGTGTGTTGTCGGAGGGTGTAACAACACGAACAGGGACGGATTCAAGTTGCACCAGTGGCCCAAAGATGCGAAAGTAGCAAGAAATTGGACGTTTGTTCCGCACACTTTACCGACGAAAGCTATGCTACGACAGAGATGGCAAGAATGTGTGGATATCCTGCGACACTCAAAGCAGATGCATTTCCAACGATAAAGTCAAAGAAATCTGCCGCCAGACCCCCATTGAATCTGCCGGAGTGTGTGAGCTATTCAGGGACAAAGGACCTCGGTAGCACGGCAAGCAATGGCGGCAGTTTGTTCCCGCAGACGAGCGAGCTAAACCCCCTGGATGTCTTGGCTCACACCGTCCCTTATGCCACCGAAGATGATCAAGAGAAGAATATCGACCCTAGGTTCCCTGGCCTGCTGACATCAACTCCAAAACTGGACGGATCAGCTTTCAGGAAAAGAGAGCGGATGAGGGTATGTCTACAGAATATATTAATTGATGAAAACTGGGCTGTCTGCACTCTCAAAGTGCATGTTGTTGCCAAATGTATTTCATATGCTGTAAACCTAGTTCATAGTTGTTAGTTTCCTTTAATGCCAAACAAACACATACCAATCGTTGGTTAGAAGGCGATCGCCGAATTCGTCTTTGCTTTCTCCCGTGTCGCTGGCTGTCGTGTCTTTTCGTGGGTTTCGCTTGCATACGGTTCAAACCGATATGGCTCAATAGCTTCAGTTTCTTCTTCAATTTCGTTTTCGCTACCTGCCTCCACACTACAACCATCCGTTTCAATACATGCGCAATCTGTTGAATCGCTTAAGCCGCTGAAATCCGAGTCTGAATCCGAGCTAATGTCGCTATATCTTGCTGTTCTTTCCGCCATGTTTGTTTGTATTCACTATGTGACGTCACAGGAAAATGGACGGGTGTATATAACGATGGTTAAAATCAGGCACTTTGAAGCTTTTTTTAGGGATATTGCGTGATGGGTAAAATTTTGTAAAAAACTTCGAAAAATAAAATAAGCCACTGGGAACTGATTTTTAATGGTTTTAACCCTTCTGAAATTGTGATAATGTTCCCCTTTAATTTCATTAAGACACGCCTCCAGCTGACTACAATCCGGCGTGTTGGTCAGCTTTAGGGGCATGTAGAGTTGGCTGTCATCAGCATAACAGTGAAAGCTAACACCGTATTTGCGTATGATGTCACCTAGCGGCAGCATGTAAATACTAAAGAGTGCAGGGACAAGAACCGAACCTTGAGGAACTCCGCACGTTACCTTAACATAGTCCGAGGTCACATTGTTATGGGAGACGCACTGCATCCTGTCAGTAAGATATGAGTTAAACCACGACAAGGCTAAGTCTGACATACCAATACGTGTTTTGATACGCTCTAATAAAATATTATGATCAACGGTATCAAAAGCAGCGCTAAGAAAAAGATAAGACCTTCTGGAGGAAAGTTTTGTGGTCAGATGAAACAAAATGTTGCTGTTCGGCCACAATACCCAGCAATATGTTTGGAGGAGAAAAGGTGAGGCCTTTAATCCCAGGAACATCACTCCTACCGTCAAGCATGGTGGTGGTAGTATTATGCTCTGGGCCTGTTTTGCTGCCAATGCTTTACAGAGAGTAAATGGGACAATGAAAAAGGAGGATTACCTCCGAATTCTTCAGGACAAGCTAAAATCATCAGCCCCGAGGTTGGGTCTTGGGCGCAGTTGGTTGTTCCAACAGGACAATGACCCCCAAACACACGTCAAAAGTGGTAAAGGAATGGCTAAATCAGGCTAGAATTAAGGTTTTAGAATGGCCTTCTCAAAATCCTGACTTAAACGTGTGGACAATGCTGAAGAAACAAGTCCATGTCAGAAAACCAACACATTTAGCTGAACTGCACCAATTTTGTCAAGAGGAGTGGTCGACAATTCAAGCAGAAGCTTGTGGATGGCTCCCAAAAGCGCCTTATTGCAGGTAAACTTGCCAAGGGACATGTAAGCAAATATTAACTTTGCTGTATGTATACTTTTGACCCAGTCACATTTTCAGTAGACCCATAATAAATTCATAAAAGAACCAAATAAAGAGTTGTAGAAATTATTGGAAATTCAAGAAAGCCATGACATTATGTTCTTTACAAGTGTATGTAAACTTTTGACCACGACGGTAAGTGTTATAATGAAGGCAACACATGAAGTAAGTGTGGATATTAGCTATAATAGCCTACTATCAAAATGACTATGTGTCACCGGCTGAAGCAAATCTTGACAGAAATGTTGAAATGTAATATTTATTCTACACATTTTTACAACATTGGAAAACATTAGTAAATCAGAGGCTACTCAGAAGGTGAGATAACTCCTGGAAATTACTGGCTCAAAATTACCAAAAGTATAGAAGTGTGTGTCCAAGTTAAAGGAAATGGCAGGCTGTCTTCTTCTAATGGATTTATTACAATTTTGGCAAGCTAGGTAATGTTTGCTGTGGTCTGGAACAACATGGCACACAAACAACCATCTAAAATACAGATAATGTGTCATGAGACATGCAAAACTAAATCATATCCAAAGAGGATAAAAGTAAAGGATATTAAATGAGCTCAAATATACCTACGAATGAGGCATAATGATGCAATATGTACATACAGCTAGCCTAAATAGCATGTTAGCATTGATTAGCTTGCAGTCATGCACTGACCAAATATGCCTGATTAGCACTTCAACAAGTCAATAACATCAACAAAGCGCACCTTTTGTGCATTCACGCACAGTATAAAACTTTTGGTGGACAAAATGAGACAAAGAAGGAGTAGAAGATTTTACATGTAAACAAACTGTTGCGTCACAGTCCACACTATGGTGAGTTCAAGAACCACCGAAATTAGTAAGACAAAACGATGTTCACCAAATAGTGTCATCAGTGAAGCGTACACACAAACATATTAAACAGTGGTAGTTCTAACAATTGGGAAGGTTTGTGTCATGTTTGTCCTCAAACAAAAAACATACTAAAACAAAAAAAATATTTTCCCCCCATCTTTTTCCATTTTCAATCCTTTTTTCAAAAATGTTCCAAGGAGCCAGTAGGGCGGCACTAAAGAGTCACTCAAGACCTAGACTGTCCAAAAAACATGTGCAGACCTGTTAGTCCAGGGGTCTCCAACCTTTTGTCTTGTTAGAGCAACTTCTACGAAAGTAAAATGGCTCAGTTACTCATTTTACAACATTTTTTTTCAGACCTTCTCTCAACCCCAACAAAGTGCACTGCAACAACTGAAATCTAAGTAAGATGAAATATCTCAAATAAGGGTGATATTTGCTTATTTTCTGTTTGATAAGATAATTCTTCTCACTAAGCAGATTTTATGTTAGAGTGTTTTACTTGTTTTAAGTGTTTTGGTCCTAAATGATCTCAGTGAGATATTACAGCTTGTTGCTGAGATTTGATGACCTATATTGAGTAAAACATGCTTGAAACTAGAATATCAACTGTTGCAAAGCTGTGTCATCAACACTCACAAGTATAAAACTTGGACCAAAACACTTAAAACAAGTAAAACACTCTAACATAAAATCTTATGTATGGCCGCGCAAGTCCAGGGATGCCCAAAATGTCCATAACACACCCAGCCGAGTCCCACGGGTAGGGGGGATAAAAGTTGGAAAAGTCGGCAAAAGTCCCACATTTTTTTTAAATACCTACCCAGGTTCGAGTCCCACAAGTCCCGCCATGTCCAAAACGCGCCCAGCAAAGTCCCACGGGAAGGCGGGGAGAAAAGTGAGAAAAGTTGGTCAAATGTTCAAAAATCACACTCGAGTTCGAGTCCCACAAGTCTTAAGACACACTTAAAAAACACTTAAAACAAGTAAAACACTCTAACATAAAATCTGCTACATGTATACATTTACTTATGTATACAGTATGTAATTTATACTGATATATTATATTATATTTTTATATAATATATACAATACATAAAAAATCCCAATTACCATGAACAATATTACAGTATATGTAACAGCTGCAGCAAAAATAAATAAAACAAATAAAGAAAGGAAAAGTTCAATTTCAGTGAAATTCTTCAAAATTACAATTAAAAAAATGTGGCTGGGGGCCGGGCTGTATATATGCGCACTAATTGACTGAAAGAGCACGCACTTGGTGCGATGATGTCATGTTATCCATGGAAAAATGCATTTTTAGACAATATGATTTGCCTGAGCGGCTAGGAGACCCCGAGAGTAACAAGCGCTTGCCTTGTTGCCTTTCCATTAAGAACAAGAAATTAGTTTATAGTATAAGTTTGCTGGTTTCAAGAAATGTAATGCTGAGCGCATATCATTATGTCAAGATAATGGCACTAGCATTTACTTCATTTAAGAATATTTTTCAACATATTGAGCAAAAAGGTCTCTTTTTTTTCTACCAAGAAAAGTACACTTGTTATTAGTGAGAATATACTTATTTTAAGCTATTTTTGGGTTCATTGAGGTTAGCTAATTTGACTTGTTTTGGAAAGTCTTGACAAGCCGAATTTTCTTGTTCTATTGGCAGATAATTTTGCTTAGTTCAAATAAAATACCCCTCATTTTTTTTTGATTTTGAACACTGACTTTTTGCAGCGTATTTTCTATTGTTTCATTGAAAATAAAACAGCAAAGTCCATTTGGCTGTCATCTGTTTTGTGTCAAAGTCATGATTTTTTTTTCGTGCTTGAAATAAGAAATGATTACTTTAAAAAAAGTAGTTTTAATAATAATAATAATAATAATAACTGGGATTTATATAGCGCTTTTCTAAGTACCCAAAGTCGCTTTACATGTGGAACCCATCATTCATTCACACCTGGTGGTGGTAAGCTACTTTCATAGCCTCAGCTGCCCTGGGGTAGACTGACAGAAGCGTGGCTGCAATTTGCGCCAACGGCCCCTCCGACCACCACCTATCATTCATCATTCAATTCACCGGTGTGAGTGGCACCGGGGGCAAAGGGTGAAGTGTCCTGCCCAAGGACACAACGGCAGCGATTTTTGGATGGTAAGAGGCGGGGAGCGAACCTGCAACCCTCCGGTTTCTGGCACGGTTGCTCTACCCACTACGCCATGCCGCCCCGGCATGGCGTAGTGGGTAGAGCGTTTTATACTTGTGAGTATGTAGAGCGTTTTATACTTGTGAGTGTTGATGACACAGCTTTGCAACAGTTGATATTCTAGTTTCAAGCATGTTTTACTCAATATAGGTCATCAAATCTCAGCAACAAGCTGTAATATCTTACTGAGATCATTTAGGACCAAAACACTTAAAACAAGTAAAACACAATCTGCTTAGTGAGAAGAAATATCTTATCAGACAGAAAATAAGCAAATATCACCCTTATTTGAGATATTTCATCTTACAAACCCCGTTTCCATATGAGTTGGGAAATTGCGTTAGATGTAAATATAAACGGATACAATGATTTGCAAATCATTTTCAACCCATATTCAATTGAATATGCTACAAAGACAACATATTTGATGTTCAAACTGATAAACATTTTTTCTTTTGCAAATAATCATTAACTTTAGAATTTGATGCCAGCAACACGTGACAAAGAAGTTGGGAAAGGTGGCAATAAATACTGATAAAGTTGAGGAATGCTCATCAAACACTTATTTGGAACATCCCACAGGTGTGCAGGCTAATTGGGAACAGGTGGGTGCCATGATTGGGTATAAAAGTAGATTCCATGAAATGCTCAGTCATTCACAAACAAGGATGGGGCGAGGGTCACCACTTTGGCAACAAATGCGTGAGCAAATTGTTGAACAGTTTAAGAAAAACCTTTCTCAACCAGCTATTGCAAGGAATTTAGGGATTTCACCATCTACGGTCCGTAATATCATCAAAGGGTTCAGAGAATCTGGAGAAATCACTGCACGTAAGCAGCTAAGCCCGTGACCTTCCATCCCTCAGGCTGTACTGCGTCAACAAGCGACATCGGTGTGTAAAGGATATCACCACATGGGCTCAGGAACACTTCAGAAACCCACTGTCAGTAACTACAGTTGGTCGCTACATCTGTAAGTGCAAGTTAAAACTCTCCTATGCAAGGCGAAAACCGTTTATCAACAACACCCAGAAACGCCGTCGGCTTCGCTGACCCTGAGCTCATCTAAGATGGACTGATACAAAGTGGAAAAAGTGTTCTGTGGTCTGACGAGTCCACATTTCAAATTGTTTTTTTGGAAACTGTGGACGTTGTGTCCTCCGGGCCAAAGAGGAAAAGAACCATCCGGATTGTTATAGGCGCAAAGTTGAAAAGCCAGCATGTGTGATGGTATGGGGGTGTATTAGTGCCCAAGACATGGGTAACTTACACATCTGTGAAGGTGCCATAAATGCTGAAAGGTACATACAGGTTTTGGAGCAACATATGTTGCCATCCAAGCAACGTTACCATGGACGCCCCTGCTTATTTCAGCAAGACAATGCCAAGCCACGTGTTACATCAACGTGGCTTCATAGTAAAAGAGTGCCTGTAGTCCAGACCTGTCCCCCATTGAAAATGTGTGGTGCATTATGAAGCCTAAAATAGCACAACGGAGACCCCCGGACTGTTGAACAACTTAAGCTGTACATCAAGCAAGAATGGGAAAGAATTCCACCTGAGACGCTTCAAAAATGTGTCTCCTCAGTTCCCAAACGTTTACTGAGTGTTGTTAAAAGGAAAGACCATGTAACACAGTGGTGAACATGCCCTTTCCCAACTTCTTTGGCACATGTTGCAGCCATGAAATTCTAAGTT
>NC_084557.2:46705691-46733191 GCF_033978685.3 Nerophis lumbriciformis
TATTTTTTATTTATTTATTTTTAACCCTTTTGCCTATTTGACTTAATTACATTAGTTTTTATTTTGAAAAATATACATACAATGAATTACAATCTATTTAGTAAATACTAAAGAGCTGGGGCCCTGGGGTAAAAATCAATGTTGAAGATAAATGTTAAATTCAAATAATACATCTAAATATTTAAATCTTAAATATAAATGCAAAATCTAAGGGTTAAATATAAATTGAAAATCCAAATGTAAATTTCAAATCCATACATAAATATTGAGGCAGAACTGTTCTCCCCGTGACTGCGTGGGTTGTAACTAGGGATGATGTTCGAAACCGGTTCTCCCGGTTGTTCGATAAGAAAAGAACCGATTCCATGGACTGGAATCCCTTTTTGAGAACCGATTCCCGTTATCGAGGCCACTATAGTAAAGAAAAAGAGTTGGTTCTTTATTCGAATCCCTGAGAACGAATACCCAATCATGGCACCCACCTGTTCCCAATTAGCCTGCACACCTGTGGGATGTTCCAGATAAGCATTCCTCAACTTTATCAGTATTTATTGCCACCTTTCCCAACTTCTTTGTCACGTGTTGCTGGCATCAAATTCTAAAGTTAATGATTATTTGCAAAGAAAAAAATGTTTATCAGTTTGAACATCATCTTTGTAGTGCATTCAATTGAATATGGGTTGAAAATGATTTGCAAATCATTGTATTCCGTTTATATTTACATCTAACACAATTTCCCAACTCATATGGAAACGGGGTTTGTACATTATCAGAAAGAATCATACCTCATTGGCCTCACAAACTCCGAGGGAATACATTTTCTGTTGAAGCCGAGACTCTATAAACATCTTCCTTCAAATGCTTACTTACCTACTCAGTGGCCTAGTGGTTAGAGTGTCCGTCCTGAGATCGGTAGGTTGGGAGTTCAAATCCCGGCCGAGTCATACCAAAGACTATAAAAATGGGACCCATTACCTCCCTGCTTGGCACTCAGCATCAAGGGTTGGAATTGGGGGTTAAATCACCAAAATGATTCCCGGGCGCAGCCACCGCTGCTGCCCACTGCTCCCCTCACCTCCCAGGGGGTGATCAAGGGTGATGGGTCAAATGCAGAGAATAATTTCGCCACACCTAGTGTGTGTGTGACAATCATTGGTACTTTAACTTTAACTTTAACTTACTGTCTCATGCTGCTTCCTTTATTCCGTCACGTATTAATTGTCCCCCCAACAATGTGCCCAAACCGGAACAAAAAATATGTTCCTCTCCAATTTAAATGGGTTTTCTAACAAAAAAATAAAGTTAACATTTACTTGCATGAAATTACCAAAGGAAATATATTTTTAATCACATTATATGTAAATATGAACTTATATTTATACATTGTATTTACAAACCCCGTTTCCATATGAGTTGGGAAATTGTGTTAGATGTAAATATAAACGGAATTCAATGATTTGCAAATCCTTTTCAACCCATATTCAATTGAATGCACTACAAAGACAACATATTTGATGTTCAAACTCATAAACTTCATTTTTTTTGCCAAATAATAATTAACTTAGGATTTCATGGCTGCAACACGTGCCAAAGTAGTTGGGAAAGGGCATGTTCACCACTGTGTTACATCACCTTTTCTTTTAACAACACCCAATAAACGATTGGGAACTGAGGAAACTAATTGTTGAAGCTTTGAAAGTGGAATTTTTTCCCCCATTCTTGTTTTATGTAGAGCTTCAGTCGTTCAACAATGTATTTTACGCTTCATAATGCGCCACGCATTTTGGATGGGAGACAGGTCTGGACTGCAGGCGGGCCAGGAAAGTGCCCGCACTCTTTTTTTTACGAAACCACGCTGTTGTAACACGTGCTGAATGTGGCTTGGCAATGTCTTGCTGAAATAAGCAGGGGCGTCCATGAAAAAGACGGCGCTTAGATGGCAGCATATGTTGTTCCACAACCTGTATGTACCTTTCAGCATTAATGGTGCCTTCACAGATGTGTAAGTTACCCAAGCCTTGGTACATCTAACACAATTTCCCAACTCATATGGAAACGGGGTTTGTACAATGTGCTTCTGTCAGCAGCTACATGGTAAATATACATTTAACGTAACAATCTAAATATAAATGTGAAACTAAATGTTGAATATTAAATTTAACATTCCGGTTTAATAATTAGATTGACCATTTATATAGCTAAATGTGACAAAAGTGACATCAATGTGGAAAAAATGAGCTCCATGTGCAAAATACATCAGCTACAAAAGTGTGGTTAAATTTCCACTTTTGACACCTCATAAGGAAGCGCCTTTTCATCTCCTCGCTTACGCTTTTGCTGCATGACGAGTATTCTCAGGACTCATCCGTCACATTTTCTTTCATCTTGGTGAGCATCTCGTCTCCCCTGGGAGGTTTCTTTTGTCTTGTGGAGGCACAACAGTGAGCAGTACACATGCCATCATTGCTATTATAAACTGCAATACTGCCATCATTGCTATTATATACTGCAATACTGCCATCATTGCTATTATAAACTGCAATACTGCCATCGTTGCTATTATATACTGCAATACTGCCATCATTGCTAGTATATACTGCAATACTGCCATCATTGCTATTATAAACTGCAATACTGCCATCATTGCTATTATATACTGCAATACTGCCATCATTGCTATTATATACTGCAATACTGCCATCGTTGCTATTATATACTGCAATACTGCCATCATTGCTATTATATACTGCAATACTGCCATCTACGCTATTATATAATAAATGATAAATGATAAATGGGTTGTACTTGTATAGCGCTTTTCTACCTACAAGGTACTCAAAGCGCTTTGACACTACTTCCACATTTACCCATTCACACACACATTCACACACTGATGGAGGGAGCTGCCATGCAAGGCACTAACCAGCACCCATCAGGAGCAAGGGTGAAGTGTCTTGCTCAGGACACAACGGACATGACGAGGTTGGTACTATGTGGGGATTGAACCAGGGACCCTCGGGTCGCGCACGGCCATTCTTCCACTGCGCCACTGCCATTATTGCGATTATATACTGCAATGCTGCCATCATTGCTATTATATACTGCAATACTGCCCTCATTTCTATTATATACTGCAATACTGCCATCATTGCTATTATATACTGCAATACTGCCATTATTGCTATTATATACTGCAATACTGCCATCTACGCTATTATATACTGCTATTATTGTGATTATATACTGCAATACTGCCATCATTGCTATTATATACTGCAATACTGCCATCATTGCTATTATATACTGCAATACTGCCATTATTGCTATTATATACTGCAATACTGCCATCTACGCTATTATATACTGCTATTATTGTGATTATATACTGCAATACTGCCATCATTGCTATTCTATACTGCAATACTGCCCTCATTGCTATTATATACTGCAATACTGCCATCATTGCTATTATATACTGCAATACTGCCAAAATTGCTATTATATACTGCAATACTGCCATCATTGCTATTATTTACTGCAATACTGCCATCATTGCTATTATTTACTGCAATACTTCCATTATTGCTAGTATATACTGTAATACTGCCATCATTGCTATTATATACTGCAATACTGCCATCTACGCTATTATATACTACCATTATTGCGATTATATACTGCAATACTGCCATATACGCTATTATATACTGCCATTATTGCGATTATATACTGCAATACTGCCATCATTGCTATTATATACTGCAATACTGCCATCATTGCTATTATATACTGCAATACTGCCATTATTGCTATTATATACTGCAATACTGCCATCTACGCTATTATATACTGCTATTATTGTGATTATATACTGCAATACTGCCATCATTGCTATTATATACTGCAATACTGCCCTCATTGCTATTATATACTGCAATACTGCCATCATTGCTATTATATACTGCAATACTGCCAAAATTGCTATTATATACTGCAATACTGCCATCATTGCTATTATTTACTGCAATACTGCCATCATTGCTATTATTTACTGCAATACTTCCATTATTGCTAGTATATACTGTAATACTGCCATCATTGCTATTATATACTGCAATACTGCCATCTACGCTATTATATACTACCATTATTGCGATTATATACTGCAATACTGCCATATACGCTATTATATACTGCCATTATTGCGATTATATACTGCAATACTGCCATCATTGCTATTATATACTGCAATACTGCCATCTACGCTATTATATACTGCCATTATTGCAATTATATACTGAAATACTGACCTCATTGCTATTATATACTGCAATACTGCCATCATTGCTATTATATACTGCCATTATTGCGATTATATACTGCAATACTGCCATCATTGCTAGTATATACTGCAATACTGCCATCATTGCTATTATATACTGCAATACTGCCATCATTGCTATTATATACTGCAATACTGCCATCATTGCTATTATATACTGCAATACTGCCATCTACGCTATTATATACTGCTATTATTGCGATTATATACTGCAATACTGCCATCATTGCTATTATATACTGCAATACTGCCCTCATTGCTATTATATACTGCAATACTGCCATCATTGCTATTATATACTGCAATACTGCCATCATTGCTATTATATACTGCAATACTGCCATCATTGCTATTATTTACTGCAATACTTCCATTATTGCTAGTATATACTGTAATATTGTCATCATTGCTATTATATACTGCCATCATTGCTATTATATACTGCAATACTGCCATCATTGCTATTATATACTGCAATACTGCCATCTACGCTATTATATACTGCCATTATTGCGATTATATACTGCAATACTGCCATCATTGCTATTATATACTGCAATACTGCCATCATTGCTATTATATACTGCAATACTGCCATCATTGCTATTATATACTGCAATACTGCCATCTACGCTATTATATACTGCCATTATTGCGATTATATACTGCAATACTGCCATCATTGCTATTATATACTGCCTATATTGCGATTATATACTGCAATACTGCCATCATTGCTATTATATACTGCAATACTGCCATCATTGCTATTATTTACTGCAATACTGCCATCATTGCTATTATTTACTGCAATACTTCCATTATTGCTAGTATATACTGTAATACTGCCATCATTGCTATTATATACTGCCATCATTGCTATTATATACTGCAATACTGCCATCATTGCTATTATATACTGCAATACTGCCCTCATTGCTATTATATACTGCAATACTGCCATCATTGCTATTATATACTGCAATACTGCCATCATTGCTATTATATACTGCAATACTGCCATCATTGCTAGTATATACTGCAATACTGCCATCATTGCTATTATTTACTGCAATACTGCCATCATTGCTATTATTTACTGCAATACTTCCATTATTGCTAGTATATACTGTAATACTGTCATCATTGCTATTATATACTGCAATACTGCCATCATTGCTATTATATACTGCAATACTGCCATCTACGCTATTATATACTGCCATTATTGCGATTATATACTGCAATACTGCCATCATTGCTATTATATACTGCAATACTGCCATCATTGCTATTATATACTGCAATACTGCCATCATTGCTATTATTTACTGCAATACTGCCATCATTGCTATTATTTACTGCAATACTTCCATTATTGCTAGTATATACTGTAATACTGTCATCATTGCTATTATATACTGCAATACTGCCATCATTGCTATTATATACTGCAATACTGCCATCTACGCTATTATATACTGCCATTATTGCGATTATATACTGCAATACTGCCATCATTGCTATTATATACTGCAATACTGCCATCATTGCTATTATATACTGCAATACTGCCATCATTGCTATTATTTACTGCAATACTGCCATCATTGCTATTATATACTGCAATACTGCCATCTACGCTATTATATACTACCATTATTGCGATTATATACTGCAATACTGCCATATACGCTATTATATACTGCCATTATTGCGATTATATACTGCAATACTGCCATCATTGCTATTATATACTGCAATACTGCCATCTACGCTATTATATACTGCCATTATTGCAATTATATACTGAAATACTGACCTCATTGCTATTATATACTGCAATACTGCCATCATTGCTATTATATACTGCCATTATTGCGATTATATACTGCAATACTGCCATCATTGCTAGTATATACTGCAATACTGCCATCATTGCTATTATATACTGCAATACTGCCATCATTGCTATTATATACTGCAATACTGCCATCATTGCTATTATATACTGCAATACTGCCATCTACGCTATTATATACTGCTATTATTGCGATTATATACTGCAATACTGCCATCATTGCTATTATATACTGCAATACTGCCCTCATTGCTATTATATACTGCAATACTGCCATCATTGCTATTATATACTGCAATACTGCCATCATTGCTATTATATACTGCAATACTGCCATCATTGCTATTATTTACTGCAATACTTCCATTATTGCTAGTATATACTGTAATATTGTCATCATTGCTATTATATACTGCCATCATTGCTATTATATACTGCAATACTGCCATCATTGCTATTATATACTGCAATACTGCCATCTACGCTATTATATACTGCCATTATTGCGATTATATACTGCAATACTGCCATCATTGCTATTATATACTGCAATACTGCCATCATTGCTATTATATACTGCAATACTGCCATCATTGCTATTATATACTGCAATACTGCCATCTACGCTATTATATACTGCCATTATTGCGATTATATACTGCAATACTGCCATCATTGCTATTATATACTGCCTATATTGCGATTATATACTGCAATACTGCCATCATTGCTATTATATACTGCAATACTGCCATCATTGCTATTATTTACTGCAATACTGCCATCATTGCTATTATTTACTGCAATACTTCCATTATTGCTAGTATATACTGTAATACTGCCATCATTGCTATTATATACTGCCATCATTGCTATTATATACTGCAATACTGCCATCATTGCTATTATATACTGCAATACTGCCCTCATTGCTATTATATACTGCAATACTGCCATCATTGCTATTATATACTGCAATACTGCCATCATTGCTATTATATACTGCAATACTGCCATCATTGCTAGTATATACTGCAATACTGCCATCATTGCTATTATTTACTGCAATACTGCCATCATTGCTATTATTTACTGCAATACTTCCATTATTGCTAGTATATACTGTAATACTGTCATCATTGCTATTATATACTGCAATACTGCCATCATTGCTATTATATACTGCAATACTGCCATCTACGCTATTATATACTGCCATTATTGCGATTATATACTGCAATACTGCCATCATTGCTATTATATACTGCAATACTGCCATCATTGCTATTATATACTGCAATACTGCCATCATTGCTATTATTTACTGCAATACTGCCATCATTGCTATTATTTACTGCAATACTTCCATTATTGCTAGTATATACTGTAATACTGTCATCATTGCTATTATATACTGCCATCATTGCTATTATATACTGCAATACTGCCATCATTGCTATTATATACTGCAATACTGCCATCTACGCTATTATATACTGCAATACTGCCATCTACGCTATTATATACTGCCATTATTGCGATTATATACTGCAATACTGCCATCATTGCTATTATATACTGCAATACTGCCATCATTGCTATTATATACTGCAATACTGCCATCATTGCTATTATATACTGCAATACTGCCATCTACGCTATTATATACTGCCATTATTGCGATTATATACTGAAATACTGCCATCATTGCTATTATATACTGCAATACTGCCATCATTGCTATTATATACTGCAATACTGCCATCTACGCTATTATATACTACCATTATTGCGATTATATACTGCAATACTGCCATCTACGCTATTATATACTGCCATTATTGCGATTATATACTGCAATACTGCCATCATTGCTATTATATACTGCAATACTGCCATCATTGCTATTATATACTGCAATACTGCCATCATTGCTATTATATACTGCAATACTGCCATCTACGCTATTATATACTGCCATTATTGCGATTATATACTGAAATACTGCCCTCATTGCTATTATATACTGCAATACTGCCATCATTGCTATTATATACTGCAATACTGCCATCATTGCTATTATATACTGCAATACTGCCATCATTGCTATTATTTACTGCAATACTTCCATTATTGCTAGTATATACTGTAATATTGTCATCATTGCTATTATATACTGCCATCATTGCTATTATATACTGCAATACTGCCATCATTGCTATTATATACTGCAATACTGCCATCTACGCTATTATATACTGCCATTATTGCGATTATATACTGCAATACTGCCATCATTGCTATTATATACTGCCTATATTGCGATTATATACTGCAATACTGCCATCATTGCTATTATATACTGCAATACTGCCATCATTGCTATTATTTACTGCAATACTGCCATCATTGCTATTATTTACTGCAATACTTCCATTATTGCTAGTATATACTGTAATACTGCCATCATTGCTATTATATACTGCCATCATTGCTATTATATACTGCAATACTGCCATCATTGCTATTATATACTGCAATACTGCCCTCATTGCTATTATATACTGCAATACTGCCATCATTGCTATTATATACTGCAATACTGCCATCATTGCTAGTATATACTGCAATACTGCCATCATTGCTATTATTTACTGCAATACTGCCATCATTGCTATTATTTACTGCAATACTGCCATCATTGCTAGTATATACTGTAATACTGTCATCATTGCTATTATATACTGCAATACTGCCATCATTGCTATTATATACTGCAATACTGCCATCATTGCTAGTATATACTGCAATACTGCCATCATTGCTATTATTTACTGCAATACTGCCATCATTGCTATTATTTACTGCAATACTTCCATTATTGCTAGTATATACTGTAATACTGTCATCATTGCTATTATATACTGCAATACTGCCATCATTGCTATTATATACTGCAATACTGCCATCTACGCTATTATATACTGCCATTATTACGATTATATACTGCAATACTGCCATCATTGCTATTATATACTGCAATACTGCCATCATTGCTATTATATACTGCAATACTGCCATCATTGCTATTATATACTGCAATACTGCCATCATTGCTATTATTTACTGCAATACTGCCATCATTGCTATTATTTACTGCAATACTTCCATTATTGCTAGTATATACTGTAATACTGTCATCATTGCTATTATATACTGCCATCATTGCTATTATATACTGCAATACTGCCATCATTGCTATTATATACTGCAATACTGCCATCTACGCTATTATATACTACCATTATTGCGATTATATACTGCAATACTGCCATCTACGCTATTATATACTGCCATTATTGCGATTATATACTGCAATACTGCCATCATTGCTATTATATACTGCAATACTGCCATCATTGCTATTATATACTGCAATACTGCCATCATTGCTATTATATACTGCAATACTGCCATCTACGCTATTATATACTGCCATTATTGCGATTATATACTGAAATACTGCCCTCATTGCTATTATATACTGCAATACTGCCATCATTGCTATTATATACTGCAATACTGCCATCATTGCTATTATATACTGCAATACTGCCATCATTGCTATTATATACTGCAATACTGCCATCTACGCTATTATATACTGCCATTATTGCGATTATATACTGCACTACTGCCATCATTGCTATTATATACTGCCTATATTGCGATTATATACTGCAATACTGCCATCATTGCTATTATATACTGCAATACTGCCATCTACGCTATTATATACTGCCATTATTGCGATTATATGCTGCAATACTGCCATCTACGCTATTATATACTGCAATACTGCCATCATTGCTATTATATACTGCAATACTGCCATATACGCTATTATATACTGCAATACTGCCATTATTGCGATTATATGCTGCAATACTGCCATCTACGCTATTATATACTGCAATACTGCCATATACGCTATTATATACTGCCATTATTGCGATTATTTACTGCAATACTGCCATCATTGCTATTATATACTGCAATACTGCCATCTACGCTATTATATACTGCCCTCATTGCTATTATATACTGCAATACTGCCATCTACGCTATTATATACTGCCATTATTGCGATTATTTACTGCAATACTGCCATCTACGCTATTATATACTGCCCTCATTGCTATTATATACTGCAATACTGCCCTCATTGCTATTATATACTGCAATACTGCCATCTACGCTATTATATACTGCAATACTGCCATCTACGCTATTATATACTGCCATTATTGCGATTATATGCTGCAATACTGCCATCTACGCTATTATATACTGCAATACTGCCATCATTGCTATTATATACTGCAATACTGCCATCATTGCTATTATATACTGCAATACTGCCATCTACGCTATTATATACTGCCATTATTGCGATTATATGCTGCAATACTGCCATCTACGCTATTATATACTGCAATACTGCCATCATTGCTATTATATACTGCAATACTGCCATATACGCTATTATATACTGCAATACTGCCATTATTGCGATTATATGCTGCAATACTGCCATCTACGCTATTATATACTGCAATACTGCCATATACGCTATTATATACTGCCATTATTGCGATTATTTACTGCAATACTGCCATCATTGCTATTATATACTGCAATACTGCCATCTACGCTATTATATACTGCCATTATTGCGATTATTTACTGCAATACTGCCATCTACGCTATTATATACTGCCCTCATTGCTATCATATACTGCAATACTGCCCTCATTGCTATTTTATACTGCAATACTGCCATCATTGCTATTATATACTGCAATACTGCCATCTACGCTATTATATACTGCCATTATTGCGATTATATGCTGCAATACTGCCATCTACGCTATTATATACTGCAATACTGCCATCATTGCTATTATATACTGCAATACTGCCATATACGCTATTATATACTGCCATTATTGCGATTATTTACTGCAATACTGCCATCATTGCTATTATATACTGCAATACTGCCATCTACGCTATTATATACTGCCCTCATTGCTATTATATACTGCAATACTGCCATCATTGCTATTATATACTGCAATACTGCCATCTACGCTATTATATACTGCCCTCATTGCTATTATATACTGCAATACTGCCATCATTGCTATTATATACTGCAATACTGCCATCTACGCTATTATATACTGCCCTCATTGCTATTATATACTGCAATACTGCCATCATTGCTATTATATACTGCAATACTGCCATCATTGCTATTATATACTGCAATACTGCCATCTACGCTATTATATACTGCCATTATTGCGATTATATGCTGCAATACTGCCATCTACGCTATTATATACTGCAATACTGCCATCATTGCTATTATATACTGCAATACTGCCATATACGCTATTATATACTGCAATACTGCCATTATTGCGATAATATGCTGCAATACTGCCATCTACGCTATTATATACTGCAATACTGCCATATACGCTATTATATACTGTCATTATTGCGATTATTTACTGCAATACTGCCATCATTGCTATTATATACTGCAATACTGCCATCTACGCTATTATATACTGCCCTCATTGCTATTATATACTGCAATACTGCCATCATTGCTATTATATACTGCAATACTGCCATCTACGCTATTATATACTGCCATTATTGCGATTATTTACTGCAATACTGCCATCATTGCTATTATATACTGCAATACTGCCATCTACGCTATTATATACTGCCCTCATTGCTATTATATACTGCAATACTGCCATCTACACTATTATATACTGCCCTCATTGCTATTATATACTGCAATACTGCCATCATTGCTAGTATATACTGCAATACTGCCATCATTGCTATTATATACTGCAATACTGCCATCATTGCTATTATATACTGCAATACTGCCATCATTGCTATTATATACTGCAATACTGCCATCTACGCTATTATATACTGCCATTATTGCGATTATATACTGCAATACTGCCCTCATTGCTATTATATACTGCAATACTGCCCTCATTGCTATTATATACTGCAATACTGCCATCATTGCTATTATATACTGCAATACTGCCATCTACGCTATTATATACTGCAATACTGCCATCTACGCTATTATATACTGCCATTATTGCGATTATATACTGCAATACTGCCATCATTGCTATTATATACTGCAATACTGCCATCATTGCTATTATATACTGCAATACTGCCATATACGCTATTATATACTGCAATACTGCCATTATTGCGATTATATGCTGCAATACTGCCATCTACGCTATTATATACTACAATACTGCCATATACGCTTTTATATACTGCCATTATTGCGATTATTTACTGCAATACTGCCATCATTGCTATTATATACTGCAATACTGCCATCTACGCTATTATATACTGCCCTCATTGCTATTATATACTGCAATACTGCCCTCATTGCTGTTATAAACTGCAATACTGCCATCATTGCTATTATATACTGCAAACACTCACTTTTTTTTGTTTTTTTGCTGCTGTAGTACTTAAGACGAACTGAAAAGGGAATTATCCGCACAAATGTTACCCAAAAGCCTTCAGAATGGATTTAACGTTTTAAAACTATTGGGACTTAGCATGGCAAAGACTACCTCAAGTTGAGTAAATGAGCTCACGCTGAGCCTTCATGTTGAATTGATCTTGCTCCATCCCAGCACTGGCAGCAAGTATTGGAGCGTATTTGACTCCAAGCTGTATGTGCCAGGTTGGCCAATTAAAGTGTAGAAGTCCAAATGAAGCAGGAAAGAGATAAGAGAGTAAGGCGCGGTGCAGCGAGGCGGAAAAAAGAGCACCTCGGAGAGCTGACACGCGAAGAAGGGTCCCCTTATGTCCCCCTATGTACCATCAACACCCTCATACGACCAGCCTGTGCACACACCCCAGCTGGGCCGAGACGCAAAGTACGGCTCTGAGTCCTGCAGCCATGCAGGGGCCGAGCTTTGGTCGTTCCTTCAAAAAAAAAAAAAAAAAAAAGACTAAAATTGGCTGCAGGCGAGCCAAGGCACAGCTACTCAACAGGAGATCCTGGCTTCATATCGCCGCCATCTATTTTTAGAACAGAGCAGCCACCCTTTCTCATCTTTGATGCCTCAAGTGCAATCTGTTGCACCCTCATTTTCGCTTACCACAACATTAAGCGTGCCTGTATAATAAATGATCTAGTCAGAGAGATTTATCCACATTCTAAATACCGTATTTTTCGGAGTATAAGTCGCTCCGGAGTATAAGTCGCACCGGCCGAAAATGCATAATAAAGAAGGAAAAAAAACGTATATAAGTCGCACTGGAGTATAAGCATACTTGCCAACCTTGAGACCTCCGATTTCGGGAGGTGGGGGGCGTGGTCGGGGGTGGGGCGGAGGGTGTGGTTGGGGGCGTGGTTAAGATATATATATATATAAAAAATACTTGACTTTCAGTGAATTCTAGCTATATATATATATATATATATATATATATATATATATATATATGTGTATATATATATATATATATATATATATATATATATATATATATATATATATATATGTGTGTGTATATATATAAATAAATAAAATAAATACTTGAATTTCAGTGTTCATTTATTTACAGATATACACACACATGACACTCATCTACTCATTGTTGAGTTAAGGGTTGAATTGTCCATCCTTGTTCTATTCTCTGTCACTATTTCAGAACACACACATTATACAAATATACATTATAAAATCAATAAGAAAACGGGAGCTCTAATTTGGGAGTCTGAATTAGGATCAGAAGTTCCTATATAAACATTGCGTACTCACGTCGCCTTTTTGCATTGATTACTGCAGCTGTGCACTGGATTCATTCACAAATACAAACTACGACTCACAAACACTTTAGAATTAGGCTCCACCATCAGAATGTGTACTTAAACTTATAAAGATCACATGGATATTATTCAGTGAGTTGATTCACCAAAACTAACCTGTTATACAGGAGGAAAAAGCACACAGGACGTTTCAATTGTTCACAGACTGGTCGCGCTCATCAGAATGACAAGACACTTCCGGTCTGCAGGTGATAGCATTCAATTGGGAAGAAACACCCTACTGCCCCCTACTGACCAATGTGAATACTGATAAATGTGTAATGACAGCTCCAAAAACGAATTCAAACCACAAAATAAAATAAATAAATCAACACAAAAATGTGACACATTATGGGTGGGTCACATATGCATGTACAGTAGATGGCAGTATTGTCCTGTTTAAAAGTGTCACAACATTGCTGTTTACGGCAGACGAACTGCTTTACGGCAGACGAAAACTTGACTGCTGTTGTTGTGTGTTGTTACCGCCCTGGGAGGACGTTAATGAAACTGCCTCACAATAAACCCACATAAGAAACCAAGAACTCGTCCTCCATCATTAGCTGTTTACATTAGAGGAAAACAGACGTGTGAACAGGCTGTCAACACGTCACTCAGGTCCGCATGGAGCTGGAGGGGGCGTGGCCTCCAGCTCCGCCTAAATTTTCGGGAGAGGCGCTGAATTTCGGGAGTCTCCCGGAAAATCCGGGAGGGTTGGCAAGTATGAGTATAAGTCGCATTTTTGGGGGAAATGTATTTGATAAAAGCCTACACCGAGAATAGACATTTGAAAGGCAATTTAAAGTAAATAAAGAATAGTGAACAACAGGCTGAATACACTGCAAAAAGTCAGTGTTCAAAAACAAGAAAAAAATATCAAAAAATGAGGGGTATTTTATTTGAACTAAGCAAAATTATCTGCCAATAGAACAAGAAAATTTGGCTTGTCAAGACTTTCCAAAACAAGTAAAATTGGCTAACTTCAATGAACCCAAAAATACCTTAAAATAAGTATATTCTCACTAATAACAAGTGCACTTTTCGCTTTCGATCTACGCAGATGAACGCCGTGGAGCCAGATATTCAGATGTCAATGTCGGTGACACTGTCCTGGTGAGACTAGAAAAGACTGATAAACTCTCCACACCTTTCCACACAACGCTACATAAGGCATACTTGCCAACCCTCCCGGATTTTCCGGGAGACTCCCGAAATTCAGCGCCTCTCCCGAAAACCAAATGTTCTCCCGAAAATCTCCCGAAATTCAGGCGGAGCTGGAGGCCACGCCCCCTCCAGCTCCATGCGGACCTGAGTCCGCTTTCCCACAATACAAAGAACGTCTACAGTAAAGCAGTCTGCCGTAAACAGCAATGTTGTGACACTCTTAAACAGGACAATACTGCCATCTAGTGCATTTGATGAAAGCACTTTTGTGCGTGCCACACAGCCATGCATCATCAGAGAGGGTGTTCAGCATGGTTAGAAAGATAGTGACAGAGAATAGAACAAGGATGGACAATTCAACCCTTAACTCAACAATGAGTAGATGAGTGTTATGTGTGTGTATATGTGTAAATAAATGAACACTGAAATTAAAGTATTTCTTTTATTTACACATATATATATATATATATATATATATATATATATATATATATATATATATATATATATATATATATATATATATATATATATATATATATATATATATATATGTCTTAATAAGGTTATCCAAAAAATAGTGCTCGATACCATAGTAGAGCGCAATATATGTATGTGTGGGAAAAAAAATCACAAGACTATTTCATCTCTACAGGCCTGTTTCATGAGGGGGGGTTCCCTCAATCATCAGGAGATTTTAATGGGAGCATTCACATACCATGGATTATATAGGGCACAGAGTGGGTGGGTACAGGCTGGTGTAGGGGCGTGGTGATTGGCTCATGTGTTACCTAGGAGGTGTTTCCGTCTGTGGCGGCATGCTGTTACAATTTCGCTGCGCTTGTTGAGGGATGACAGGTCTGGACGGTAAATAATAAACAGTTTTTCTTTCAAGCATAGGTTGCATCTTTTATTACCACTATTGTAAGGTGTGCTGGATGCAAGAATTTGCCATGTTATTGAATATTCAACATTATTGTCTTTGAGGTCCCAAATGTGTTTGCTGAGTTCTGTGGTATTCCGCAGGTTTTGGTTCCTGAAAGAAGCCTTGTGATTGTTCCATCTGGTTTTGAACTCTCCCTCAGTTAATCCTACATATGTGTCGGATGTGTTAATGTCCTTGCGTGTTACCTTAGATTGGTAGACAACTGATGTTTGTAAGCACCCCCCGTTGAGAGGGAAATCAGGTTTCTTTCGACAGTTGCAACCTTTGTTGGTTTTGGAGTCGCTCTGTCCGGGGGCCGACGGCTCATTTGCAATTGTTTTGTTGTGGTTTGAGATGATTTGTCGTATATTGTTCATACAGCTGTAGCTCAATTTAATGTTGTTCTTGTTGAATACTTTTCTTAGGGTGTTGTCTTTGGGAAAGTGTTTGTCAATCAGATTGAGGAATTTGTGTCCAATGTTAGTTGAGACGTTTTTGCTGTATGGGGGGTTGTACCAGATGATGTCGTTTCGTTTTCTGTTCTTTTTCGGTTGGTTTCCTGGCGTGGGTTCATAGGTGAGGGTGAAATTGTATCCGCTTTCATCAAGGGCTTTTTGGTACGGGGGGGTTGCTTGGTCAAATTCAGCTTTGCTAGATGACAGCATCGATAGCCTTTTATTAATTCCGGTAGGTATTCTTTTCGTGGTGGTGGGTGGGTGGTTGCTGTCATGGTGCACGTATTGGAGTGTTGTGTTGGGTTTCGTGAATGGTTGGTAGCTGTTATTTCTCAGGTTGAAAGTGACGTCAAGGAAGTTGACGGTTTGCTTGTTGGCTTCAATCGTGATCCGTAGGCCGTTCTCTTTGAAAATTTGGCATATGCGCTTCTTGGTATTCTCGCTGCTCCTTGGCGAGGCGCGACACACTGCCAGTCCGTCATCACGGTAAATACCAAGGTTCAGATTGAGGCTGGCGAGCTGGGAGAGGAGGAAACTCCCAACGAGTTCACACGTTTCTGCTCCGTCAAAACTTCCCATAGTGACGTCAAATGTTGCATTGTTCTTTTTTTGCCATGGTGTACTGTTGTGGATGAGAATGGAGTTTTTTGCGTGGATGATGATGTTTCTTTCGTTGCCTGTGATTGAGTCGTAGTCTGAGGCGAAGTCTAGTGCTTGAGTCAGTAGGTCTTGCGTGATGGAAGGGTAAAATTCTTCGATATCAAAGGAGATAAAGTTGTGCTGTTGTTTGTCTTGGATGTTGTTGAACCATTTGATTACTGCTGCTGTATTTCTCCATTGGTTGAGTGGTGTTTTGTCCTTGATTTTTGTGTTGACTCTGTCCAGGATTATTTTGCTGATTTTTCCTATTTCAGATTTAGTTGGGTTTATTAGTCGGCATGTTGGGTTATTTGCGAAGTTGGGTTTGTGGTCCTTCAATGTGATGAAGGCTTCCTTGTTGGCTGTGGCGTCCACCCTGTCCTCAATGTCCAGTTCAGCCGCGATCCTTTTATTTTCCAGGTGGATGTTCTGTAAGGTGTTGGGTTGTGCTTTTTTGTATGATTTGGTGATGCTTCTGTCCAGTAAGGTGTGATGTTCTGGTATGTCCATTCTGTAGAAGTTTGTGGTTTTATCGGCAGCTATGATGAGGTTGTTTACTTTCTTGATGCGCTCCTTGTCATTTTTCAGCTTGGTGAGGAGTGGGTTGCGGATTGGCTTGAATTTGACTGATTGTATCATTTTGAGCATGTCGTTCTCAAAATCCTTTAGTTCCTCAACTGTGGGTGGGTTCTTGGTAGATTTGAATCCGTAAGTTTTCTTTTGCGTTCCTTTTGTTTCAGGGTGGAGGAAAAAATGTGCTTACAAACATCAGTTGTCTACCAATCTAAGGTAACACGCAAGGACATTAACACATCCGACACATATGTAGGATTAACTGAGGGAGAGTTCAAAACCAGATGGAACAATCACAAGGCTTCTTTCAGGAACCAAAACCTGCGGAATACCACAGAACTCAGCAAACACATTTGGGACCTCAAAGACAATAATGTTGAATATTCAATAACATGGCAAATTCTTGCATCCAGCACACCTTACAATAGTGGTAATAAAAGATGCAACCTATGCTTGAAAGAAAAACTGTTTATTATTTACCGTCCAGACCTGTCATCCCTCAACAAGCGCAGCGAAATTGTAACAGCATGCCGCCACAGACGGAAACACCTCCTAGGTAACACATGAGCCAATCACCACGCCCCTACACCAGCCTGTACCCACCCACTCTGTGCCCTATATAATCCATGGTATGTGAATGCTCCCATTAAAATCTCCTGATGATTGAGGGAACCCCCCCTCATGAAACAGGCCTGTAGAGATGAAATAGTCTTGTGATTTTTTTTCCCACACATACATATATATATATATATGTATATATATATATATATATATATATATATATATATATATATATATATATATATATATATATATATATATATATATATAGCTGGAATTCACTGAAAGTCAATTATTTCTTTTATATATATATATATATATATATATATATATATATATATATATATATATATATATATATATATATATATATATATATATATATATACAGGTAAAAGCCAGTAAATTTGAATATTTTGAAAAACTTGATTTATTTCAGTAATTGCATTCAAAAGGTGTAACTTGTACATTATATTTATTCATTGCACACAGACTGATGCATTAAAATGTTTATTTCTTTTAATTTTGATGATTTGAAGTGGCAACAAATGAAAATCCAAAATTCCGTGTGTCACAAAATTAGAATATTACTTAAGGCTAATACAAAAAAGGGATTTTCAGAAATGTTGGCCAACTGAAAAGTATGAAAATGAAAAATGTGAGCATGTACAATACTCAATACTTGGTTGGAGCTCCTTTTGCCTCAATTACTGCGTTAATGCGGCGTGGCATGGAGTCGGTGAGTTTCTGGCACTGCTCAGGTGTTATGAGAGCCCAGGTTGCTCTGATAGTGGCCTTCAACTCTTCTGCGTTTTTGGGTCTGGCATTCTGCATCTTCCTTTTCACAATACCCCACAGATTTTCTATGGGGCTAAGGTCAGGGGAGTTGGCGGGCCAATTTAGAACAGAAATACCATGGTCCGTAAACCAGGCACGGGTAGATTTTGCGTTGTGTGCAGGCGCCAAGTCCTGTTGGAACTTGAAATCTCCATCTCCATAGAGCAGGTCAGCAGCAGGAAGCATGAAGTGCTCTAAAACTTGCTGGTAGACGGCTGCGTTGACCCTGGATCTCAGGAAACAGAGTGGACCGACACCAGCAGATGACATGGCACCCCAAACCATCACTGATGGTGGAAACTTTACACTAGACTTCAGGCAACGTGGATCCTGTGCCTCTCCTGTCTTCCTCCAGACTCTGGGACCTCGATTTCCAAAGGAAATGCAAAATTTGCATGGTTGGGTGATGGTTTGGGGTGCCATGTCATCTGCTGGTGTCGGTCCACTCTGTTTCCTGAGATTCAGGGTCAACGCAGCCGTCTACCAGCAAGTTTTAGAGCACTTCATGTTTCCTGCTGCTGACCTGCTCTATGGAGATGGAGATTTCAAGTTCCAACAGGACTTGGCGCCTGCACACAGCGCAAAATATACCCGTGCCTGGTTTACGGACCATGGTATTTCTGTTCTAAATTGGCCCGCCAACTCCCCTGACCTTAGCCCCATAGAAAATCTGTGGGGTATTGTGAAAAGGAAGATGCAGAATGCCAGACCCAAAAACGCAGAAGAGTTGAAGGCCACTATCAGAGCAACCTGGGCTCTCATAACACCTGAGCAGTGCCAGAAACTCATCGACTCCATGCCACGCCGCATTAACGCAGTAATTGAGGCAAAAGGAGCTCCAACCAAGTATTGAGTATTGTACATGCTCATATTTTTCATTTTCATACTTTTCAGTTGGCCAACATTTCTAAAAATCCCTTTTTTGTATTAGCCTTAAGTAATATTCTAATTTAGTGACACACGGAATTTTGGATTTTCATTTGTTGCCACTTCAAATCATCAAAATTAAATGAAATAAACATTTGAATGCATCAGTCTGTGTGCAATGAATAAATATAATGTACAAGTTACACCTTTTGAATGCGATTACTGAAATAAATCAAGTTTTTCAAAATGTTCTAATTTACTGGCTTTTACCTGTATATATATATCCATCCATCCATCCATCCATTTTCTACCGCTTATTCCCTTCGGGGTCGCGGGGATGTATATATATATATATATATATATATATATATATATATATATTTTTTTTTTTTTTTTTTTTTTTTTATATGTATATATATATATATATATATATATATATATATATATATATATGAAATACTTGACTTGGTGAATTCTAGCTGTAAATATACTCCTCCCCTCTTAACCACGCCCCCAACCACGCCCCCGCCCCAACCACGCCCCCCACACCCACCCCCCGAAATTAGAGGTCTCAAGGTTGGCAAGGATGACATAAGGTGGTGAGCAAATCAGGAAACCAAGTAGTTGTTGAGTCTCCAACGGGAGCCAGATACACAAGGAATACAACATTCGTGAAACGATACACCAACGCTCATGAGACACTCACCAGAACGGATGCATCTCAGGACACTGAGGACTGCACAATGAACAGAGAGACACAACCTGCTCAACGCGCAGAGCAGAGTATCACCAGCCATGACACCCGAGAGACACGGAGGCCTTCTGGAGAGATACGTTTGCCACAGAAGCTGGCAGACTATGTGATGACATAGACGTTTAACTTGTTACGGTCTGGTGATGTAGGAGTAGCATTTAAAAAAATAAGGGAGAAATGTTTGAGTCAAGTTCAGTGACGATATTGTGTGATGTTGTAATGTGAAATGAACAAGTTCAAAGTAAGGTCAAAGCCAGTTTAAAGTATAATATGTTTATTGACTGTTCAAGAGTGAAAATGTGTGTTAATAGTGACTTGATGCATGGGAAATGCTTACTGAGAAATATGCCTTTAAAGGGGAACATTATCACAATTTCAGAAGGGTTAAAACCATTAAAAATCAGTTCCCAGTGGCTTATTTTATTTTTCAAAGTTTTTTTCAAAATTTTACCCATCCCGCAATATCCCTAAAAAAAGCTTCAAAATGCCTGATTTTAACCACCCTTCCATTTTCCTGTGACGTCACATAGTGATGCCAACACAAACAAACATGGCGCATAGAACAGCAAGCTATAGCGACATTAGCTCGGATTCAGACTCAGGTTTCAGCGGCTTAAGCGATTCAACAGATTACGCATGTATTGAAACGGATGGTTGTAGTGTGGAGGCAGGTAGCGAAAACGAAATTGAAGAAGAAACTGAAGCTATTGAGCCATATCGGTTTGAACCGTATGCAAGCGAAACCGACCAAAACGACACGACAGCCAGCGACACGGGAGAAAGCGAGGACGAATTCGGCGATCGCCTTGTAACCAACGATTGGTATGTGTTTGTTTGGCATTAAAGGAAACTAACAACTATGAACTAGGTTTACAGCATATGAAATACATTTGGCAACAACATGCACTTTGAGAGTGCAGACAGCCCAATATTCATCAATTAATATATTCTGTAGACATACCCTCATCCGCTCTCTTTTCCTGAAAGCTGATCCGTCCAGTTTTGGAGTTGATGTCAGCAGGCCAGGGAAGCTAGTGTCGATATTCTTCTCTTGATCATCTTCGGGACGGTGTGAGCCAAGACATCCAGGGGGTTTAGCTCGCTCGTCTGCGGGAACAAACTGCCGCCATTGCTTGCCGTGCTACCGAGGCCCTTTGTCCCTGAATTGCTCACACACTCCGGCAGATTCAATGGGGGTCTGGCGGCAGATTTCTTTGACTTTATCGTTGGAAATGCATCTGCTTTGAGTGTCGCGGGATATCCACACATTCTTGCCATCTCTGTCGTAGCATAGCTTTCGTCGGTAAAGTATGCGGAACAAACGTCCAATTTCTTGCCACTTTCGCATCTTTGGGCCACTGGTGCAACTTGAATCCGTCCCTGTTCGTGTTGTTACACCCTCCGACAACACACCGACGAGGCATGATGTCTCCAAGGTACGGAAAACAGTCAAAAACGGAAAATAACAGAGCTGATTTGACTCGGTGTTTGTAATGTGTTTGAGAAAATGGCGGATTGCTTCCCGATGTGACGTCACGTTGTGACGTCATCGCTCCGAGAGCGAATAATAGAACGGCGTTTAATTCGCCAAAATTCACCCATTTAGAGTTCGGAAATCGGTTAAAAAAATATATGGTCTTTTTTCTGCAACATCAAGGTATATATTGACGCTTACATAGGTCTGGTGATAATGTTCCCCTTTAAGCAACTACAACAATTAAATATATTAAATAATAATACATTAACATAAACAAAGTTAAGGCAAATTGAGCCACAATAACTTAACAGCACCATAGGCTCAGTAGGCAGAGATTACAAAGGAAAATAACAAGTTAGCCTTTACACAAACCATAAACTGATGGGTGTGGGCTGCACCTGGGAACACACTGTGCACTTCTGATTGGCGAAACGGAGTCAAATGTCACCAGTGACTGCATTTGATTGGCGAAACGGAGTCAAACGTCACCAGTGACTGTATTTGATTGGCGAAACGGAGTCAAACGTCACCAGTGACTGCATTTGATTGGCGAAACGGAGTCAAACGTCACCAGTGACTGCATTTGATTGGTGAAACGGAGTCAAACGTCACCAGTGACTGCATTTGATTGGCGAAACGGAGTCAAACGTCACCAGTGACTGCATTTGATTGGTGAAACGGAGTCAAACGTCACCAGTGACCGCATTTGATTGGTGAAACGGAGTCAAACGTCACCAGTGACTGCATTTGATTGGCGAAACGGAGTCAAACGTCACCAGTGACTGCATTTGATTGGCGAAACGGAGTCAAACGTCACCAGTGACTGCATTTGATTGGCGAAACGGAGTCAAACCTCACCAGTGACAGCATTTGATTGGTGAAACGGAGTCAAACGTCACCAGTGACTGCATTTGATTGGTGAAACGGAGTCAAACGTCACCAGTGACTGCATTTGATTGGCGAAACGGAGTCAAACGTCACCAGTGACTGCATTTGATTGGCGAAACGGAGTCAAACGTCACCAGTGACTGCATTTGATTGGCGAAACGGAGTCAAACGTCACCAGTGACTGCATTTGATTGGTGAAACGGAGTCAAACGTCACCAGTGACTGCATTTGATTGGCGAAACGGAGTCAAACGTCACCAGTGACTGCATTTGATTGGTGAAACGGAGTCAAACGTCACCAGTGACTGCATTTGATTGGCGAAACGGAGTCAAACGTCACCAGTGACTGCATTTGATTGGTGAAACGGAGTCAAACGTCACCAGTGACTGCATTTGATTGGTGAAACGGAGTCAAACGTCACCAGTGACTGCATTTGATTGGTGAAACGGAGTCAAACGTCACCAGTGACTGCATTTGATTGGCGAAACGGAGTCAAACGTCACCAGTGACTGCATTTGATTGGCGAAACGGAGTCAAACGTCACCAGTGACTGCATTTGATTGGTGAAACGGAGTCAAACGTCACCAGTGACTGCATTTGATTGGTGAAACGGAGTCAAACGTCACCAGTGACTGCATTTGATTGGTGAAACGGAGTCAAACGTCACCGGTGACTGCATTTGATTGGCGAAACGGAGTCAAACGTCACCAGTGACTGCATTTGATTGGCGAAACGGAGTCAAACGTCACCAGTGACTGCATTTGATTGGTGAAACGGAGTCAAACGTCACCAGTGACCGCATTTGATTGGCGAAACGGAGTCAAACGTCACCAGTGACTGCATTTGATTGGTGAAACGGAGTCAAACGTCACCAGTGACTGCATTTGATTGGCGAAACGGAGTCAAACGTCACCAGTGACTGCATTTGATTGGTGAAACGGAGTCAAACGTCACCGGTGACTGTATTTGATTGGTGAAACGGAGTCAAACGTCACCGGTGACTGCATTTGATTGGCGAAACGGAGTCAAACGTCACCGGTGACTGCATTTGATTGGCGAAACGGAGTCAAACGTCACCAGTGACTGTATTTGATTGGCGAAACGGAGTCAAACGTCACCAGTGACTGCATTTGATTGGCGAAACGGAGTCAAACGTCACCAGTGACTGCATTTGATTGGCGAAACGGAGTCAAACGTCACCAGTGACTGCATTTGATTGGCAGAACGGAGTCAAACGTCACCAGTGACTGCATTTGATTGGCGAAACGGAGTCAAACGTCACCAGTGACTGCATTTGATTGGTGAAACGGAGTCAAACGTCACCAGTGACTGCATTTGATTGGTGAAACGGAGTCAAACGTCACCAGTGACTGCATTTGATTGGCGAAACGGAGTCAAACGTCACCAGTGACTGTATTTGATTGGCGAAACGGAGTCAAACGTCACCAGTGACTGCATTTGATTGGCGAAACGGAGTCAAACGTCACCAGTGACTGCATTTGATTGGTGAAACGGAGTCAAACGTCACCAGTGACTGCATTTGATTGGCGAAACGGAGTCAAACGTCACCAGTGACTGCATTTGATTGGTGAAACGGAGTCAAACGTCACCGGTGACTGTATTTGATTGGTGAAACGGAGTCAAACGTCACCGGTGACTGCATTTGATTGGCGAAACGGAGTCAAACGTCACCGGTGACTGCATTTGATTGGCGAAACGGAGTCAAACGTCACCAGTGACTGTATTTGATTGGCGAAACGGAGTCAAACGTCACCAGTGACTGCATTTGATTGGCGAAACGGAGTCAAACGTCACCAGTGACTGCATTTGATTGGCGAAACGGAGTCAAACGTCACCAGTGACTGCATTTGATTGGCAGAACGGAGTCAAACGTCACCAGTGACTGCATTTGATTGGCGAAACGGAGTCAAACGTCACCAGTGACTGCATTTGATTGGTGAAACGGAGTCAAACGTCACCAGTGACTGCATTTGATTGGTGAAACGGAGTCAAACGTCACCAGTGACTGCATTTGATTGGCGAAACGGAGTCAAACGTCACCAGTGACTGTATTTGATTGGCGAAACGGAGTCAAACGTCACCAGTGACTGCATTTGATTGGCGAAACGGAGTCAAACGTCACCAGTGACTGCATTTGATTGGCGAAACGGAGTCAAACGTCACCAGTGACTGCATTTGATTGGTGAAACGGAGTCAAACGTCACCAGTGACTGTATTTGATTGGTGAAACGGAGTCAAACGTCACCGGTGACTGCATTTGATTGGCGAAATGGAGTCAAACGTCACCAGCGACTGCATTTGATTGGCGAAACGGAGTCAAACGTCACCAGCGACTGCATTTGATTGGTGAAACGGAGTCAAACGTCACCAGTGACTGCATTTGATTGGTGAAACGGAGTCAAACGTCACCAGTGACTGCATTTGATTGGCGAAACGGAGTCAAACGTCACCAGTGACTGTATTTGATTGGCGAAACGGAGTCAAACGTCACCAGTGACTGCATTTGATTGGCGAAACGGAGTCAAACGTCACCAGTGACTGCATTTGATTGGCGAAACGGAGTCAAACGTCACCAGTGACTGCATTTGATTGGCGAAACGGAGTCAAACGTCACCAGTGACTGCATTTGATTGGCGAAACGGAGTCAAACGTCACCAGTGACTGCATTTGATTGGCGAAACGGAGTCAAACGTCACCAGTGACTGCATTTGATTGGCGAAACGGAGTCAAACGTCACCAGTGACTGCATTTGATTGGCGAAACGGAGTCAAACGTCACCAGTGACTGCATTTGATTGGCGAAACGGAGTCAAACGTCACCAGTGACTGCATTTGATTGGCGAAACGGAGTCAAACGTCACCAGTGACTGCATTTGATTGGTGAAACGGAGTCAAACGTCACCAGTGACTGCATTTGATTGGTGAAACGGAGTCAAACGTCACCGGTGACTGCATTTGATTGGTGAAACGGAGTCAAACGTCACCAGTGACTGCATTTGATTGGCGAAACGGAGTCAAACGTCACCGGTGACTGCATTTGATTGGTGAAACGGAGTCAAACGTCACCAGTGACTGTATTTGATTGGTGAAACGGAGTCAAACGTCACCAGTGACTGCATTTGATTGGTGAAACGGAGTCAAACGTCACCAGTGACTGTATTTGATTGGTGAAACGGAGTCAAACGTCACCGGTGACTGCATTTGATTGGCGAAACACAGTCAAACGTCACCAGCGACTGCATTTGATTGGTGAAACGGAGTCAAACGTCACCGGTGACTGCATTTGATTGGCGAAACGGAGTCAAACGTCACCGGTGACTGCATTTGATTGGTGAAACGGAGTCAAACGTCACCGGTGACTGCATTTGATTGGTGAAACGGAGTCAAACGTCACCGGTGACTGCATTTGATTGGTGAAACGGAGTCAAACGTCACCAGTGACTGCATTTGATTGGCGAAACGGAGTCAAACGTCACCGGTGACTGCATTTGATTGGTGAAACGGAGTCAAACGTCACCAGTGACTGTATTTGATTGGTGAAACGGAGTCAAACGTCACCAGTGACTGCATTTGATTGGTGAAACGGAGTCAAACGTCACCAGTGACTGTATTTGATTGGTGAAACGGAGTCAAACGTCACCGGTGACTGCATTTGATTGGCGAAACACAGTCAAACGTCACCAGCGACTGCATTTGATTGGTGAAACGGAGTCAAACGTCACCGGTGACTGCATTTGATTGGCGAAACGGAGTCAAACGTCACCGGTGACTGCATTTGATTGGTGAAACGGAGTCAAACGTCACCAGTGACTGCATTTGATTGGCGAAACGGAGTCAAACGTCACCAGTGACTGCATTTGATTGGCGAAACGGAGTCAAACGTCACCAGTGACTGCATTTGATTGGCGAAACGGAGTCAAACGTCACCAGTGACTGCATTTGATTGGCGAAACGGAGTCAAACGTCACCAGTGACTGCATTTGATTGGCGAAACGGAGTCAAACGTCACCAGTGACTGCATTTGATTGGCGAAACGGAGTCAAACGTCACCAGTGACTGCATTTGATTGGCGAAACGGAGTCAAACGTCACCAGTGACTGCATTTGATTGGCGAAACGGAGTCAAACGTCACCAGTGACTGTATTTGATTGGTGAAACGGAGTCAAACGTCACC
>NC_084557.2:46738191-46758191 GCF_033978685.3 Nerophis lumbriciformis
TTGTCCCTGAATAGCTCACACACTCCGGCAGATTCAATGGGGGTCTGGCGGCAGATTTCTCTGACTTTATCGTTGGAAATGCATCTGCTTTGAGTGTCGCAGGATATCCACACATTCTTGCCATCTCTGTCGTAGCATAGCTTTCGTCGGTAAAGTGTGCGGAACAAACGACTGACCATTTTCGTAGGCTTTCCCCACACCCTCGTATTTTGAACAAATTTCGTCCAATTTCTTGCCACTTTCGCATCTTTGGGCCACTGGTGCAACTTGAATCCGTCCCTGTTGGTGTTGTTACACCCTCCGAGGCATGATGTCTCCAAGGTACGTAAAACAGTCGAAAAAACGGAAAATAACAAAGCCGATTTGACTCGGTGTTTGAGAAAATGGCGGATTGCTTCCCGATGTGACGTCACGTTGTGACGTCATCGCTCTGAGAGCGAATAATAGAAAGGCGTTTAATCCGCCAAAATTCACCCATTTAGAGTTCGGAAATTGGTTAAAAAAATATATGGTCTTTTTTCTGCAACATCAAGGTATATATTGACTCTTAAATAGGTCTGGTGATAATGTTCCCCTTTGAGAACTGTGGCCAAATGGTGGCAGTGGTTGTTGGGATTTCGATGTGCAGAGGACAGCAGGATACAGGTATTTAAAAAGGTATTTAATACAAGGAAAAAGTTTAGTTTAGTCTTTATTTGAAGGGACAATGCACAGAAACATTAAAATCAAAGACAGATATGTTCTGTAGCAGATTATAGCTAAATAGCTCATTTCCATCTGCAGTCCCTGGCTACCTAAATTAAAGGGATACAAAAATCATGCAATAAAATTATGACAATAAAATCATACACAAGTATTAAGAAAAAAGTCATAAAATGCCCTTTCATGGACTAAATATACAATACAACCACATCTCATTTACATCATCACACAAAGACAATACATGCTCTTGTTCACATCTGTCATCATTTGTAAAAACAACCATGATTTTAACAGACACACCTCACAATTTACAACAAAAATGCTCTCATGGATAAATATAATACACATGAAGTTGATGTGTCAAACACAGTGGCCACCTTATTGACCGTGTGAGCAGCTTTGATTGCTCCAAAGCCACTTTTTAACTTCAATTGTGAATGAAGAGTCATCTGTTAGACTTTTCAACTTTGTTGTGAGGTCGTTCCATTCCTTTATATGAAGAGGCTGATTGTGCAAAATATATTTTACATCTGGGTATTCTACACTGCCCCCTGGTGGAGGCTCGTGTGTTTTTAGTTGTCACAGCAGAAGTGAACTGGACAAAGTGCTTAAGTGGCGCTGGTGCGGTGTTATTTAGGATTCGGCGGGCCATTCGTATTGGTGCTAATCTTTGAACGATAGCTAAATTTAACAATCTATATTTTTGGAGAACTAAACAGTGTTGGTGGTGTTGTGGTTTTCGGTCAAGGATTTTGAGCGATTGTTTGTGCAAAGTTTCCAATGGCCTCAGTGTCAAAATACTAGTGCAGCTTTGAGTGCACACGAAGCATTAGGGAAGCTAAGCAAATGCGAGACAAAACTAAATAGGCTATCAGTTAAACTTAAAGGGGAACTGCACTTTTTGGGAATTTTGCCTATCGTTCACAATAAATATGAGAGACAAGAAGACAAAAGTTGTTTGTTTGTTTTTTTCGATTTCTAACATATAAAAGTCGACTGCTTGGTGGCTAGCAATGCAGCAAATGGGAACGATCAATTCTACCTCTAAATCACTTTAAAAATGCATTCAAAAACCATCAACAATACTTAATTTACGTTCCAAAACCTGCATAATAACCAAGCTGGAGCAACATAGTTATTGAACTCTTTTTGTAGTGTATTAACATATCGTTGAAAAACATCTAAATAAATCGCCAATATCTGACTTTTAACAGCGACTGGACAACAAAGTATGAATATATCGAAATTTCTGACTTTTGTATTCAGGGTCAAGTTGATTTTAAGCTGAGTAACTCTGTGGGGATCAAAGCCCATTTAATACATGTACTGCCGGATTTGATCAGTAGAGGGCGACAACGCAACACCTTAGGTTTAATTGTGTTGAGCCACATACATCGTGTACAATGTTTGCTGTGGATGTTGTTTAATTTCTATATGCGTAAACATCTGCAGTTTATTGTGTGAATATATTAACATTAAACCTTCTATTTTGTTTATGTAAAATACACAATTTTATAAAATACACCATGGACAAAATGAAGAAAGAAGTCTAAAGAAATAAAACTTTAGACTTAAAACTTTTCAATAAACTGTCTTTCTTGTCCTTTCCAGCCATGTCCAATTTATTCGCTCGCTCACGCTCGTGCTCGCTCTTCCCCCACCTGAGCACACAAATGGTTTCTCTGTCTCTCGCTGCATGCTCTACCATCCACCAACAACCACCCGTCTCCTTCCCAACTTCTGCCTTTAACAGAGCGACAGGTGATCAGACAAACACTCACAGCTGTGTCATCTACGCACCTGCCGCTAATCTCGAGGCCGGTCCTGACACGCCCCACTTCTCCGCAGGCCCGCAGGCCACGCCCCCCCCCCCACAAGGATAATTATTTTTAAAAAAGGAACTTCGATTCTCAAGAATTCGAAAGAAGGAACATCAATTCTCAAGAAAAAGTCTGTTTCTTCATGCTGTTAACCATTGGCGTTGTTAGGCCTATTTTAGGGGGGGCTCAAGCCCCCCTAAAATATTCTTAAACCCCCCTAAATAATTTGGTGTTTTTTTGTTTTTTTTTACAAATAAATGCCGACATATTCATTATAAAGTGGCCCAAATATGAGTTTAAATAAATAATTATATAACCTGTTATTATTCACTCAGTTTCCCCTCACTTCGTAGCGTAAGGTAGAGAGCCCCTTTCGTGCGTCGGTATCCAATCCATTCCACTTGTTCATATAGAAAATGCCCACATCACTCAAATTCCAGCCCGCATTTGCTCTGCGACCTTGCTTGCGGTCCTGCAGGTGTACGAAGCCCATTATCTTCCTTTACAATGAGTGAAGCTGCACAAAACCTTGTGTGTGCAATTGTAAATCATTTATTTTTTAAGTTTTGTGTTTCTTGTAGAATCTATATAAAGTAATATACATTTGCCTATTGTTAAAATAATGAAAAAAACATCATTAAATATATTTGTTTTATTGTATTGTTACATGAATAGCTGTTTTATTATTATAGGATGGCTTGTTAAACATTTAATAGGATCTTCAGAGGGAGGAAAAACCAAGACATTTAATATAAAATGTAAAAATTAATAAATACATAAAAAGAAAAAGAAAATATATGGTTAAAAGCCATCGTCCCGGGGAGCATTTCATTTTGTCCCGTGCATTTAAAAAAAATAATAATAATAACAATGAATAATTTCTAAGTCTTTGTTAGCCGTTTGTGAAGTTTTGTGCTCGTGCGTAACATTCGCTCGCATCCTGTGCATCTCCTGGGGGCAGGGCCGGCCCGTGGCATAGGCCGTATAGGCAAATGCTAAGGGCGCCGTCCATCAGGGGGCGCCACGCCAGTGCCACAAATGTTGGAGAAAAAAAAAAAAAAAAAAAAGTTGGTACTATTATTTCTAAATACAAAAAAATAATCCCACGTTAATTAAAATGCAAAGTAAAGCCTATAATATTATTTGTTACAACATTACGCCCCCCCCCCCCCCCCCCCCCCCCCCCCCCCCCCGCACGGTGCGCCCCCTCCCTTCCGGTATCACGACTCTTTTTGGACGTCACCACATCAAAAAATCAACACAAGATGTCAAAACGGCCAAAACTGTCAGGTGCCCAGGGAAGAAAAAAGAGAAAAGAAGAGGAGGAGAAACGAGAAAAGACAGAGGTAGCAGGTAGGTAACGTTAGCCTACATGAAATTATTTGTCTGTTACAGAATGTGATAGTAGCTGGCTTTTTAGCATTAAGCTAATGTTACATGATTCGGCAATTGCTAATCAATAAATAGCTAGTTCTGTTTTAACGCCGGGTTAATATTGTGGAGGGGGCTAAATTGTTATGGAAAATAATAATGTAACGTTAGGTAATTACAGTACTTCCACCTTACATTCCTCAGGGACATTTGTATTAGATCTTTTAAGCCGGTGTTTTTTGTTTACATTGTTATTGCCTTCTGTTTAGCTAATGTTTGCCCTGCAGGTAATAGTCACTTTTCCACCCCTTTATATATTAGGTATAGTTGTATGTAAAAAAAAAAGGTCAAAGACAAAGCTATTCAGTTTCTTGTGAGTATATACACTTCACTGCCGATGTGGGGGGGCGCCACCTAAAATCTTGCCTAGGGCGCCAGATTGGTTAGGGCCGGGCCTGCCTGGGGGCAAAGCCCCCCCTGTCCTTAAAAGCTAGTGACGCCCCTGCTGTTAACTATCTATCTCACTGCACACGCTGAAATCGAGTAGCAATAATGCATTTATTCACAGTGCAGTGTGAACGTAGATGTCTTTAATTTGCAATTAATTAAAGGCAGTCTCAAATCAATACAACCTGTGGAGGCACTTCCTGACAAAACATCCACATTTCGACTTCCGGCTCCTGAACACTTGGGCTCTTGAAACTGCGACCCTCTTCATTATGTAGTTGAATAGGTGCAAAGTGAGGGAGCCATTTGCTTGTGTTAACTGACCTACATACAGTACAGTAAGACGAGAGGAGACTCAGAGGAAACTAAAAAGAAAAATCTAAATACTGCAAGTGAATACAATAGAGATTTCTATAGACTGTGGCGGTTTAAGCTTCTCTTGCCACCTGAGGCTGAACCCGGATTAAGGCAGCTTGTGTTTTCATCACTGTCATGTGAGTACAATGCTGAGGGTGAAAAAGTGCACTGGTCTTACATCATGCACACAAACGTCAAAAAGACAATTGACCTTTCCAAACAGTAAACACATAAGGTTGTATTCACACTCTGCAGAGGATTCATGTGTACAGTAAAATATGTTTCAATATCACACTGACCAAAATATAGGAGTTCATCACCTAACCTTGAATAACTTTTGAAAAAATTAATCAATTACTTTTATTTTTCAGATTTACCAAGAATAGTTAATGTTCTAAAAGTTTAGAAAATGTCAACTTCGAGATGCCATGGACTGCTGAACAAAAGACATTTATAGTTGAGACCTATTTTCAACTGAAAACTATCCACGCGGCTCAATTGCAATTCAAAGAACGGTTTGGATGTGGTGAATTTCCTGCCCACACAATGATCTACAGATGGGTCAACAAGTTCCGAACCCATGGGACTGTTAATAACCTCAATCGTAAAGATACTAACAGACAATCACACTCTGGACGAGCGAAATCATCAAGGACACCACAGAACGTTGATGCAGTCAGAGACTCTGTTGTTCGCAGCCCACGTCGACCAAGTCAGGAGCTTGGAATGAACCGGGAGTGTGTGCGGAGAATTTTGATCGCAGATCTCGACCTCTATCCTTACAGGATACCGATTAAACAAAAGCTTACACCTGCCGACATGAGGAAACGAGTGATCATGTGCCAGTGGTTTTGCGATAAGATTGACGCTGCGCCAGACTTCCTTGACAATGTCTGGTTTTCGGATGAAGCACATTTTTCTGCTGTCAGGTTATGTGAACTCTAAGAACAATGTCTTCTGGGGTAGCACACCCCCTGAGTACTGTCTGCAAAGGCCATTACACTCTGGGTCGCCATCTCCAAACATGGCATCATTGGACCATTCTGGTCCGAGGACGACAACAAGCGGTTTGACAATCAACACCGAGCGATATGTTCAGGTACTTGGCAAATTCTGGACAGCACTTGGTCGACAAAGAGGGGTCGTCAGGGACCTCCAGTGGTTCCAGCAGGATGGTGCCACCCCCCACACCTCAAACGAATCATTGGCATGGCTACAGCATCGTTTCCCTGACCGACTGATCAGCCGCAGGTGTGACCCGGAGTGGTCGCCGCATTCACCGGACTTGAACGCCCCAGATTTTTATCTGTGGGGATACCTTAAGGACCGGGTGTATGGCAACAACCCCTAGACTATCCCTGATCTGAAGGCAGCAATCACAGCAGCAACAAGAGCGACCCCAAGGGAAGAATGTGGGAGGGTCATCGAGAACTTTGCCCGCCGGATCCAAATGTGCTTGCAGCAACGGGGAGCTCATTTAGAGCACATTTTGTGAGCGCCAGTTAAACAAAGAGTTTTAGTGGTACAGGCTTGAAACTTTAAAGATGTCTGCTACATAGACTTAACCTAATGTAGCTGAAATGTTGTGTTAATCTAAATAAAATGTTGGAAGTTATTCGATTTTTATTGATGAACGTTTTTTTGTGTCACCCTGTACATTGCAATCATCCATCCATCCATCCATTTTCTACCGCTTGTCCCTTTACACTTTTTTCCCCCAGCAGCACGTTTTTGGTGCCACCTTTTGTTTTATTGTATAATAGCGAGACCCTAAATATAAAACAAAAGCTGTACACTGCAAAAAGTCAGTGTACAAAAACAAGAAAAAAAAATCCAAAAATGAGGGGTATTTTATTTGAACTAAGCAATAGAACAAAAAATGTGTCTTTTCAAGACCTTCCAAAACAAGTCAAATTAGCTAACCTCAATGGACCCAAAAATACCTTAAAATAAGTATATTCTCACTAATAACAAGTGCACTTTTCTTGGTGGATATGTTGAAAAATATACTTAACCCTTGTGTGGTATTCGGGTCTGTGGGACCCGTTTTCGATTTTTATTAAAAGAAAAATGATACACTTGATTAATTTTTCAAACTGAGACTCACTGGCTTTGGCTCATTTTCTGTGAAGAACATATATCAGAATACATATTTAATGACCACACACCATACACCCCCCCTACACATTTATATTACATATAAGATGTCTGGGTCCACTGGACCCGGGGCTAATAGAAGTGTGGAAATTGATGTTCTGTGTACCACACGCACACACACACACATACACACACAGCAGGCCTAGACAGGAGGAGGACAGAGTGTAGGTACAGAGAACATCAAAGGGTCAAATGTGCGAGAAAATGAGAGCAGACAGTGTTGACAAACAATGTTGCAACCTTGTGTGGGAACCGCAGGTGCAGAAACACAAAAGAAGAATCCCTGTGGGATGCAGAAACTGCCAGAGAAATTTTCCGTGCAACGTTCATATTGTTGTTACTCAGCCAGCGTTTGTGGGTCTGATGCACCCGTTGCATTTTGTGGCTGTTAATGCCTCACAATCAAACACTTTTATGTTAAAATACTGAGCAGATGTTTACCTTATTCCAATAAACATCTGTTCAGTATTTGAACATAAAAGTGTTTGTTTGTGAGGCATTAAAAGCCACAAAATGCAACGGGTCCATCAGACCCACAAACGCTGGCTGAGTAACAACAATATGAACATTACACAAGGGTTAAATGAAGTAAATGCTAGTGCCATTATCTTGACATAATGATATGCGCTCGGCATTACATTTCTTGAAACCAGCAAAATTATACTAAAAACTAATTTATTGTTCTTAATGGAAAGGCAACAAGGCAAGCGCTTGTTACTCTCGGGGTCTCCTAGCCGCTCAGGCAAATCATATTGTCTAAAAATGCATTTTTCCATCGATAACATGACATCATCGCGCCAAGTGCGTGCTCTTTCAGTCAATTAGTGCGCATATATACAGCCCGCCCCCCCCGGCCAAATTTATTTTAATTGTAATTTTGAAGAATTTATCTGAATGTGCATGAACTATTTCTGTTCAAAATTGTTAGAAATGTTAAATGTTTAAATATTAACTGTCAGTTTTCTGTACTGTGCCAACTGTACTACTATATGAGTACCTATTTTCTATTGTTTCATTGAAAATAAAACAGCAAAGTCCATTTGGCTGTCATCTGTTTTAATTATGATCAGAGGTGGGCAGTAACGCGCTAAATTTGCTCCGTTACATCTACTTGAGTAACTTTTGGGATAAATTGTACTTCTAAAAGTAGTTTTAATGCAACATACTTTTACTTTTACTTGAGTATATTTATAGAGAAGAAACGCTACTTTTACTCCGCTACTTTAATCTACATTCAACTCGCTACTCGCGACTAATTTTTATCGATCTGTTAATGCACACTTTGTTTGTTTTGGTCTGTCAGACAGACCTTCATGGTGCCTGCGTTTCAACAAATATAGTCACTGGTGACGTTCACTCCATTCCACTAATCAGATGCAGTCACTGGTGACGTTGGACCAATCAAACAGAGACAGGGGTCACATGACCTGACTTAAACAAGTTGAAAAACTTATTGAGGTGTTACCATTTAGTGGTCAATTGTACGGAATATGTACTGTACTGTGCAATCTACTAATAAAAGTTTCAATCAATCAATCAAAAGTGTGAAGGAAAAAAGACCCTTTTTTATTTCAACCGTACATCCCGTCAAAAGCCTAAAGACTGACTGCACAGTTCCTGTCTTCACAATAAAAGAGCCGCTCCATCGCGCCTGCGCTTTCAAAATAAGAGTCTCCGAAAGCCAGCGCAAACAAGCTAGCAAGCCACGGAGTTTGCCGCCAATGCATTTCTTGTAAAGTGTATAAAAACGAATATGGAAGCTGGACATATAAGATGCCAAAAACCAACCACTTTCATGTGGTATTAGACAGAAAGGAGGAACTTTTTTTCTCCTCCATTTGAAAAGGTGGACGTTATCAGCACTACTGTCTGATTACAATCAATGCAAGTCATCAGAATCAGGTAATACACCAACTTATATTCTTGTCTTCATGAAAGAAAGGAATCTATATGTGTTAAACATGCATGTATATTCATTAAAACACCTTTAACATGTAAACAAAAACGGCAAAATAAATAAATATAAATGATATACTGTATATATCAATGTATGTATACATATATATATATATATGTGTGTGTGTGTATATATATATATATATATATATATATATATATATATATATGTGTGTGTATATATATATATATATATATATATGTATATATATATAAATATATATATATATGTATGTATATGTGTTTGTGTGTATATATATATATTTATATATATATATATATATATATATACATGTATATGTGTGTGTATATATATATATATATATATATATATATATATATATATATATATATATATATATATATACATGTATATGTGTGTGTATATATATATATATATATATATATATATATATATATATATATATATGATATGTGTGTGTATGTTACTCATCAGTTACTCAGTACTTGAGTAGTTTTTTCACAACATACTTTTTACTTTTACTCAAGTAAATATTTGGGTGACTACTCCTTACTTTTACTTGAGTAATAAATCTCTAAAGTAACAGTACTCTTACTTGAGTATAATTTCTGGCTACTCTACCCACCTCTGATTATGAGACACAATTGTGTCAAACTCATGATTTTTTTTGCATGCTTGAAATAAGAAATGATGACTTTAAAAAAGTAGTTTTATACTTGTGAGTGTTGATGACACAGCTTTGCAACACTTGATATTCTAGTTTCAAGCATGTTTTACTCAATATAGGTCATCAAAGCTGTAATATCTTATTGAGATCATTTAGGACCAAAACACTTAAAACAAGTAAAATACTCTAACATAAAATCTGCTTAGTGAGAAGAATTATCTTATCAGACAGAAAATATTATTTGAGATATTTCATCTTACTTAGATTTCACTTTTTGCAGTGCAATGTATTTCTAATCATCACAATTACACTCAGCTGGAAATAATATTTGTGTATTGTCACAGTTTCTGTTTGTGTCTAAGTGTTTGTCTCTGTGTATTTATTTAAGTGGACCCCGACTTAAACAAGTTGAAAAACTTATTGGGGTGTTACCATTTAGTGGTCAATTGTATGGAATATGTACTGTACTGTGCAATGTACTAATAAAAGTTTCAATCAATCAATCAATCAGTCAATCAGTCTTTGTGAGAGTGGGCATGTTTTTGGGCGTAGGCTTGGCTCCAGCTCTCAGCCTGGCACGGCTGATCCCAGTTCCCTAATCAACTCACCTGCCTGCCATCAACTCATCACCTGCAGTCTATTTATGTTCGGACTTTACTCGGCGCGATTGCCAGATCGTTACTTTACCTACAATGTGAGCCTGCCTCAATCTGCTCTCCTGGACCACAAAAGCCAAGACCAGGGGTGTCAAACGTACAGCCCGGGGGCCGGATCAGGCTCGCGAACAAGTTTTATCCAGCCCGCTGGATGAGTTTGCCAAGTATAAAAAATTAACCTGAAATTTTTGAATGAAAAACACAACTGTTCTAAATGTGTCCACTGGATGTCGCAATAGCAATTCTTTGTATCTTTGTAGATGATGCTCCATATGTACAAAATAAACCACATGATGTTAGTACATCAGTCGAGGAAAATGATCAAACTACATAAATAACATCCTGTCATTTTATTTTGATATAATTTTTGTATCTTGATAGATTGAAAACTACCACCAATGAGTTAACTGATGAATATCATTACATAATGTATTCAGAAAGTATAAATAACGACAAATAAAGATAGAATACTATTAACCGCAACATGTAAGTGTAAAAAAAACCCAAAAACATGATTTGTACAATTTCAGAATGTGCTTGTTCTATTTTTAAACAAAGAAAACAATCTGAAGTGGTCTTTATTTTTAAGTTATCGTGCCGTGATTTTACCAGTCCGGCCCACTTGGGAGTATATTTTTCTCCATGTGGCCCCCCATCTAAAATGAGTTTAACACCCCTGTCCAAGATCTACAAGCTCCCCCCTTTCCCTCTTGGTTTTTCAATAAAAACCCTTGGATTTAGATTAGGTTATTTCCGCACTATTAGCCGCACCTAAAAACCACAAATTTACTCAAAAGCTGACAGTGCGGCTTATAACCCGGTGCGCTTTATATATGGATTAATATTAAGATTCATTTTCATAAAGTTTCGGTCTCGCAACTACGGTAAACAGCCGCCATCTTTTTTCCCCGGAGAAGAGGAAGTGCTTCTTCTTCTACGCAAGCAACCGCCAAGGTAAGCACCCGCCCCCATAGAACAGGAAGCGCTTCTTCTTCTACTATAAGCAACCACCCGCCCCGGTAGAAGAAGAAGAAGCGCGCGGATATTACGTTTCATTTCCTTTGTGTGTTTACATCTGTAAAGACCACAAAATGGCTCCTACTAAGCGACAGGTTTCCGGTTCATGAAAAGACGCAATCTCTCCATCCGCACACGGACTACTATTTCACAGCAACTGCCTAAAGACTTTCAAGAAAAGCTGGCTACTTTCCGTGCATATTGTAAAAACAAGATAGCTGAAAAAAAGATCCGGCCAGAGAACATTATCAACATGGACGAGGTTCCACTGACTTTTGATATTCCTGTGAACCGCACTGTGGATACAACGGGAGCACGTACGGTGAATATTCGCACCACAGGGAATGAGAAGTCATCCTTCACTGTGGTTCTAGCTTGCCATGCTAATGGCCAGAAACTTCCACCCATGGTGATATTCAAAAGGAAGACCTTGCCAAAAGAGACCTTTCCAGCCGGCGTCATCATAAAAGCTAACTCGAAGGGATGGATGGATGAAGAAAAGATGAGCGAGTGGTTAAGGTAAGTTTACGCGAAGAGGCCGGGTGGCTTTTTTCACGCAGCTCCGTCCATGTTGATATACGACTCCATGCGCGCCCACATCACGCTGGTTTTTAATATATTATTAAAGTTTGACTGACCTATCTGACTGTTTTTTTGACATTCCTTTAGCGCAGTTAGATGCGGCTTATAACACGGGGCGGCTTATAGGTGGACAAAGTTTTGAAATATGCCGTTCATTGAAGGCGCGGCTTTTAACCCAGGGCGGCTTATGGTGCGGAAAATACGGTATGTTTTTTTACCAGTGCACAAAATGAACCGTGCATGAACATCACCAACAAAACCAACACAGTGCATGAACTCACAACAAATTACACACCTTACACACATTACCATGAAATGATTAACGTGGACCCCGACTTAAACAGGTTGAAAAACTTATTGGGGTGCTACCATTTAGTGGTCAATTGTACGGAATATGTACTGTACTGTGTAAACTGTACTGTTTCATGTAATGTATTCTCTTCTTTTGCAATCTACAAGTAAAAGTTTCAATCGATCAATCAAACAACCTGCAAATCAGATGGAAAGTTAGAGGGAACATTGTTTGGGGGTATCCATAATACGCCGATAGGGAGAAGTTTTTATTTACACGATGAGTCGGATGTGTCTTGACCTCCGCCGAACCCCTGAGGCTGACTCACCGAACCCCTAGGGTTCCATCCAACCCAGGTTAAGAACCACTGATCTAAAAAGACAGAGGTGTCCGATACACGCTCATTCATCCAAAAAACTAATCATTCAAAAAGTGGGGCTTGTAACGTAATCCGATATACAGTGCCATTTTTTTTTTTTTACTAGGAATAAGTCTATAGACTCTACACTGCAAAAACTGAAATCTAAGTAAGATGAAATATGTCAAATAAGGGTGATATTTGCTTATTTTCTGTCTGATAAGATCATTCTTCTCACTAAGCAGATTTTATGTTAGAGTGTAACATGTGACATTTCAAAACATTTTGAACAGAAATAGTTCATGCACATTCAGATAAATTCTTCAAAATTATAATAAAAAATTTTTTGGCTGGGGGCCGGGCTGTATATATGTGCACTAATTGACTGAAAGAGCACGCACTTGACGCGATGATGTCATGTTATCCATGGAAAAATGCATTTTTAGACAATATGATTTGCCTGAGCGGCTAGGAGACCCCGAGAGTAACAAGCGCTTGCCTTGTTGCCTTTCCATTAAGAACAATAAATTAGTTTTTAGTATAAGTTTGCTGGTTTCAAGAAATGTAATGCCGAGCACATATCATTATGTCAAGATAATGGCACTAGCATTTACTGCATTTAAGAATATTTTTCAACATATTGAGAAAAAAGGTCTCATATTTGTTTTTTCCACCAAGAAAAGTGCACTTGTTATTAGTGAGAATATACTTATTTTAAGGTATTTTGGGGTTCATTGAGGTTAGCTAATTTTACTTGTTTTGGAAAGTCTTGACAAGCCAAATTTTCTTGTTCTATTTTAGATAATTTTGCTTAGTTCAAGTAAAATACCCCTCATTTTTGTATTTTTTTTTTCTAGTTTTTGAACACTGACTTTTTGCAGTGTGCGTTACACCTTGCACTGCAAACAAAGTTGACTTGTTTAAGATGTAAAAAGCAGAAGTTGATAAAAGACTTCCCAGCTGTGATATTTTACATGATGTTGGTGGTGTACAACCTATTGTGCTAATAATCAACAATCATATTGTCTAAAAATGCATTTTCCCATCGATAACATGACATCATCGCGCCAAGTGCGTGCTCTTTCAGTCACTTAGTGCGCAAAAAAAAAAAAATATATATATATATATATATATATATATATATATATTTTATATACAACATGCCAACTTCACTGGTTTTGGGTTCTGTGCATTTTGATACATTTGGATGACTATACATCCATTTTCCATAATTCTGTAGCACACATGTTTTATACTGTATGTTGGTTTAATGAGGGTTAAATTAGCAAACATTTGCTGAATATTTTTGGGCTTTTACCAAACGAAACAAGATTTTTATCGTGAAGTGATGCATTTTGTCTAAATTTTTTTGGCTCAGCCAGAGCCAACAATGCATCAATTAATCAAGACATTACCGTATTTTCCGCACTATATGTATATATATATATATATATATATATATATATATATATACAGTATATATATATACAGTATATATTTTATATACAACTGGCCAACTTCACTGGTTTTGGGTTCTGTTTATTTTGATACATTTGGATGACTATACATCCATTTTCCATAATTCTGTAGCACACATGTTTTATACTGTATGTTGGTTTAATGAGGGTTAAATTAGCAAACATTTGCTGAATATTTTTGGGCTTTTACCAAACGAAACAAGATTTTTATCGTGAAGTGATGCATTTTGTCTAACTTTTCTTGGCTCAGCCAGAGCCAACAATGCATCAATCAATCAAGACATTACCGTATTTTCCGCACTATATGGCACTATATGTATTTTCCGCACTATAAGGCGCACCTAAAAACCTCCAATTTTCTCAAAAGCTGACAGTGCGCCTTATAATCCGGCGCGCCTTATATATGGACCAATATTGAGCCACAACAGGTCTCGCAACTACGGGATGCATAACGTAACCCCAGCCTTTACTGTAGCGTCTATTCCATGGGTGTCGAACTCTGGCACGCGGGCCAAATTTGGCCCGCCGTGTAATTTCACTTGGCCCTTGAGGCGATATCAAATTAACACTAGAGCTGGCACGCCGATTATATACAGCGGCGGTGCTGCGGTAACACCGCATTCACCGCTAATTCTCATACTTGCCAACCTTCCCGGGAGAATCCCAAATTTCAGTGTCCCTCTCGAAAATCTGCCCCGAGCTGTTGTCACGTCCACTTTTCATCCAGTCCAACGAGTGCTTATTATTAAGCAGTTCACATCTAAATTTCTGACCATCAAAGTCGCCAAATCGCCGGCTTAACTCAGCGCCGAGTACACTGAGTTTTTCAGCAAACTGTGCGCCCACGGCGGTAGAGCATACTTGCCAACCCTCTCGAATTTCCCAGGAATTGCCCCTCCCGAAAATCTCCCGGGGCAACCATTCTCTCGTATATACGCCACACTGTGAATCCACACCAATGACAAACACATTTCGGGAGAACATCCGGACCGTAACACAACATAAACACAACAGAACAAATACCCAGAATCCCTTTGCAGCACTAACTCTTCCGGGATGTGGGCGGGCGGGGGCTATTTTGTGTTACGGTGCGGATGTTCTCCCGAAATGTGTTTGTCATTGGTGTGGATTCACAGTGTGGCGTATATACAAGAGAATGGTTGCCCCGGGAGATTTTCGGGAGGGGCAATTCCTGGGAAATTCGGGAGGGTTGGCAAGTATGCTCTACCGCCGTGGGCGCACAGTTTGCTGAAAAACTCAGTGTACTCGGCGCTGAGTTAAGCCGGCGATTTGGCGACTTTGATGGTCAGAAATTTAGATGTGAACTGCTTAGTAATCCCTTCGCAGTTGATGTGGAAAAAGCACCAATTAACCTCCAAATGGAGCTGATTGAACTCCAGTGTGATGACACGCTGAAGTCAAAGTATGAGGCTGTTGGCGCCGCACACTTTCCACAATTCATCCCTGTCACAATGCCTCAGCTCCGCACCCAAGCCGCTCAATTGCTCTCCATGTTCGGCAGCACTTATCTATGTGAGCAACTTTTCTCCTCAATGAAGATGACGAAAACGTCTCACAGGATACGTCTGACTGATGAACACCTTCGTTCGATAATGAAGGTTGCCTCAGCTCAAAGCCTGAGCCCCGACATTAATGAACTAGCATCCAAGAAAAGATGGCTTGGGCACATCAGATTAGATCAGTGTGTTGCAAACTGAGCAGTTTAAAGTCCTGAATGGTTGGTTTATTCATTGTTATTTTATTTTCTAATTTATTAGCCTGTGGAAAAAGTTAATGTTGATATTTACCTCACAAGGCTGCAAATAGAAAAGAGGCATTCCATTTGTATTTAAATTGTATTTGATATGCCATTGATTTTTTTTTAATTATTATTATTAGGGACCGCAATGTCCCTTTGGGACAGAGGACCCTATTGTATTTTGTGCGTTTTATTATTATTATTATTCCGCCGCCTCGTTGAGCTGTAATTTGACCCCCTTAACATGCTTCAAAACTCACCATATTTGACACACACATCAGGACTGTCAAAAATTGCCATCTAATCAAAAAACCAAACCCCAAAACTCAAAATTGCGCTCTAGCGCCCCCTAGGAAAAAACACAGACAAAACTGCTTGTAACTTCCAGTAGGAATGCCGTAGAGACATGAAACAAAAACCTCTATGTAGGTCTGACTTAGACCTAGATTTCATACATTGACATCCTTCAGCAAAAATCAACAGGAAGTTGGCAATTCCCCCTTCAAAAAACAGTCACTTTTGCCTCTTTGAGCTGTAATTTTACCCCATTGACATGCTTCAAAACTCACCAAACTGGACACACACATCATGACTGGCAAAAATTGCGATCTAATAAAAAAGCTCAACCCCAAAACTCCAAATTGCGCTCTAGCGCCTCCTAGGAAGAAAACAGACACAACTGCTCCTAGGAAGAAAACTCAGACAAAACTGCCTGTAACTTCCAGTAGGAATGTCTTAAAGACATGAAACAAAGCCCTCTATGTAGGTCTCACTTAGACCTACATTTCATATATTGACAACCCCCAGAAAAAATCAACAGGAAGTTTGCAATTCCCCCTTCAAAACAAAAGTTTTGTAAAAACAGGTCACCTATTTTCAAACATTATCTCCTCTGAGCGCGTTTGTCGTGTCGGCACAGGAGAGAGATTGAAACCTTCTGATTAAAAGTTGACCAAAGAGTATTAATTACTGTTTCGGTTTGGATTTTATGTGCCGTCAAATTCGGTCCCGTCCATCGCTGCTTGCAGCTTTAATTATTATTTGAAACTCGATTTTGCGTGTCACTATAAAGTTATATAAGCCTTGCTTGTTCAATATTCAATGCAAAACTTGTTTGGGTCCCTATTAAAAGGTTAATTTGTTCAACCTTGGCCCGCGACTTTGTTCAGTTTTACATTTTGGCCCACTCTGTATTTGAGTTTGACACCCCTGGTCTATTCCATGCGCCTTATAATGCGGTGCGCCTTATATATGAACAAAGTTTTAAAATAGGCCATTCATTGAAGGTGCGCCTTATAATCCGGTGCGCCTTATATATGCACAAAGTTTTAAAATAGGCCATTCATTGAAGGTGCGCCTTATAATCCGGTGCGCCTTATAGTGCGGAAAATACGGTACTTTAATATTTAAATAAATAATGAGAAATAAAGTTGATCACAGCGGTAGATTTAATGCATTCTCTTTAATGTGTAAAATATTGCGTTCCTCAGATGTTAAATATTGCAATTGAAGTGAAGCAATCACCAGCTTGAGCGTGCTCGACAAACGCCAGCAGCGGCGACAGTCAGACACATGAGAGTACGCGGCAGCATGAATATTTCAGCGCCGGGGGGATGAATATTTCACTCCTTCAATGAGATGTGAAAAAAGATGCGAGGATTGCATTACACTCGGAGGCCTGCATGAATAATGGCTGGCGAGATGAGAGGACATGTTCACGTTCAGAGACACAGGTGCGGCAGGTGTGGACACCGGGATGTCTTCAAAGTAAAAAAAAAAAAAAAAAAAAAGTAGTACGGTACACAAAGTTGATGATGGATCGAGGGCTGTGACCTACAAGGAGGTGCAGCTTAGTGATTAAAATACAAACTCTCACATTTAAAGCCTCCCTTCCATTGCCTTTTATGGTTTAGAGGCAAGATCCAATAATCTTTGTAAGGCCTCACAGGACTGTTTACACAACGCTGACACTGGGAAGGGACTTGGGTGTTTAGTTGGTCATAAATATTTTGTAACTCTAAATCCAATACATGCTTTTACATGGCTGCTTGGAGGTGTGCCGCGAGATACATAAAACAGGCACCAACCATGAGGACATAAGTGCTAGTCAATTTCTGCTACGCAATAGGGAGTTCATCTCCTATTTGCAACTATAACTACTTTCTACAACTTTCCAGGGGACGTCTGTAGGAAGTGTGCTGGAAGAACATTAGTGTGGTCTAATGTCATTGACGTCATACCTGATAGGGGGTCTGTTTTCCACACCAAACTCATCCTTAGTATTTGCACCTGGCTCACTGACCATAAACTATCCATCCATCCATCCATCTTCTTCCGCTTATCCGAGGTCGGATCGCGGGGGAAGCAGCCTCAGCAGGAAAGCCCAGACTTTCCTCTCCCCAGCCACTTCGTCCAGCTCTTCCCGGGGGATCCCGAGGCGTTCCCAGGCCAGCCGGGAGACATAGTCTTCCCAACATGTCCTGGGTCTTCCCCGTGGCCTCCTACCGGTTGGACGTGCCCTAAACACCTCCCTAGGGAGGCGTTCGGGTGGCATCCTGACCAGATGCTCGAACCACCTCATCTGGCTCCTCTCAATGTGGAGGAGCAGCGGCTTAACTTTGAGCTCCCGTCGGATGACAGAGCTTCTCACCCTATCTCTAAGAAAGAGCCCTGCCACCCGGCGGAGGAAACTCATTTCGGCCGCTTGTACCCGTGATCTTGTCCTTTCGGTCATAACTCAAAGCTCATGACCATAGGTGAGGATGGGAACGTAGATCGACCGGTAAATTGAGAGCTTTGCCTTCCGGCTCAGCTCCTTCTTCACCACAACAGATCGATACAGCGTCCGCATTACTGAAGATGCCGCACCGATCCGCCTGTCGATCTCACTCTTCCCTCACTCTTCCCTCACTCGTGAACAAGACTCCGAGGTACTTGAACTCCTCCACTTGGGGCAGGGTCTCCTCCCCAACCCGGAGATGGCATTCCACCCTTTTCCTGGCGAGAACCATGGACTCGGACTTGGAGGTGCTGATTCTCATCCCAGTCGCTTCACACTCGGCTGCGAACCGACCCAGCGAGAGCTGAAGATCCTGGCCAGATGAAGCCATCAGGACCACATCATCTGCAAAAAGCATTTGGTAGAACTAGAGGCTTTAATTTAGGATAAATACTGTGTCTTAAAGGCCTACTGAAATGTGATTTTCTTATTTAAACGGGGATAGCAGGTCCATTCTATGTGTCATACTTGATCATTTCGCGATATTGCCATATTTTTTGCTAAAAGGATTTAGTAGAGAACATCGACAATAAAGTTCGCAACATTTGGTCGCTGATAAAAAAGCCTTGCCTGTACCGGAAGTAGCAGACGAGTAGCGTGACGTCACAGGTTGTGGAGCTCCTCACATCTGCACATTGTTTACAATCATGGCCACCAGCAGCGAGAGCGGTTCGGACCGAGAAAGCGACGATTTCCCCATTAATTTGAGCGAGGATGAAAGATTTGTGGATGAGGAAAGTGAGAGTGAAGGACTAGAGGGCAGATAGGGAAGATGCTGTGAGAGGCGGGTGGGACCTGATATTCAGCTGGGAATGACTAAAACAGTAAATAAACACAAGACATATATATACTCTATTAGCCACAACACAACCAGGCTTATATTTAATATGCCACAAATTAATCCCGCATAACAAACACCTCCCCCCTCCCGTCCATATAACCCTCCAATACAACTCAAACACCTGCACAACACACTCAATCCCACAGCCCAAAGTACCGTTCACCTCCCCAAAGTTCATAAAGCACATATATTTCCCCAAAGTCCCCAAAGTTACGTATGTGACATGCACATAGCGGCACGCACGTACGGGCAAGCGATCAAATGTTTGGAAGCGTACTCACGGTACCGCGTCTGCGTATCCAACTCAAAGTCCTCCTGATAAGAGTCTCTGTTGTCCCAGTTCTCCACAGGCAAATGGTAAAGCTTGACTGTCATCTTCCGGGAATGTAAACAATGAAACACCGGCTGTGTTATCCGGCACAACAGTCAGGGGGTGCATTCTATGGCGGGGGTGCGTTATCCGGCACACCTGCCACAATACACCGCTTCCCACCTACAGCTTTCTTCTTTGCTGTCTCCATTGTTCATTGAACAAATTGCAAAAGATTCACCAACACAGATGTGCAGAATACTGTGGAATTTTGCGATGCAAACAGACGACTTAATAGCTGGCCACCATGCTGTCCCAAAATGTCCTCTACAATCTGTGACATCACGCGCTGACGTCATCATACCGAGACGTTTTCAGCAGGATATTTGCGCGAAATTTAAAATTGCACTTTAGTAAGCTAACCCGGCCGTATTGGCATGTGTTGCAATGTTAAGATTTCATCATTGA
>NC_084557.2:46763191-46765691 GCF_033978685.3 Nerophis lumbriciformis
TAATTTTGCCAAGTAAAATTCCTATTATCATTATGATATCGTTTTCTTATAAAATTGGGAACAATTTCTTATATTCTTACTTTTTCTGTAATATTGCAATATTTTCTCGTCAAATTATTACTTTTATAAGTAAAATGATTACTTTTATAAGTAAAAATTATTACTTTTTTAAGTAAAATTATTACTTTTTAATGCAAAATGGTGACATTTATCATAATAAAATTGTTCTTGTAAAATAGTGAACTTTTTTGAGTAAAATGGTGACTTTTGTCATAATTTTGCCAAGTAAAATTCCGATTATCATTATGATATTGCCAAAATTTGAAAGTTCTCTTATAAAATTGTGACTTTTGTCAAGTAAAATTACAATTATTTTCATAAAATTGCCAACATTTTAAGCTTTTCTTGTAAAATTGCGAAAGTTATCGAGTAAAATTCCAACTTTTATCATAATATTGCACAAATGTTCAGTTTTTTTTGTAAAATTTTGACTTGCAAATTTTATTATAATACAGCCAAAACTTATCTCGAAAGGGTGGTCCGAAAGAGGTAGGCATTTTTCGGAGGTCTCAAGAAGGTAACAAATTCAAGAATGGGTGTGTGTGTTTGTGTGTGTGTGTGCACTTGTCTCACCGTCCTTGTGTGGACATACACTTGACAAACCAACCTTTCTGTGAGGACCTTTTGACTTGTGGTCCTCACAACTACAGAAGTAAAATATTTTTTTTTACTTTGTGTGTTTTGCATTCTGAAGTGAGGTTGCAACTCTCTACTCCCATCTAGTGGTAGATATAAATGTTTTCCATCATTCTAGCTATAGTGGAAAGGGGGGCCCTCCCAACCTACTAACCAAATGTGGGTCCACACAAAGTAGGCAAGACATGTATGTGTGTGTGTGTGTGTGTGTTCTTGTATTTCTAGCCTTCTTGAGACATCAGCAAGGAAAAGTGCCGTCCATATGAGGACCCGTGAACAAGTTTGGAGGTCTCAAGAAAGTAAGAAATACACAAATGTGTGTGTGTGTGTGTGTGTGTGTGTGTGTGTGTTCTTGTATTTCTACCGTTCTTGAGACATCAACAGGGAAAAGTACCTTCCATATGAGGACCCGTGAACAAGTTTGGAGGTCTCAAGAAGGTAAGAAATACAAAAATGTGTGTGTGTGTGCACTTGTCTCACCATCCTTGTGTGGACATACACTTGACAAACCAACCTTTCTGTGAGGACCTTTTGACTTGTGAGGACATTTTCCTGGTCCTCACAACTACAGAAGTAAAATATTTTTTTTTACTTTGTGTGTTTTGCATTCTGAAGTGAGGTTGCAAATCTCTACTCCCATCTAGTGCTAGATATACATTGTTCCATCATTCTAGCTATAGTGGAAAGGGGGGCCCTCCCAATCTACTAACCAAACGTGAGTCCACACAAAGTAGGCAAGACATGGATGTGTGTGTGTGTGTGTGTGTGTGTGTATGTGTGTGTGTGTGTGTGTGTGTGTGTGTGTGTGTGTGTGTGTGTGTGTGTGTGTTCTTGTATTTTTACCCTTCTTGAGACATCAACAAGGAAAAGTAGCGTCCATATGAGGACCGGTGAACAAGTTAGGACCAAAATCATGGTCGCAATACAAAAAGCCATTGCATCTAATAGAGAGCCAAATACTAGAGTCCGTGAACATTGCTCCAAAGTCAGGATTTTTTGGTTGATTTAAATTGCATACAAAAGTAAACATTGACAGGTGCAAAGGGAGCGATATATGATAAAACAAGATGGCAGCTAAAGAAGGACTTTCCTATTCATCCCCCCCAAAAAAACGCCAGGTGAACAGCTGATTTTACGATTTCCGGTGCTGACGTAAGACAACCCGCGTCCCATATGTGACCATAGGATGAACAAATACACTACGCTACTAAGACTATAGTGGCCATTAACAGTTAGCTTCCACAGCTGGGTTGCCCAAAGTGCGGCACAGGGGCCATCTGTGGTCCTTGACTCCTTTGTCATCGGGCTTAAGCACATTCCAAAAAAAAAAAATAGAGATCTCAATTGCACCCCTGGTGGTGAAATCTATCAAAATGTGCGTGGTCCCAAAAAGGAGGGATTTTTAAAATTGACTGTGTGTCGGTTTTAAAAGTGCTCCCCCTCTGGTCAACATATGAAATAACAAGTGTGTGTAGAAATTTGAAGTGCTCCCCCTCTGGCCAACATATGTAAGAACAAGTGTGTGTAACAAATTGAAATAGGCCCCTTTGGCCAAAATATATTTAAAAAAATAAATAAATATGTATATAAAGACATACTGTAACAACTCAAAGTAAATAATGAAGACTAAAAACCAATTACAAAAAAAAAAAAAAAAAATTACTAAAAGCAGTCTTTTTCTCACAATGTGTCAACTTTTTTCTTATAAAATTGGGAACAATTTCTTGTATTCTTTCTTTTTCTGTAATATTGCAATATTTTCTCGTAAAATTATTACTTTTTAATGCAAAATGGTGACATTCAT
>NC_084557.2:46773191-46863191 GCF_033978685.3 Nerophis lumbriciformis
CGCACCGTAACACAACATAAACACAACAGAACAAATACCCAGAACCCCTTGCAGCACTAACTCTTCCAGGACGCTACAATATACACCCCTTGCTACCACTTACCCCCCCTCCCACCTCAAACCCCCCCCCCCCCCCCCCCCCAACCCCGCCCACCTCAACCTCCTCATGCTCTCTCAGGGAGAGCATGTCCCAAATTCCAAGCTGCTGTTTTGAGGCATGTTCAAAAAATAATGCATTTTGTGACTTCAATAATAAATATGGCAGTGCCATGTTGGCATTTTTTTCCATAACTTGAGTTGATTTATTTTGGAAAACCTTGTTACATTGTTTAATGCATCCAGCGGGGCATCACAACAAAATTAGGCATAATAATGTGTTAATTCCACAACTGTATATATCGGTATCGCTTGATATCGGAATCGGTAATTAAAAGTTGGACAATATCGGAATATCGGCAAAAAAGCCATTATCGGACATCTCTACTTTTAATGTGTACGGTGAGTTCAAGGACCGCCAAAATTAGTAGGACAAAATGGCGCTGGCCAAATACTGTCATCAGTGACGCATGAACACAAACATATTAAACAGTGGGCTTTCTATCAATTAGGAAGGTTTGTGTCATGTTTGTCCGCCTACACAAACATTATTAAAACAACAAATATATTTTCCCCCTTCTTTTTCCATTCTTGAAAAAGCTCCAGAAAGCCACTAGGGCAATGCTAAAGAGCCGCATGCGGGTCGCTGACCCCTGAGTTAACCTGTAAAAACAATAAAATGAAAAGCTTTTACAGTAAAATACTGGTAGATAAGTCAGCACCTGAATTGACAAACTGTACCACTGTTGTTTTTACGTGAAGCTTTTTGCAACTAAGCTGCCAGGTTTTTACTTTAAAACGGGTGTCAAACTTGTTTTTATTTAGGGCCACATCACAATTAATACATTTAGCCAGAAAGTGCTTTATTATTTATAGCCTTTTGTAGACCACATAAAATAATGTGGCAGGCAACATAAGATGTTGTGGCGCGCAACTTCAAATGATGATTTGGTCGACCACCTAAAACCTAGGTGTCGGATATGGCCCCCCGGGATGATATTTGATTAGTATTTGTCAAGACTTGGTCCTTAGGTTTTGTTTATCCGGAAGGCAACGGAAAGTTGGCTCGGGCGAGACGGGAATGTGAGTACACGATTTATTAAACACTATCAAAAAAGAACAAACGAAAGGCGCACACGAGGGCGGAGGTAAAAAACTTGGCTAATGAAAACAAAAGACTTGCACAAAGGCAAAAGACTATGAACAAGAAACAAAAACTTACTTGGCATGGAACTGTGAACGTGGCATGAAGAAGCGTGATCATAAAGTGTGATGTTGCCAGAAAGACAGCCTGGCAACTCGAAGCTTAAATAATAGTGACATGATTAGTGAAAACAGGTGCGTGACTCAAAACGTGAAACAGGTGCGTGACGTGACAGGTGAAAACTAATGGTTGCTATGGTGACAAAACAAGAGAGTGAAACCAGGAACTAAAACGCGTCCAAAAAACAAACAGCACATGGCCAAACAAAAACATGATCAACACAGACATGACAGTATTAGAAGCGGCCCGCAGGCCACGGCCGCCTGCTGCTGTTTTGCACGCACCAATACTCCATCAGTGTTGGCGCTAGGAATTTTCAAAATGGGGTCCCAAGGACCCCATCAAGTCATTAAAATGGAGTCCCACAGTAAATTTTTGGGGTCCCACTTTTTTGTAACCGTTTTGAAAACAAATGATAAATGTATTAGGGGTGTAACGGTACACAAAAATGTCTGTTCAGTACGTACCTCGGTTTAGAGGTCACGGGTCGGTTCATTTTCGGTACAGTAAGAAAACAACAAAATATAAATTTTTTGGTTATTTATTTACCAAATTTGTAAACAATGGCTTTATCCTTTTAACATTGGGAACACTATAATAATTCTGCCCACGTTAATCAACATTAAACTGCCTCAAGTTGTTGCTCAGATTAAATAAAATGACAAAACTTTTCTTCTACATATAAAAAGTGCAACATTAAACAGTTTGAAGTCAACTCATCATGCTTAATTTATTACAGATTTTGGAAGCCTGTAGTTGGTTTTTATTATGTAAATGTTATATTTTTTATCAAAATGTGATGGCAGGGACCCTGCCATTCAAAACTAGGCTGCTCCATTACTAATGATTAATGTAACTATTGCTGAAAAAATAGTACAGTAGCAATAGGAGAGACTATTCATCCCTGAACATCATGGAGTTCATGTAGGCTTAATGATGCACTTACATTATTATATCAACTATCAGAGATAGTGGATAAAGCCATTGTTTACAAATTTGGTAAATAAATAACCAAAAAAAATGTATTTTCTTGTTTTCTTACTGTACCGAAAATGAACTGAACCGTGACCTCTAAACCGAGGTACGTACCGAACCGACATTTTTGTGTACCGTTACACCCCTAGTAGAGAGAGTGTTTTGCATTTTGCCATCATCCCTTGTAACCCTTTTTTAATGTTGATTGGACGTTTTATATACTATCCACAAAGTTCAATGAGCAGCTTGTGTTATGTGTGACCATATTTATTGAATTTTTGTACCGTTTGATTTTTTGCTCTCTGCTCTGTGACAAGGGAAGGTTGTTTGGATTGGGTCATACAAGTGTATGATGCGCTTTTTTTGCTTAAAAAGTACAATTAAAGGCAGATATACTTTTGTTGGCCACCAGATGGCGACTAAATCGCAGCAATCAGACCACTGGATATTTATATATGACATGGATACACCGTTCCCTGTCTAATTGTGTATTGAACCGTGCCATCCTGCCGGCCGGCCACATTTAGCCAGCGGGCTGTAGTTTGGACACCCCTGATGTAGTGTAATGACCTGCTTATGTCATAATGTTCAGAATTCTGGCGTTCATGTATGCATCTTACTGTGAGTGTGATTGGTGGATAAAAAGGAAGTGTTGTGGAGCATACTTGCCAACCTTCCCGATTTTTCCGGTAGACTCCCGAATTTCGGTGCCCTTCCGGAAAATCTCCCGGGGCAACCATTCTCCAGAATTTTTCCCGATTTTCACCCAGACAACAATATTGAGAGTGTGCCGTGATGGTACTGCCTTTAAAGGGGAACATAATCACAATTTCAGGATGGTTAAAACCATTAAAAATCAGTTCCCAGGGGCTTATTATATTTTTCGAAGTTTTTTTCAAAATTTTACCCATCACGCAATATCCCTAAAAAAAGCTTCAAAGTGCCTGATTTTAACCATCGTTATAAACACCCGTCCGTTTTCCTGTGACGTCACATAGTGAAGCCAACACAAACAAACATGGCGGAAAGAACAGCAAGCTATAGCGACATTAGCTCGGATTCAGACTCGGATTTCAGCGGCTTAAGCGATTCAACAGATTTTGAATATATTGAAACGGATGGTTGTAGTGTGGAGGCAGGTAGCGAAAACGAAATTGAAGAAGAAACTGAAGCTATTGAGCCATATCGGTTTGAACCGTATGCAAGCGAAACCGACGAAAACGACACGACAGCCAGCGACACGGGAGAAAGCGAGGACGAATTCGGCGATCGCCTTCTAACCAACGATTGGTATGTGTTTGTTTGGCATTAAAGGAAACTAACAACTATGAACTAGGTTTACAGCATATGAAATACATTTGGCAACAACATGCACTTTGAGAGTGCAGACAGCCCAGTTTTCATCAATTAATATATTCTGTAGACATACCCTCATCCGCTCTCTTTTCCTGAAAGCTGATCTGTCCAGTTTTGGAGTTGATGTCAGCAGGCCAGGGAAGCTAGGGTCGATATTCTTCTCTTGATCATCTTCGGTGGCATAAGGGACGGTGTGAGCCAAGACATCCAGGGGGTTTAGCTCGCTCGTCTGCGGGAACAAACTGCCGCCATTGCTTGCCGTGCTACCGAGGTCCTTTGTCCCTGAATTGCTCACACACTCCGGCAGATTCAATGGGGGTCTGGCGGCAGATTTCTTTGACTTTATCGTTGGAAATGCATCTGCTTTGAGTGTCGCAGGATATCCACACATTCTTGCCATCTCTGTCGTAGCATAGCTTTCGTCGGTAAAGTGTGCGGAACAAACGTCCAATTTCTTGCCACTTTCGCATCTTTGGGCCACTGGTGCAACTTGAATCCGTCCCTGTTCGTGTTGTTACACCCTCCGACAACACACCGACGAGGCATGATGTCTCCAAGGTACGGAAAACAGTCGAAAAAACGGAAAATAACAGAGCTGATTTGACTCGGTGTTTGAGAAAATGGCGGATTGCTTCCCGATGTGACGTCACATTGTGACGTCATCGCTCCGAGAGCGAATATTAGAAAGGCGTTTAATTCGCCAAAATTCACCCATTTAGAGTTCGGAAATCGGTTAAAAAAATATATGGTCTTTTTTCTGCAATATCAAGGTATATATTGACACTTGGAGTCCACATCTCTAATGACTTCTCCTGGACAGTCAACACCACATCAATCATCAAGAAGGCTCAGCAGCGGCTACACTTCCTTAGAGTCCTCGGGAAGTACAACCTGAAGCCTGACCTGCTGCTGACCTTCTACCGCTCGTCCATCGAGAGCCTGCTGACCTACTGTATTACGGTATGGTACGGCAGCTGCACTGCAGCAGACAGGGAGAGGCTGCAAAGAGTGGTCAAGACGGCTCAGAAGATCATCGGCCGCCCTCTCCCCTCTCTGACGGACATCTACACCTCCCGCTGCCTCAACAGAGCCAGTGCCATCATCAAAGACAGCACCCACCCTGGCTCTGACCTGTTCCACCTGCTTCCCTCTGGGAAGCGCTACAGGTGCATTAAAACCAAAACAAACAGGCTAAAGAACAGCTTCTTCCCCAGGGCCATAACCATCCTGAACGGACTGCCCCATTGTCCCTCATAACTGCCTTGTCTTCGGTGCAATAACCCATTCCACCAACCACCCTGTTTTTGTTTTGTTTTTTCATGTATATATTCATTTCACACCATATTCATTGCACTTCTACATTTTTTAAATTTTTATATATTTGCACATTGTTTTTCTAGCATGCACACATCGCACTGTATGGAATGGCCTCAATCTCGTTACCTTGCGTAATGACAATAAAGCTGATTCTGATTCTGATTCTGATTCTTACATAGGTCTGAGGATAATGTTCCCCTTTAATGTCCTCTACAACCTGTCGTTGCACTCGCTTTTACTCCATACAAACAGCGTGCCGACCCAGTCACATGTTGTATGCGGCTTTTACAGACACACGTAAGCGACTGCAATGCATACTTGATCTGAAGGTGGCCGTATAAACAACTTTAACACTGTTAAAAATATGCGCCACACTGTGAGCCCACACCAAACAAGAATGACAAACACATTTCGAGAGAACATCCGCACCGTAACACAACATAAACACAGCAGAACAAATACCCAGAATCCCTAACTCTTCCAGGCTACATTATACACCCACGCTACCACCAAACCCCACCCCCTCAACTCCCGAATTTAGAGGTCTCAAGGTTGGCAAGTATGTTATGGAGAGCGACAGAGAAAGGGTGTGTGAGCGTTTGGAACTGAGCACTGCTTTTAATGTGTTAATGATGTGCCTTTGTCGAGTACTACATTACTTACAATGTGTTGCTTGCCTAGTAGCTAAGTGAGCATTCATTCAGCACATAAATGAGGCACTGATAGCTACTTCCAGGAGTTGTAAACTGCCGTCCTGTGCTCCATGCTCTCAGGCTGCAGCTATCAAAGACTTCCAGGCATTACATGCTCACGCCGTGCGCCAAGGTCTGTTTCGATCCCGGCCCGCCTTCTTCCTGGCCCATCTGGCTCACATCCTGCTGCTGGAAGTTCTGGCCTGGACGCTGGTGTGGATCTGGGGCACCAGTTGGCCCCTGACGCTGCTTTGTGCCGTCCTGCTGGCAATTGCACAGGTGACCGCAGGAATCTGATCTTGCTGAATAATATACAGTCATGTAAAAATGGTGTCTTAATTGTGTGAAAATACTGTATGTCGAAACATGCAACGACTGTGTTGCCTGTGCTAGTATTTTTTCTGACATCACATGTAGGCGCTTGTCCTAAAGTTAGACATCATGTTGATTACATTTCTTCTACAAACCCCGTTTCCATATGAGTTGGGAAATTGTGTTAGATGTAAATATAAACGGAATACAATGATTTGTAAATCCTTTTCAACCCATATTCAATTGAATGATATTTGATGTTCAAACTCATGAACTTTGTTTTTTTTTTTGCAAATAATAATTAACTTAGAATTTCATGACTGCAACACGTGCCAAAGTAGTTGGGAAAGGCCATGTTCACCACTGTGTTACATGGCCTTTCCTTTTAACAACACTCAATATACAATTGGGAACTGAGGAAACTAATTGTTGAAGCTTTAAAGTTAAAGTTAAAGTACCAATGATTGTCACACACACACTAGGTGTGGTGAAATGTGTCCTCTGCATTTGACCCATCCCCTTGTTCACCCCCTGGGAGGTGAGGGGAGCAGTGGGCAGCAGCTGTGCCGCGCCCGGGAATAATTTTTGGTGATTTAACCCCCAATTCCAACCCTTGATACTGAGTGCCAAGCAGGGAGGTAATGGGTCCCATTTTTATAGTCTTTGGTATGACTCGGCCGGGGTTTGAACTCACAACCTACCGATCTCAGGGCGGACACTCTAACCACTAGGCCACTGAGTAAAATTATTAAAAAGTAAAATTATTTCCCATTTCTTGTTTTATGTAGAGCTTCAGTCGTTCAACAGTCCGGGGTCTCCGCTGTCGTATTTTACGCTTCATAATGCGCCACACATTTTCGATGGGAGACAGGTCTGGACTGCAGGCGGGACCAGGAAAGTACCCGCACTCTTTTTTTACGAAGCCACGCTGTTGTAACACGTGCTGAATGTGGCTTGGCATTGTCTTGCTGAAATAAGCAGGGGCGTCCATGAAAAAGAAGGCGCTTAGATGGCAGCATATGTGTTATGTAATGTCAAAGGGAAGGAGGCGACACCAAGGCAGAACTGCGGTTTAGAAGGTTTATTTAAACCTTTGATGAATGTGTGGGGTGTGTATGCTACCACTAGTGAATGAATGCGGACGATGTGTGGAATTAACAATGTGATATTTACCAGTGGGTGTTGTCGGTGCGTGTTGAGTGAATCTTTCACCAAATCCAAGGGGGAAGGCAAAGAGGCAGTCAGCGGGGAGGCAAGCAGTCGAGGGCAGGAGAGAGGCAACGATGTCAATGTCCAGGCAGTGGTCAAGGATCGAGGGAGGCAAGCAAATATCCGGGAGGGAGTTGTGAGGCAAGACACGAACTCGGGTAACAGGGAAGACACTGTAGAAGACACAAAGGACATCAATAAGGAACGAGGAAGAGCACAAAGAAGGCGAGCAAGGAACGAGGGAGGGGTGCCAGACGTGTTGCTTACTCAGGGGAGATTGGCTACGTTCTGGCGAAGGTCTCCTGGGTCCACTGGCTTTTATGCCGCTCCCTCTCGTCAAGTCCAGGTGTGCTGATGCACAATTGTTTGCAGCCTTGTTGCTGCGTGGGTGGGGCGTGTCCAGACGAGCAGCCCAAGGAGGAACTCTGACAAACACTTGCAGGAGGAATGCGGGTACGAGTCTGTGCCGTGACAATATGTTGTTCCAAAACCTGTATGTACATTTCAGCATTAATGGTGCCTTCACAGATGTGTAAGTTACCCATGCCTTGGGCACTAATACACCCCCATACCATCACACATGCTGGCTTTTGAACTTTGCGTCGATAACAGTCTGGATGGTTCGCTTCCTCTTTGGTCCGGATGACACGATGTCGAATATTTCCAAAAACAATTTGAAATGTGGACTCGTCAGACCACAGAACACTTTTCCACTTTGCATGAGTCCATCTTAGATGATCTCGGGCCCATAGAAGCCGGCGGCGTTTCTGGGTGTTGTTGATAAATGGCTTTCGCTTTGCATAGTAGAGCTTTAACTTGCACTTACAGATGTAGCGACCAACTGTATTTAGTGACAGTGGTTTTCTGAAGAGTTCCTGAGCCCATGTGGTGATATCCTTTAGAGATTGATGTCGGTTTGAGGGATCGAAGGTCACGGTTTCCAGCCATGCCGCTTACGTGGAGTGATTTCTCCAGATTCTCTGAACCTTTTGATGAAATTATGGACCGTAGATGTTGAAATCCCTAAATTTCTTGCAATTGCACTTTGAGAAACGTTGTTCTTAAACTGTTTGACTATTTGCTCACGCAGTCGTGGACAAAGGGGTGTACCTCGCCCCATCCTTTCTTGTGAAAGACCGAGCATTTTTCGGGAAGCTGTTTTTATACCCAATCATGGCACCCACCTGTTCCCAATTAGCCTGCACACCTGTGTGATGTTCCAAATAAGTGTTTGATGAGCATTCCTCAACTTTATCAGTATTTATTGCCACCTTTCCCAACTTCTTTGTCACGTGTTGCTGGCATCAAATTCTAAAGTTAATGATTATTTGCAACAAAAAAAAAAAATGTTAATGAGTTTGAACATCAAATATGTTGTCTTTGTAGCATATTCAACTGAATATGGGTTGAAAATGATTTGCAAATCATTGTATTCCGTATATATTTACATCTAACACAATTTCCCAACTCATATGGAAACGGGGTTTGTATTTTCCCCACACAGCTAAATGCGCTCTACTAAACAACTGATGGTAACTTTAGGGTGTTTAGCCAAAATACCACACAATTTGGACACGCAATAACGTTTTTTAGTGGAGATTGTGCTCAAAATGCTTTGGAAGACTATTAAGAACCCAGTGAAGGCCTTTTTTTTTGTTATGTCGCTTTATGCAACACTCAATTGTGTCTTTATTGTCTGCACTCCAAGTCCCAAACAGGATGGTTGCAGCATGACTTTGGTCACCTGTCTGTTTTCAAAACGTCCAAATGGAATCACATCCTCCACAAGTTTCTTATTGGACACTTAAAGGTAATACACCTCCTCTTACTAATCAAATGAGCAAAATTAAATTGCTGTTTTTTTCCACCATAGGGAGCTTCTGCTAATTGGTGGAATCATCGCCATTTCCAGCATCACGCCAAACCCAACGTCTTTAGTAAGGACCCTGATGTCAACATGCTGCGCTTCTTTGTTATTGGAGCCACTCAGCCTGTGGAGGCAAGCTTAACATACATGTCCATATACAGTACAGGGACAAACCTTAACACACACTTTATGTACTGCAGAATACCGAACCTTAACATACAGTTTAGGTACAATAATAAACCCTAATATACAGTTTAGGTACAAAAACAAACCTCAACATACAGTTCATATACAATAACGAACCTTAACATACAGTTCATATACAATAATGAACCTTAACATACAGTTTATGTACAATACGAAACCTTAACATACAGTTCAGATACAATAACAAAACTTAACATACAGTTAATGTACAATAACAAAGCTTAACATAAAGTTTATGTACAATAACAAACTTCAACATACAGTTTATGTACAATAATATACCTTAACATACAGTTTATGTACAATAAGAAACCTAAACAAACAGTTTATGTACAATAACAAACCTAAACAAACAGTTTATGTACAATTACAAATCTCAACATACAGTTTATGTACAATACAGAATCTTAACAAACAGATTATGTCCAATAACAAACCTCAACATAGTGTTCATATACAATAACGAACCTTAACAAACAGTTTATGTCCAATAATGAACCTTGACATACCGTTTATGTACAATAACAAATCTTAACATACAGGTCATATACAATAACGAACCTTAACATAGATTTTATGTACAATAACAAACCTTAACATACAGTTTATGTACAATAATGAACCTTAACATACAGTTTATGTACAATACCGAATCTTAACAAACAGATTATGTCCAATAACATACCTCAACATACAGTTCATATAATATAACGAACCTTAACAAACAGTTTATGTACAATAACAAACCTCAACATACAGTTCATATACAATAACAAACCTTAACATACAGTTAATGTACAATAATGAACCTTAACATACAGTTTATGTACAATAACAAATCTTAACATACAGGTCATATACAATAACGAACCTTAACATGCATTGTATGTACGATAATGAACCTTAACATACAGTTTATGTACAATACCAAACCTTAACATACAGTTTATGTACAATAATGAACCTTAACATACAGTTTATGTACAATAATGAACCTTAACATACAGTTTATGTACAACAATGAACCTTAACATACAGTTTATGTACAATAACAAATCTTAACATACAGGTCATATACAATAACGAACCTTAACATGCATTGTATGTACGATAATGAACCTTAACATACAGTTTATGTACAATAACAAATCTTAACCTACAGGTCATATACAATAACGAACCTTAACATACATTTGATGTACAATACCAAACCTTAACATACAGTTTATGTACAACAATGAACCTTAACATACAGTTTATGTACTATAACAAATCTTAACATACAGGTCATATACAATAACGAACCTTAACATACATTTGATGTACAATACCAAACCTTAACATACAGTTTATGTACAATAATGAACCTTAACATACAGTTTATGTACAATAACACATCTTAACATACAGGTCATATACAATAACAAACCTTAACATACAGTTTATGTACAATAATGAACCTTACCATACAGTTTATGTACAATAATGAACCTTAACATACAGTTTATGTACAATAATGAACCTTAACATACAGTTGATGTACAATAATGAACCTTAACATACAGTTTATGTACAATAACGAACCTTAACATACAGTTTATGTACAATAACAAACCTTAACATACAGTTTATGTACAATAATGAACCTTAACATACAGTTGATGTACAATAATGAACCTTAACATACAGTTTATGTACAATAACGAACCTTAACATACAGTTTATGTACAATACCGAACCTTAACATACATTTTATGTACAATAACAAACCTTAACATACAGTTTATGTACAATAACGAACCTTAACATACAGTTTATGTACAATAATGAACCTTAACATACAGTTTATGTACAATAACAAATCTTAACATACAGGTCATATACAATAATGAACCTTAACATACAGGTTATGTACAATAATGAACCTTAACATACAGTTTATGTACAATAATGAACCTTAACATACAGTTTATGTACAATAATGAACCTTAACATTCAGTTTATGTACAATAACAAATCTTAACATACAGGTCATGTACAAAAACGAACCTTAACATACATTTTATGTACAATAACAAACCTTAACATACAGTTTATGTACAATAACGAACCTTAACATACAGTTTATGTACAATAATGAACCTTAACATACAGTTTATGTACAATAACACATCTTAACATACAGTTCATATACAATAACAAACCTTAACATACAGTTTATGTACAATAACAAATCTTAATATACAGGTCATATACAATAACGAACCTTAACATACAGTTTATGTACAATAATGAACCTTAACATACATTGTATGTACAATAACAAACCTTAGCATACAGTTTATGTACAATAATGAACCTTAACATATAGTTTATGTAAAATAACAAATCTTAACATACAGGTCATATACAATAATGAACCTTAACATACAGTTTATGTACAATAATGAACCTTAACATACATTTGATGTACAATAACAAACCTTAACATACAGTTTATGTACAATAAAGTACCTTAACATACAGTTTATGTACAATAACAAATCTTAACATACAGTTCATATACAATAACGAACCTTAACATACAGTTTATGTAAAATAATGAACCTTAACATATAGTTTATGTACAATAACAAATCTTAACATACGGTCATATACAAGAATGAACCATAACATACATTTTATGTACAATAACAAACCTTAGCATACAGTTTATGTACAATAAAGAACCTTAACATACAGTTTATGTACAATAACAAATCTTAACATACAGTTCATATACAATAACGAACCTTAACATACAGTTTATGTACAATAATGAACCTTAACATATAGTTTATGTACAATAACAAATCTTAACATACAGGTCATATACAAGATTGAACCATAACATACATTTTATGTACAATAACAAACCTTAGCATACAGTTTATGTACAATAATGAACCTTAACATATAGTTTATGTACAATAACACATCTTAACATACAGGTCATATACAATAACGAACCTTAACATACAGTTTATGTACAATAATGAACCTTAACATACATTTGATGTACAATAAAAAACCTTAACATACAGTTTATGTACAATAATGAACCTTAACATATAGTTTATGTACAATAACAAATCTTAACATACAGGTCATATACAATAACGAACCTTAACATACATTTTATGTACAATAACAAACCTTAACATACAGTTTATGTACAATAATGAACCTTAACATACAGTTTATGTACAATAACAAATCTTAAAATACAGGTCATATACAATAACGAACCTTAACATACAGTTTATGTACAAAAACAAACCTTAACATACAGTTTATGTACAATAATGAACCTTAACATACAGTTTAAGTACATTAACAAACCTTAACATACAGTTTATGAACAATAATGAGCCTTAACATACAGTTAATATACAATAACGAACCTTTATATATATATATATATATATATATATATATATATATATATATATATATATATATATATATATATATATATCTATATATATATATATATATATATATATATATATATATATATATATATATATATATATATATATACAATATAGCATACTTAAACATACAATATATATATATACAATAACACAATTTAACATACAATTTATATACAATAACACACTTTAACACACACTTTATATTCGATGACACATGTCCAACATCTTACTAACTCAACACTCCTGTCTTCTACAGTACGGCACCAAAAAGGTCAAACGTATGCCCTACAACCATCAGCACCTATACTTTTTCTTGGGTATGTGCTTCGTTTCTTTTCTACTGCAACTTAGTCATCCATAGTGAATGAACCAATGACACCTTTTCTGTTTCAGTTGGACCTCCGCTGCTAATTCCAGTTTATTTCCACATTCAAATAATGCATGGTATGATATCTCGACGTGACTGGGTGGTAAGATACTGATTATTTGTGTTTCACATGTTCTACTGTATACTAGGAAAGTTACTTATTGTCTCTTCAAATTTGTTTTAAATTCTTTTTTGATTACTAAAGTTAATTATTTTGCTAAAGTTCATTTGTTTTTATATTAGCTTAGTTATCTTATTAGCACCTTAGTGAGTTCGATAGGACACGACGTCCTCAGTTTCCAAAAACAATTTGAAATGTGGACTCGTCAGACCACAGAACACTTTTCCACTTTGCATTAGTCCGTCTTACATGAGCTCGGGCCCAGCAAAGCCTGCGCCGTTTCTGGGTGTTGTTGATAAACGGCGTTCGCTTTGCATAATACAGTTTTAACTTGCACTTACAAATGTAGCGACAAACTGTAGTTACTGACAGTGGTTTTCTGCAGTGTTCCTGAGCCCATGTGGTGATATCTTTTACACACTGATGTCATTTTTTGATGCAGTACCGCCTGAGGGAACGAAAGTCCGTAATATCATCGCTTACGTTCAGTGATTTCTCCAGATTCTCTGAGCCTTTTGATGATATTACACAATTGCTCGTTGAGAAATGTTCTTAAACTGTTCGACAATTTGCTCACGCATTTGTTGACAAAGTGGTGACCCTCGCCCCATCCTTGTTTGTGAATGACTGAGCTTTTCATGGAAGCCGCTTTTATACCCAATCATGGCACCCACCTGTTCCCAATTAGCCTGTTCACCTGTGGGATGTTCCAAATAAGTGTTTGATGAGCATTCCTCAACTTTATCAGTATTTATTGCCACTTGTGAAACATGTTGCAGGCATCAAATTCCAAATGAGCTAATATTTGCAAAAAATAACAACGTTTTCCAGTTCGAACATGAAATATCTTGTCTTTGCAGTCTATTCAATTGAATATAAGTTGAAAAGGATTTGCATTTACCATTTACAAAACGTGCCAACTTCACTGGTTTTTTGGGTTTGTAATTTTGTAGGTCCATTCTCACCCTAGTTAGCCTTTTAGCTCATCTGTACATTGGTTATTAGCTAATTAACTTCTACGTTTCCTCCTTATAATCTGTGTTAACATATTAGCACATTAATGCGTTCGTTAGCTATTTTTCTTATTTGCACCTTTGTTAATTATCTCATTAGCATGTTAGTTAATTAGCTTATTAGCATTTGTTTTTACTTATTTGGCTCATTTTCAATCTGGTTCGTGGTTTCATTGGCATGTTAGCTCATGTTCACACTCGTTTTAGTTAGAGATGTCCGATAATATCGGCCGATGAATGCTTTAAAATGCAATATCGGAAATTGTCGGTATCGGTTTCAAAAAGTAAAATTTATGACTTTTTAAAACGCCGCTGTGTACACGGACGTAGGGAGAAGTACAGAGCGCCAATAAACCTTAAAGGCACCGCCTTTACGTGCCGGCCCAGTCACATAATATCTACGACTTTTCACACACACAAGTGAATGCAAAGCATACTTGGTCAACAGCCATACAGGTCACACTGAGGATGGCCATATAAACAACTTTAACACTGTTACAAATTTGCGCCACACTGTGAACCCACACCAAACAAGAATGACAAACACATTTCGGGAGAACATCCGCACCGTAACACAACATAAACACAACAGAACAAATACCCAGAATCCCTTGCAGCACTAACTCTTCCGGGACGCTACAATATACACCTCGTTGAGTTGATTTATTTTGGAAAACCTTGTTACATTGTTTAATGCATCCAGCGGGGCATCACAACAAAATTAGGCATAATATTGTTGTTAATTCCACGACTGTATATAACGGTATCGGTTGATATCGTAATCGGTAATTAAGAGTTGGACTATATCGGAATATATCGGCAAAAAAAGCCATTATCAGACATCTCTAGTTTTAGTTTATTAGTGCATTATAGCCTAGGGATGCCAACCGTCCCTTGATAAATGAAATTGTCCCATATTTAGAAACAAAAGTATTGAGCTGTCAAGGAACACACTTTGTCCCGTATTTATTTCAACTGTGAAAATTAAAAATAGTGTGTAAAATATCAATAGATTCTTTCGAATGACAATAGCTTCACAAGTCTGCCACAGACTAAGCCAGGTGCCGGCAACCCAGAATGTTAAAAGAGCCATATTGGACCAAAAATACCTAAAAAAAATTAAAAGCCTTATATAAGTCTTATAATGAAGGCAATACACGATGTAAGTGTTTATATTAGCTATTAACTATCAAAATGACTATGTTTCGAAGGCTGGCGCAAATATTTTTGACAGAAATGTTGAAATGTAATATTTATTCTACACATTTTTGTAACATTGGAAAACATTAGTAAAACAGAGGCTTCTCAGAGGGTGAGATATCTCCTGGAAATGACTGTCTTAGAATGGCCAAAGGTATAAATGTGTGTGTCCAAGGTAAAGGAAACAGCAGGCTGTCTTCTTCTACTGGATTTATTACAATCTTTGGCAAGCTGGGTAACGTTTGCTGTGGTCTGGAACAACATGTCACACAAACAACTATCAGACATGCAGCCAATATTACATACAAATAATGTGTCACGAGACATGCAAATATAAATTAAATACAGTGCGGACATACGTAAAGGATATCAAATGAGCTCAAATATACCTACAAACGAGGCATAATGATGCAATATGTACATACAGCTAGCCTAAATAGCCTGTTAGCATCGATTAGCTTGCAGTCATGCAGTGACCAAATATACCTGATTAGCACTCCATAACAATAACCAGAGGTGGGTAGTAACGCGCTACATTTACTCCGTTACATCTACTTGAGTAACTTTTGGGATAAATTGTACCCTTAAGAGTAGTTTTAATGCAACATACTTTTACTTTTACTTGAGTATATTTATAGAGAAGAAACGCTACTTTTACTCCGCTACTTTTATCTACATTCAGCTCGCTACTCGCTACTAATTTTTATCGATCTGTTAATGCACGCTTTGTTTGTTTTGGTACCTCAATAGTGCCTGCGTTTCAACAAATACAGTCACTGGTGACGTTCACTACGTTCCACCAATCAGATGCAGTCACTGGTAACGTTGGACCAATCAAACAGAGCCAGGGGTCACATGACCGGACTTAAACAAGTTGAAAAACGTATTCGGGTGTTACCATTTAGTGGTCAATTGTACGGAATATGTACTGTACTGTGCAATCTACTAATAAAAGTTTCAATCAATCAATCAATCAATCAAAAGCGTGAAGGATTTTTTCAACCGTACATCCCGTCAAAAGCCTAAAGACTGACTGCACAGTTCCTGTCTTCACAATAAAAGTGCCGCTCCATCGCGCCTGCGCTTTCAAAATAAGAGTCTCCGAAAGCCAGCGCAAACAAGCTAGCAAGCTACGGATTTTGCCGCCAATGTATTTCTTGTAAAGTGTCTTAAAACGAATATGGAAGCTGGACAAATAAGATGCCAAAAACCAACCACTTTCATGTGGTATTAGACAGAAAGGAGGAACTTTTTTTCTCCTCCATTTGAAAACATGGACGTTATCATCACTACTGTCTGATTACAATCAATGCAAGTCATCAGAATCAGGTAATACACCAACTTATATTCTTGTCTTCATGAAAGAAAGGAATCTATATGTGTTAAACATGCATGTATATTCATTAAAACACCTTTAACATGTAAACAAAAACGGCAAAATAAATAAATACAAATTATATACTGTATATATCAATGTATGTATATATATATGTGTGTATATATTTATATATATGTGTGTATATATATATATATGTGTGTGTGTATATATATATACACACACATATATATATATATATATATATATATATATATATATATATATATATATATATATATATATATATGTATATATGTGTGTGTGTATATGTTACTCATCAGTTACTCAGTACTTGAGTAGTTTTTTCACAACATACTTTTTACTTTTACTCAAGTAAATATTTGGGTGACTACTCCTTACTTTTACTTGAGTAATAAATCTCTAAAGTAACAGTACTCTTACTTGAGTACAATTTCTGGCTACTCTACCCACCTCTGACAATAACATACACAAAGCTCACGTTTGTGCATTCACGCACAGCATAAAACGTTTGTTGGACAAAATGAGACAAAGAAGGAGTGGCATAAAACACATTTCACTGTGGCAGCGTCTGAGAAAGTTGTACATGTAAGCAAACTACAATGACCGCCAAAATTAGTAGGACAAAACGGCGGTCGCCAAATCCTCTCATCAATGAAGCATGTGTAACATAAACAGTGGGATTTCTAACAATTAGGGAGGTTTGTGTCATATTTGCTCTCTTACAGAAACAATATTAAAACCAAAATTATATTTTTTTCCACCATCTTTTCCATTTTCATACAATTTTTAAAAAAGCTCCAGGGAGCCACTAGGGCGGCGCTAAAGAGCGTCAGCCAACTTGCTACAATTATCTGACTAGCTTCTGGTAATCACTCTGCACATGTGACTTTTTACCACAGTGACAGTTTTTTTTTTTTTTTTTTTTAAATGAAACATTGGGGCAGTTCGGAGGGTTTTTTTTTTGTGTCCAACAGGGAGCCTTCATGTGGCTATCACTGCAATGAAATACAAACCCCGTCTCCATATGAGTTGGGAAATTGTGTTAGATGTAAATATAAACGGAATACAATGATTTGCAAATCCTTTTCAACCCATATTCAGTTGAATGCACTACAAAGACAACATATTTGATTTTTTTTTTGCAAATAATAATTAACTTAGAATTTCATGGCTGCAACACGTGCCAAAGTAGTTGGGAAAGGGCATGTTCACCACTGTGTTACATCACCTTTTCTTTTAACAACACTCAATAAATGATTGGGAACTGAGGAAACTAATTGTTGAAGCTTTGAAAGTGGAATTCTTTCCCATTCTTGCTTGATGTACAGCTTCAGTCGTTCAACAGTCCGGGGTCTCCGCTGTCGTATTTTACGCTTCATAATGCGCCACACATTTTCGATGGGAGACAGGTCTGGACTGCAGGCGGAACCAGGAAAGTACCCGCACTCTTTTTTTACGAAGCCACGCTGTTGTAACACGTGCTGAATGTGGCTTGACATTGTCTTGCTGAAATAAGCAGGGGCGTCCATGAAAAAGACGGCGCTTAGATGGCAGCATATGTTGTTCCAAAACCTGTATGTACCTTTCAGCATTAATGGTGCCTTCACAGATGTGTAAGTTACCCATGCCTTGGGCACTAATGCACCCCCATACCATCACACATGCTGGCTTTTGAACTTTGTGTCGATAACAGTCTGGATGGTTCCCTTCCCCTTTGGTCCGGATGACACGATGTCGAATATTTCCAAAAACAATTTGAAATGTGGACTCGTCAGACCACAGAACACTTTTCCACTTTGCATGAGTCCATCTTAGATGATGTCGGGCCCAGAGAAGCCGGCGGCGTTGCTGGGTGTTGTTGATAAATGGCTTTTGCTTTGCATAGTAGAGCTTTAACTTGCACTTACAGATGTAGCGACAAACTGTATTTAGTGACAGTGGTTTTCTGAAGTGTTCCTGAGCCCATGTGGTGATATCCTTTAGAGATTGATGTCGGTTTTTGATACAGTGCCGTCTGAGGGATCGAAGGTCACGGTCATTCAATGTTGGTTTCCGGCCATGCCGCTTACGTGGAGTGATTTCTCCAGATTCTCTGAACCTTTTGATGATATTATGGACCGTAGATGTTGAAATCCCTAAATTTCTTGCAAATGCACTTTGAGAAACGTTGTTCTTAAACTGTTTGACTATTTGCTCACGCAGTTGTGGACAAAGGGGTGTACCTCGCCCCATCCTTGTGAAAGACTGAGCATTTTTTGGGAAACTGTTTTCATACCCAATCATGGCACCCACCTGTTCCCAATTAGCCTGCACACCTGTGGGATGTTCCAAATAAGTGTTTGATGAGCATTCCTCAACTTTATCAGTATTTATTGCCACCTTTCCCAACTTCTTTGTCACGTGTTGCTGGCATCAAATTCTAAAGTTAATGATTATTTGCAAAAAAAAAAATGTTTATGAGTTTGAACATCAAATATCTTGTCTTTGTAGTGCATTCAATTGAATATGGGTTGAAAAGGATTTGCAAATCATTGTATTCCGTTCATATTTACATCTAACACAATTTCCCAACACATATGGAAACGGGGTTTGTACATGCTATCTGTGTAGTATTTAAAATAGGTTGGTATCATTGAACGCTTGCTAAACAAAGAAACAGAAAGAATAGGTTTCACAGGTATGATTGATTGAAACTTGTATTAGTAGATTGCACTGTACAGTACATATTCCGTACAATTGACCACTAAATGGTAACACCCCAATAAGTTTTTCAACTTGTTTAAGTCGGGGTCCACGTAAATCAATTGATGGTGCAAATATATACTATCATCATAATACAGTCATCACACAAGTTAATCATCAGAGTATATACATTGAATTATTTACATTATTTACAATCCGGGGGGTGGGATGAGGAGGGTTTGGTTGATATCAGCACTTCAGTCATCAACAATTGAGAACAGAGAAACGGACATTGAAACAGTGTAGGTCTGACTTGGTAGGATATGTACAGCAAGTAGTGGACATAGTGAGTTCAGATAGCATAAGGACAAGTATATACACTAGAAATACATTTGATTATTTACATTTGGTTATTTACAATCCGGGGAGGTGGGATGTGGAAGGGGGAGAGTGTTTGTCTAGTGGCCAGTGTGTAAATCGGTCTGTTTAAAATATTTTTGGTCCCATGGGGACCCGCCCCACTATTTTAGAAGGACTGTTTTAAACGTATTATGATAGTTACCTTGTAACCATCATATTAAGCAGTTTTCCCTTTCATTCAGGATATGGCCTGGTCCATGTCTTACTACCTTCGCTACTTCAGCTGCTATGTTCCACTTTATGGTCTTCTTGGCTCAATAGCGCTCGTCATCTTTGTCAGGTAAGTGATGCATTCACTCAATAAGGGTCACACTTATTACATTTTATACCTAGTTAACCCTTGTGTAATGTTCATATTGTTGTTACTCAGCCAGCGTTTGTGGGTCTGATGGACCCATTGCATTTTGTGGCTTTTAATGCCTCACAATCAAACACTTATGTTAAAATACTGAACAGATGTTTATTTTTGATAAGGTAAACATATAAGATGTCTGGGTCCACTGGACCCGGGGCTAAATGAAGTGTGGAAATTGATGTTCTGTGTACCACACACACACACACACACACACACACACACACACACACACACACACACACACACACACACACACACACACACACACACACACACACACACACACACACACAGCAGGCATAGACAGGAGGAAGACAGAGTGTAGGTACACAGAACATCAGAGGGTCAAATGTGCGAGAAAATGAGAGCAGACAGTGTTGACAAACAATGTTGCAACCTTGTGTGGGAACCGCAGATGTTTACCTTATCCAAATAAACATCTGTTCAGTATTTTAACATAAAAGTGTTTGATTGTGAGGCATTAAAAGCCACAAAATGCAACGGGTCCATCAGACCCACAAACGCTGGCTGAGTAACAACAATATGAACGTTGCACAGAAAATTTATCTGCCAGTTTCTGCATCCCACAGAGATTCTTCTTTTGTGTTTCTGCACCTGCGGTTCCCACACAAGGTTGCAACATTGTTTGTCAACACTGTCTGCTCTCATTTTCTCGCACATTTGACCCTCTGATTTTCTGTGTACTGTTGCGTTTTGGACCAGTTGTTCCTCCCAGGGAATTCAAGTCACAAGTCGCTCCCAAGCTCTTTACGACACTTAAAGCTGAGTTGAAAAACCACCAGAGACAGAATAGGTATTTTGTAATATATTTGCAAAGCTTTGCATATATACATTGACACCAGTCCAGCATAGAACATTCAATCGCCCCGCTAATATGGTCTGCCCCCCCGATCAAACCCTCTCCCCTCTTAAATCCCTGGCAGTCATGTCTCTCTAGCCAAAACAAATGCCCATTATCGCTCTTTCTAACATTCCAAAGCTTCAAGGTTAACACACACAGTTTACTTGCAGACAAACAGAAAGAGAACAAATGGAAAAACACGAGCTGTTTTCAAATATGACTATGAAATAAAAGAAGTAACACTTAAATTCAGATATATGTAAATATCTGCCTCCGACAGTACCTACACTCTGTCCTCCTCCTGTCTAGGCCTGTTCTGTGTGTGTGTGTGTGTGTCCAGTGGACCCGGACATCGTATATGTAATAGAAATGTGTAAGGGGGGTGTATGGTGTGTGGTCATTAAATATGTATTCTGATATATGTTCTTCACAGAAAATGAGCCAAAGTCAGTGAGTCTCAGTTTGAAAAATTAATTAATTGTATCATTTTTCTTTTAATAAAAAAATTAAAACGGGTCCCACAGACCCGAACACCACACAAGCCACACTAAATAATTCGGTGTGATTTTGGGGGGTATTTTTTTTTTTTTTTTACAAAAAAATGCAGAAAAAAATCAATATAATTATGCAGGAATATGAGTTTAAATAGATAATAATGTGGACAAGCTGCAATTATTCATTATGTTTATAAACCATTTGGAAGACCCTTTGTCAGCGCTTATTATCCAATCCAATCCCTTCCATCAGTAACGCCCGCATTACTATACAGAAACTCCAGTCAACGTTTTCAATGTTACTGCGTTCTGGCTCGACCTTGGCAAGGTAACATCGAAAACGTGGACTGGATTTTCTGCATAGTAATGCGCATACTTGTCAACCCTCCCGAATTTTCCGGGAGACTCCCGAATTTCAGTGCCTCTCCCGAAAATCTCCCGGGACAACCATTCTCCCGAATTTCTCCCTATTTCCAGCCGGACCTGAGTGAAGACAGCCTGTCGGCACGTTAATACACTGACACACAACATCCGGATTCCCATCATGCATTGCTTCAAAACTACGGCAAGTAGTAATGTTAAAAAAAAAAAACAGAGACGAAGCAGAAGAACGAAGAAAATACAGTCATGGCGACGACGAGTAAGAAGAAGAAGTACGCTTGCGATTTCCAAAATGATTGGAAACAAGAATTTCAGTTCATCCAGGACAGCTCGAAGGGGAAGGGGTATGCTTGGGAGAGATGGAAGATTCCAGACTCTGGTGCATTTGATGAAGGAACTTTTGTGCGTGCCACACAGCAATGCATCGTCAGAGAGGGTGTTCAGCATGGTTAGAAAGATAGTGACAGAGAATAGAACGAGGATGGACAATTCAACCCTAAACTCACTGCTTTCCTGCAAATTAAATGTCACAGATGCTGCCCATACCTATGCTCCTTCAAAGGCTGTGCTACTGTCTGCAAAATTTCAGTGAATTCTAGCTATAAATATACTCCTCCCCCCTTAACCCCGCCCCGCACCCCGGCCCGCACCGCCCACCAAGACCCCGCCCCCCAATCTCCCGAATTTGGAGGTCTCAAGGTTGGCAAGTATGGTAATGCGCATACTTGCCAACCCTACCAAATTTTCCGAAAGACTCCCGAATTTCAGTGCCTCTCCCGAAAATCTCCCGGGACAACCATTCTCCTGAATTTCTCCCGATTTCCAGCCGGACTTAAGGCACGCCCCCTCCAGGTCCGTGCGGACCTGAGTGAGGACAGCCTGTCGTCACGTCCGCTTGGCCAACCAAAAAGTAACCACAGAACACTATACCGTATAGTGTTCTGTGGTTACTTTTTGGTTGGCCAACGGTTTTACGTTGTATTGCGCACCCTGACGGCAAGTGTGGGAGTCGGTTCTGAAGTATGAAGTAAAGAGACGTAACTTCGTCACCTCGCCTGGTTATTGACTCCAACCCAGAATATTACACTGCCCAAACCCATGCTCCTTCAAAGGCTGTGCGCATCATCAGAGAGGGTGTTTAGCATGGTTAGAAAGATAGTGACAGAGAATAGAACGAGGATGGACAATTCAACCCTAAAGTCACTCCTTTCCTGCAAATTAAATGTCACAGATGCTGCCCATACCTATGCTCCTTCAAAGGCTGTGCTACTGGCTGCAAAATTTCAGTGAATTCTAGCTATAAATATACTCCTCCCCCCTTAACCCCGCCCCGCACCCCGGCCCGCACCGCCCACCAAGACCTCGCCCCCCAATCTCCCGAATTCGAAGGTCTCAAGGTTGGCAAGTATGGTAATGCGCATACTTGCCAACCCTCACACATTTTCCGGGAGACTCCCGAATTTCAGTGCCTCTCCCGAAAATCTCCCGGGACAACCATTCTCCTGAATTTCTCCCGATTTCCAGCCGGACTTAAGGCACGCCCCCTCCAGGTCCGTGCGGACCTGAGTGAGGACCGCCTGTCGTCACGTCCGCTTGGCCAACCAAAAAGTAGCCACAGAACACTATAACGTATAGTGTTCTGTGGTTACTCTTTGGTTGGCCAACGGTTTACGTTGTATTGCGCACCCTGACGGCAAGTGTGGGAGTCGGTTCTGAAGTATGAAGTAAAGAAACGTAACTTCGTCACCTCGCCTGGTTATTGACTCCAACCCAGAATATTACACTGCCTATACCCATGCTCCTTCAAAGGCTGTGCACATCATCAGAGAGGGTGTTCAGCATGGTTAGAAAGATAGTGACAGAGAATAGAACGAGGATGGACAATTCAACCCTAAACTCACTCCTTTCCTGCAAATTAAATGTCACAGATGCTGCCCATACCTATGCTCCTTCAAAGGCTGTGCTACTGGCTGCAAAATTTCAGTGAATTCTAGCTATAAATATACTCCTCCCCCCTTCACCCCGTGCCGCACCCTGCACCCCGGCCCACACCGCCCACCAAGACCCCGCCCCCAATCTCCCGAATTCGGAGGTCTCAAGGTTGGCAAGTATGGTAATGCGCATACTTGTCAACCCTACGTAATTTTTCGGGAGACTCACGAATTTCAGTGCCTCTCCCAAAAATCTCCCGGGACAACCATTCTCCCGGATTTCTCTGATTTCCAGCCAGATTTAAGGCACGCCCCCTCCAGGTCCGTGCGGACCTGAGTGAGGACAGCCTGTCGTCACGTCCGCTTGGCCAACCAAAAAGTAACCACAGAACACTATACCGTATAGTGTTCTGTGGTTACTCTTTGGTTGGCCAACGGTTCACGTTGTATTGCGCACCCTGACGGCAAGTGTGGGAGTCGGTTCTGAAGTATGAAGTAAAGAGACGTAACTTCGTCACCTCGCCTGGTTATTGACTCCAACCCAGAATATTACACTGCCCATACCCATGCTCCTTCAAAGGCTGTGCTACTGGCTGCAAAGCATTGCACTTTCAAATACAACAATGAGTAGAGAGGAGTGTTATGTGTGTATATGTGTAAATAAATGAACACTGAAATTCAAGTATTTATTTTATTTATATATATATATATATATATATATATATATATATATATATATATATATATATATATATATATATATATATATATAAAATAAAATACATATATATATAAATTGTTGCGTTTTGGACCAGTTGTTCCTCCCAGGGAATTCAAGTCACAAGTCGCTCCCAAGCTCTTTACGACACTTAAAGCTGAGTTGAAAAACCACCAGCGACAGAATAGGTATTTTGTAATATATTTGCAAAGCTTTGCAGATATACATTACAGAGACAGCATAGAACATTCGGCTCGCCCCGCTAAGATGGTCTGTCTCCCCGACCCAAAACCCTCTCCCCTCTTAAGTCGCAGGCAGTCATCTCTCTCTAGCCAAAACAAATGCTTATTATCGCTCTCTCTAACATTCCTCACTTCAAGGTTAAGCACACAGTTTTGCACACAACCAAAAGACCACATTTGGAAGAAAAACACTAGCTGTTTTGTAATATGACAATGAAATCAAAAGAAGTAACATTTAAATTCGGATATATGTAAATATCTGCCTCCGACAATATATATAGCTAGAATTCACTGAAAGCCACATATTTATTTTATTTATATATATATATATATATATATATATATATATATATAGGTAAAAGCCAGTAAATTAGAATATTTTGAAAAACTTGATTTATTTCAGTAATTGCATTCAAAAGGTGTAACTTGTACATTATATTTATTCATTGCACACAGACTGATGCATTCAAATGTTTATTTCATTTTATTTTGATGATTTGAAGTGGCAACAAATGAAAATCCAAAATTCCGTGTGTCACAAAATTAGAATATTACTTAAGGCTAATACAAAAAAGGGATTTTTAGAAATGTTGGCCAACTGATCTCAGGAAACAGAGTGGACCGACACCAGCAGATGACATGGCACCCCAAACCATCACTGATGGTGGAAACTTTACACTAGACTTCAGGCAACGTGGATCCTGTGCCTCTCCTGTCTTCCTCCAGACTCTGGGACCTCGATTTCCAAAGGAAATGCAAAATTTGCATGGTTGGGTGATGGTTTGGGGTGCCATGTCATCTGCTGGTGTCGGTCCACTCTGTTTCCTGAGATCCAGGGTCAACGCAGCCGTCTACCAGCAAGTTTTAGAGCACTTCATGCTTCCTGCTGCTGACCTGCTCTATGGAGATGGAGATTTCAAGTTCCAACAGGACTTGGCGCCTGCACACAGCGCAAAATCTACCCGTGCCTGGTTTACGGACCATGGTATTTCTGTTCTAAATTGGCCCGCCAACTCCCCTGACCTTAGCCCCATAGAAAATCTGTGGGGTATTGTGAAAAGGAAGATGCAGAATGCCAGACCCAAAAACGCAGAAGAGTTGAAGGCCACTATCAGAGCAACCTGGGCTCTCATAACACCTGAGCAGTGCCAGAAACTCATCGACTCCATGCCACGCCGCATTAACGCAGTAATTGAGGCAAAAGGAGCTCCAACCAAGTATTGAGTATTGTACATGCTCATATTTTTCATTTTCATACTTTTCAGTTGGCCAACATTTCTAAAAATCCCTTTTTTGTATTAGCCTTAAGTAATATTCTAATTTTGTGACACACGGAATTTTGGATTTTCATTTGTTGCCACTTCAAATCATCAAAATTAAATGAAATAAACATTTGAATGCATCAGTCTGTGTGCAATGAATAAATATAATGTACAAGTTACACCTTTTGAATGCAATTACTGAAATAAATCAAGTTTTTCAAAATATTCTAATTTACAGGCTTTTACCTATATATATATATATATATATATATATATATATATATATATATATATATATATATATATGTATATATATATATATATACATATATAAGAATTACTGGAATTTCAGTGAATTATAGCTATACCGATCCCGCCCACCTCAGCCCCCGCTCCACCTCCCAAATCTCCCGAATTTTGAGGTCTCAAAGTTGGCAAGTATGGTAATGCGTGCGTTGCTGATGGAACGGATTGGATTGGATAATAAGCGCTGACAAAGGGCCTTCAAATGATTTATGAACATAAATAATTACAGTGTTTACGGACGTTTTGCAATATAAATAACAGTCATAAAGGTGTCCCGGGGTCCTGTACTGTACCACATTCACCTGCAGAGGCCGCTATGGATCAGCTAACACTTTGTGGCCTAAACTTAGGTGGCTCATTTCACCTTGCCTAAGTGTAACATGCTCTAAAATTTGCATTATGTGACGGACTGTAATGGCTTATTGAAGCTGTGTTGGACAGGTTTCTGGAGAGCCACTGGTTTGTGTGGGTGACTCAGATGAATCATCTGCCAATGGATATCGACTATGAGAAGCATCAGGACTGGCTCACCATGCAGGTGCCTGCTGGGAAATTAACTTCATCTCCACTATGTTGTACTATCACTAACCTTATGTGCTTCAGCTACAAGCCACCTGCAACATTGAGCAATCCTTCTTCAACGACTGGTTCAGTGGACACCTCAACTTCCAGATTGAACACCAGTAAGTCTTACGAGTTGCATATTCGTTTAGAGCAGGGGATGAGTTTGCGAAGTACAAACCCTGTTACCATTTGAGTTGGGAGATCGTATTAGATGTAAATATAAACGGAATACAATGATTTGCAAATCATTTTCAACCCATATTCAGTTGAATATGCTACAAAGACAACATATTTGATGTTCAAACACATACTCTTTTTTTTCCGCAAATAATCATTAACTTTAGAATTTGATGCCAGCAACACGTGACAAAGAAGTTGTGAAAGGTGGCAATAAATACTGATAACGTTGAGGAATGCTCATCAAACACTTATTTGGAACATCCCACAGGTGTGCAGGCACATTGGGAACAGGTGGGTGCCATGACTGGGTATAAAAGTAGATTCCATGAAATGCTCAGTCATTCACAAACAAGGATGGGGCGAGGGTCACCACTTTGTCAACAAATGCGTGAGCAAATTGTTGAACAGTTTAAGAAAAACCTTTCTCAACCAGCTATTGCAAGGAATTTAGGGATTTCACCATCTACGGTCCGTAATATCATCAAAGGGTTCAGAGAATCTGGAGAAATCACTGCACGTAAGCAGCTAAGGCCGTGACCTTCGATCCCTCAGGCTGTACTGCATCAACAAGCGACATCAGTGTGTAAAGGATATCACCACATGGGCTCAGGAACACTTCAGAAACCCACTGTCAGTAACTACAGTTGGTCGCTACATCTTTAAGTGCAAGTTAAAACTCTCCTATGCAAGGCGAAAACCGTTTATCAACAACACCCAGAAACGCCGTCGGCTTCACTGGGCCTGAGCTCATCTAAGATGGACTGATACAAAGTGGAAAAGTGTTCTGTGGTCTGACGAGTCCACGTTTCAAATTTTTTTTGGAAACTGTGGATGTCGTGTCCTCCGGACCAAAGAGGAAAGGAACCATCCGGATTGTTATAGGCGCGAAGTTGAAAAGCCAGCATCTGTGATGGTATAAGGGTGTATTAGTGCCCAAGACATGGGTAACTTACACATCTGTGAAGGTGCCATTAATGCTGAAAGGTACATACAGGTTTTGGAGTAACATTTGTTGCCATCCAAGCAACGTTACCATGGACGCCCCTGCTTATTTCAGCAAGACAATGCCAAGCCACGTGTTACATCAACCTGGCTTCATAGTAAAAGAGTGCGGGTACTAGACTGGCCTGCCTGTAGTCCAGACCTGTCTCCCATTGAAAATGTGTGGCGCATTATGAAGCCTAAAATAGCACAACGGAGACCCCCGGACTGTTGAACAACTTAAGCTGTACATCAAGCAAGAATGGGAAAGAATTCCACCTGAGAAGCTTCAAAAATGTGTCTCCTCAGTTCCCAAACGTTTACTGAGTGTTGTTAAAAGGAAAGGCCATGTAACACAGTGGTGAACATGCCCTTGAAACATGCCCCCATGAAATTCTAAGTTAATTATTATTTGCAAAAAAAAAATAAAGTTTATGAGTTTGAACATCAAATATCTTGTCTTTGTAGTGCATTCAACTGAATATGGGTTGAAAATGATTTGCAAATCATTGTATTCCGTTTATATTTACATCTAACACAATTTCCCAACTCATATGAAAACGGGGTTTGTATAATAATAATAATAATAATAATACATTGTATATCTAAAAAGCACTTTACATTGAGTAAACAACCTCAAAGTGCTACGGTGTATTTTAAAAAATAAAATACAAAATACATAAAAATAAAAACTAGAACAGCCAAATAGCTAAAACTAGTATACATATATATAAAAAAAAGGTTTTTTTTTTAAAATAAGGGTTTTTAAGCCTTTTTTAAAAGCATCCACAGTCCGTGGTGCCCTCAGGTGGTCAGGGAGAGCGATCCACAGACTGCTACAGACAAAATTAACCTGCATTTTTTTAATGAAATAAACTGCTGTTCTAAATGTGTCCACTGGATGTCGCAATAGCAATTCTTTGTATCTTTGTAGATGATGCTACATATGTACAAAAAAATAAACCACACAATGTTAGTACATCAGTCGAGGAAAATGACCAAAATACATGAATAACATCCTGTAATTTGATTTTGATATAATTTTTTGTATCTTGATAGATTGAAAATTACCACCAATGAGTTGACTGATGAACATTATCACATCATTTATTCAGAAAATAGAAATAACGACAAATAATCGCAACATGTAAGTGTAAAAAAAAAAACAACAACATTATGATTTGTACAATTTCAGAATGTGCTTGTTCTTTTTATAAACAAAGAAAACAATCTTAAGTTATCGTGCCGTGATTTTACCAGTCCGGCCCACTTGGAAGTAGATTTTTCTCCCCGATCTAAAATTAGTTTGACACCCCTGATTTTAATGATGGCATGCTTATATCGGAAATGTGCCTTTTCTTTGTTGAAGTCTTTTCCCAACGATGCCGCGCCACAACTTCCACCGGGTGGCGCCACGGGTGCGCGCTCTCTGCGAGAAACACAACATCCCATACCAAGTGAAGTCACTAAGAAGAGGCTTGGCTGATGTCATCAGGTAAGTAAATACAGACAAAGTACAAACCCCAAAACCAGTGAAGTTGGTGTGAATTGTAAATAAAAACAAAATACAATGATTTGGGGTGTATTTGTGCCCAAGACATGGGTAACTTACACATCTGTGAATTAATGCTGAAAAGGTACATACAGGTTTTGGAACAACATATGTTGCCATCCAAGCAACGTTATTATGGACGCCCCTGCTTATTTCAGCAAGACAATGCCAAGCCACGTGTTACAACAGCATGGCTTCATAGTAAAAGAGTGCAGGTACTAGACTGGCCTGCCTGTAGTCCAGACCTGTCTCCGGTTGAAAATGTGTGGCGCATTATGAAGCCTAAAATAGCACAACGGAGACCCCCGGACTGTTGAACAACTTAAGCTGTACATCAAGCAAGAATGGGGAAGAATTCCACCTGAGAAGCTTAAAAAATGTGTCTCCTCAGTTCCATAACGTTCTTTATTGTGCATTTTCGGCCGGTGCGACTTATACTCCGGAGCGACTTATACTTAGAAAAATACGATAAGTTGAAAAAGATTTGCAACTTCACTAGTTTTGTGTTTTGTAAATAATCATTCAAAAAAAAATAAAAAAATGTGCTTTATGTTTTGACCATTTCCTATATCGATAACTTCCTTTTCCAGGTCATTGAAAGCATCAGGGGACCTCTGGCTTGACGCATATCTTCATAAATGATTCTTATGTTCCAAAAATGGATTGGCTTGCTGTGTGGGATTTATTATTCCTGTTCTGTTTAATAATTATTTACACATATATATTCTGTATCTTTCTGTATATTCTTCAAATACAATTTCGAAGGAGCGTGTTGCAATTTTGGTAGTATTTAACCCTTGTGTAATGTTCATATTGTTGTTACTCAGCCAGCGTTTGTGGGTCTGATGGACCCGTTGCATTTTGTGGCTTTTAATGCCTCACAATCAAACACTTTTATGTTCAAATATTGAACAGATGTTTACCTTATCCCAATAAACATCTGTTCAGTATTTGAACATAAAAGTGTTTGATTGTGAGGCATTAAAAGCCACAAAATGCAACGGGTCCATCAGACCCACAAACGCTGGCTGAGTAACAACAATATGAACGTTGCACGGGAAATTTCTCTGGCAGTTTCTGCATCCCACAGGGATTCTTCTTTTGTGTTTCTGCACCTGCGGTTCCCACACAAGGTTGCAACATTGTTTGTCAACACTGTCTGCTCTCATTTTCTCGCACATTTGACCCTCTGATGTTCTGTGTACCTACACTCTGTCCTCCTCCTGTCTAGGCCTGCTGTGTGTGTGTGTGTGTGTGTGTGTGTGTGTGTGTGTGTGTGTGTGTGTGTGTGTGTGTGTGTGTGGTACACAGAACATCAATTTCCACACTTCTATTAGCCCCGGGTCCAGTGGACCCGGACATCTTATATGTAATAGAAATGTGTAGGGGGGGTGTGGTCATTAAATATGTATTCTGATATATGTTCTTCACAGAAAACGAGCCAAAGTCAGTGAATCTCAGTTTGAAAAATGTATTAATTGTATCATTTTTCTTTTAATAAAAAAATGAAAACGGGTCCCACAGACCCGAACACCACACAAGGGTTAATCCATGTTTTCACTTAACTTCAATTATTTTCTCATAGCTAACAATGCAAAGGTGAATCAAATTTAGTGTTTCATTAACTTTGTCAGTCACAATCAGGGGCGCCGCTAGGGATTTTGGGCCCCATGAAAAGAATCTTTACAGGGCCCCCAACACAGTGTCATTATTTTTTCTGTATTATAATTTCATCATCATTAGGGGCCTCTCTGGGCCCCCCTCCATCATAGGCCCCTAGAATCCATCTCCTTTACCCCCCCTTTTCGGCGCCCCTGGCACTGACTCACAATGCTTCTATGTTGGTGTTATGAGCAGCTTTTTTCTGTATACCCCCAAAAAATGTTTTTTGTATATTTTGTAATTTTTTTTACACTGCTGCTTATACTGTAAATGGTTTTTTTCTACGGAGCCCCTAAAGGGACATGAGGGAGTTCTTTTCAATTTTTTTTTTCTTTCTTTTTTTTTTTAGACATGTATCTCATGCGCACGAGAAACTTTTTATAAAGTTATAAAAAAAAAAAAAAACATTTATAATTTTTTTATTTTAGTTTATTTTTTAGACATGTATCCTGTGCGCACAATAAACTTTCTCGTGCGCACGAGAAACTTTTTATAGTTATAAAAAAAAAAAAAAAAACCATTTATAATTTTTTTATTTTAGTTTATTTTTTAGACATGTATACTGTGCGCACAATAAACTTTCTCGTGCGCACGAGAAACTTTTTATAAAGTTATAAAAATTAAAAAAAAAAAACATTTATAATTTTTGTTTTTAGTTTATTTTTTAGACATGTATCTTGTGCGCACAATAAACTTTCTCGTGCGCACGAGAAACTTTTTATAAAGTTATAAAAAAAATTAAAAAAAACATTTATAATTTTTTTTTTTTAGTTTATTTTTTAGACATGTATCTTGTGCGCACAATAAACTTTCTCGTGCGCATGAGAAACTTTTTATAAAGTTATAAAAACATTAAAAAAAACATTACATTTTTTTTTATTTTTGTTTGTTTTTTAGACATGTATCTCGTGCGCATGAGAAAGTGTCTCTTTTATTTTTATTTTTAATTTTTAATTTTTTTAATTTTTTTTAAACCTGTATACATGTCTAAAAAAAATAAAAAATAAAAAAAATTATAAATTTTTTAAAAATGTTTTTATAACTTTATAAAAAGTTTCTCGTGCGCACGAGATATATGCCAAAAAATTAAAATTAAAATAAAAATACAATTCCCCCATGTCCATTTAGGGGCTCCGTAGTTTTCTGACCGGGATGTACATGAAAAAAAAAAATAATATCATGTGATTTTATAACATCAACATGCACTGTAAGTTACACTCAAAACTTCCTCAACCACTTCATTGTAAATTATATTTATTTACTCTGTATAAACTTGCAATAGTTTGCAATTAACCAATGAAACAAAAACAATTAAAAGTAGCCTAACACAACTAATATGACAATCATTCATCATTTGATGGAATTGTCCATGAATGGGAAATTGCCACATGTTGTTATTGTTCATTTCTAATAGGATGTGAATAATGTATTTGAATGACAATTAATTGATTAATTAATAAAAACATAGTAAAAACCTAGAAGCATTTTGCATTGGTGACAATTGGCAACCAAAAACTGACTCAAAGTTAGGTAAAACGCAGGTTTTAAAAATTACAAGTTAACAATTATGAATTTTGAGATAAAATAAATGGAGGATTATTTTGGGCATCACTGAGGAGCAGCGGTTAGCGTTCGTGCCTTACAGCAAGAAGGTCCTGGGTTCGATTTACGGACTCAAAACTCAAATGGTCCCTAGTGTGTGAATGTGAGTGTGAATGTTGTTTGTCTGTGTTGACCCTGCAATCAGAATCAGAATCAGAAATACTTTACTAATCCCCGAGGGGAAATTAAGATTTTCAGCACAAGAGCAAGTTCAAGAGCAGACAAACATTACAGGGAGACAGAACAGGATCGCTGACGGGTCTGCCAACTTTTGGTGCGCCTTACAGAAAAGGTGAGAAACAGGTAAAACGCTGGGGAGGGGGAGAAAAAAAATTCAGTCCCAACTGAGGCCAAGGAAAAAAACCTCATAGCCATAGCACACAAACGTGTGTAAGAGGGAAACATCAAAGAACACAAAGGAACATTAAAGACATTAAAAGAGCAGAGCGGACCACCACAATCAGACTGCATGATCAGTTATCAGAGCTTGGTCCGCATTGCCGGCAGTAAGTCGGACACGTTTCCAGTGAGGGTTGGACTCCGCCAAAGCTGCCCTTTGTCACCCATTCTGTTCATAACTTTTATGGACAGAATTTCTAGGCGCAGTCAAGGCGTTGAGGGGATCCGGTTTGGTGGCTGCAGGATTAGGTCTCTGCTTGTTGCAGATGATGTGGTCCTGATGGCTTCATCTGGCCAGGATCTTCAGCTCTCACTGGATCGGTTCGCAGCCGAGTGTGAAGCGACTGGGATGAGAATCAGCACCTCCAAGTCCGAGTCCATGGTTCTCGCCCGGAAAAGGGTGGAGTGCCATCTCCGGGTTGCGGAGGAGACACTGCCCACAAGTGGAGGAGTTCAAGTACCTCGGAGTCTTGTTCACGAGTGAGGGAAGAGTGGATGGTGAGATCGACAGGCGGATCGGTGCGACGTCTTCAGTAATGCGGACGCTGTATCGATCCGTTGTGGTGAAGAAGGAGCTGAGCCGGAAGGCAAAGCTCTCGATTTACCGGTCGATCTACGTTCCCATCCTCACCTATGGTCATGAGCTTTGGGTTATGACCGAAAGGACAAGATCATGGGTACAAGCGGCCGAAATGAGTTTCCTCCGCCGGGTGGCGGGGCTCTCCCTTAGAGATAGGGTGAGAAGCTCTGCCATCCGGGGAAGCTCAAAGTAAAGCCGCTGCTCCTCCACATGGAGAGGAGCCAGATGAGGTGGTTCGGGCATCTGGTCAGGATGCCACCCGAACGCCTCCCTAGGGAGGTGTTTAGGGCACGTCCGACCGATAGGAGGCCACGGGGAAGACCCAGGACATGTTGGGAAGACTATGTCTCCCGGCTGGCCTGGAAACGCCTCGGGATTTCCCGGGAATAGCTGGACAAAGTGGCTGGGGAGAGGGAAGTCTGGGCTTCAACAAGCAAAAACATATACACTGTGTTGGCCTCTGCGGTGTTCCACGCCATCGTCTGCTGGGGTGGGGGGATCATAGCCAGAGACAGGAGCAGACCCAACCAAGCAACCAAGAGAGCCAACTCCACCCTCGGATGCCCACCAACTCTCGGCCGGTGTCCAGTCTGCATGGATGAGCGAGGATATGTCCGATACACTCTCATTCAGCCAAGACACTATGAAGCTTGTCCGTCCCGGTGCTCAGCGCCAGCTCCGCAGCCATGTCCCTTCATCCGCATCTCCCCCAGTCTCTCAAAACGGACTCTGGTGTGCCAGAGACCCAGCAGCTGGTCTCCACGGCCAAAAGGCTACCCGGGAGGCAGATCCACAAGTTCACAAAAAAAGCACTGAATAAGTCATGAAAGTGCCACCCCTGGTTGCACAGTCCCAAAGATGAGGTGGCAACTTGTCCGGGGTGTACCCCGCATTACGCCCGAGTGCAGCTGGGATAGGTTCCAGCCCCCCTTGACACTGAAATGGCCAATCGGTGGAAAAATGGATGGACAGAGGACTATAATGCTTTTGTCAACACAATTTAGTTTAAAGCACAAAATGAGACCCATAATAAGTAAATACATAAAATCAATAAGTACTATAAGAAATTCTGATTGGACACTTAGTGAGCAAAACACAATGATGTTGTTTAGTGCAGCTTTACTGACAATAAATCATTGTCAAAATGACAAGGGCGCCCTCTCTCTCATCTAATCTAGTAAAATGATCAACACGCCTCAGTAATTCCTCTGTGTACTTACTGCAGGTGTGCCTTTGAGACAAGATTATATTAATAATGGCTAACTTTGACGAGTTGCAATGCTTAGAATGTCCTCCTCTGATCCTACTCCAATTAACAATAACTGGATGTATTTTTTGGGGGGCAATTTAAACTGACTCCAGTTGGGGACAAAAACAACATCATGTCATTGTGAAGGTCTCCTGCGTGGTGGGTTCTCCTGGGACCGACAGGTTTGAGCAAGTCTTTATTCGTATATTTTATAGTGTTCAGGGCTGTGTCGCCAGCCGCCTCCGTCCTTCCTCCTTCTCGCTCGTGTGGGTTTTTCTGCGCCTTCTTCTCATGGCCTCGGACACTGCTGATAAGGGCGACAGGTGATTAGATAACCAGCCCCAGCTGGGCAATCTACTCACCTGCCAGCCCCAGCTGGGCAATCTACTCACCTGCCAGCTGGGCTTCGAAGCCGGGCCATACACACTTTTTTTTTCTTTCTCTCTGGCACTCATCGAGGGTGGACGCTCCCCTTCCCTCTCCCTTATCTCTCCTGCTTGCTTCTTTGCCTTGTCTTAACTTTCTTGTTGCCTCTTTTTGCACTGCTCTCCAAATCTAAACATTGGAACTATTTAACTGGCCTCAACGAAATTGACAAGATCTTGGGTTTGGGGGGAACCTGTTTGTCGTGACGGAGCGGTTGTTGCTGTGCCTGGCGACCCTTTTCTGTCGAGGACGTGAAGATACCTACCTATTCGGAATTATGATAACAGGACATCTGTTGATTGGAGTAAGCGTTGCTCTGGTTTGTCCACAAATTGGAAGTTGCTGGCAGCCTTCAAAGTACCCCAAAGCTGCCAAGAATAATTGGAGGATGCGGGAAGAACTGTGGACACTTGGATAACATCGGACTGTCTGCCGCGCAGGATTTTTGAGGACCAGTCATAGACAATTTAGAGTGAAAAGCAATTTTCTATTTTCACTCGCATACAAAACATTCTAACTTGGATTGTTTCCCTGGCTTCGAGACTCTCCCGAAGGACAGTGCGGCGAAGACACAAAAAACTCCCTTCTTGTCTCTCATGGACACACACCTGTTGTTGTTGACTTTGGACTTATCGGCTGCACAATACATGAAGGCCACGGAACAGAGACACACTGTAGGCTTACACACAAACATGCATCCACAAAAATATACGCCACACATACACACCCCACCCCACCCCCAACCCAACGCCCTCGACGCAAATCCCATAGGGGTGATGGAAGGACAGCGTCGAGAGCTGCGGCCGACCACCATGACCCCGCACTCCCTTCCCTCTGTTGCTAGATATCTCGAGATATACGGTGTAATATGTAAATGATAAATGATAAATGGGTTATACTTGTATAGCGCTTTTCTACCTTCAAGGTAATCAAAGCGCTTTGACAGTATTTCCACATTTACCCATTCACACACACATTCACACACTGATGGCGGGAGCTGCCATGCAAGGCGCTAACCAGCAGCCATCAGGAGCAAGGGGTGAAGTGTCTTGCCCAAGGACACAACGGACGTGACTAGGATGATAGAAGGTGGGGATTGAACCCCAGTAACCAGAAACCCTCCGATTGCTGGCACGGCCACTCTACCAACTTTGCCACGCCGTCCCTTAGGAGCCCAGTCTAGATTGTATTTTTTTACTCATCCTTCCCCAGCGTTTTATCTTTTACCCCATCTTTTACAGGGCGCTTTGTGGCGACCCATCAGCGTTCCTGTTCTGTAACCCTGTACACTGTTTGTTTGTCTAATCTTGAACGGGTTTGTGCTGAAAACAAAGTTTTGTTCAATCAATCAATCAATCAATCTTTATTTATATAGCCCTAAATCACAAGTGTCTCAAAGGGCTGCACAAGCCACAACGACATCCTCGGTACAAAGCCCACATACGGGCAAGGAAAAACTCACCCCAGTGGGACGTCGATGTGAATGACTATGAGAAACCTTGGAGAGGACCGCATATGTGGGTAACCCCCCCCCCTCTAGGGGAGACCGAAAGCAATGGATGTCGAGTGGGTCTGACATAATATTGTGAGAGTCCAGTCCATAGTGGATCCAACATAATAGTAAGAGTCCAGTCCATAGTGGGGCCAGCAGGACACCATCCCGAGCGGAGACGGGTCAGCAGCGCAGAGATGTTCTCAGCCGATGCACAGGCGAGCGGTCCACCCCGGGTCCCGACTCTGGACAGCCAGCACTTCATCCATGGCCACCGGACCTGTGCCCCCCCCTCAAGGAAAAGGGGAGCAGAGGAGAAAAGAAAAGAAACGGCAGATCAACTGGTCTAACAGGGGCGCTATTTAAAGGCTAGAGTATACAAATGAGTTTTAAGATGGGACTTTAATGCTTCTACTGAGGTAGCATCTCTAATTGTTACCGGGAGGGCATTCCATAGTACTGGAGCCCGAATAGAAAACGCTCTATAGCCCGCAGACTTTTTTTGGGCTCTGGGAATCACTAATAAGCCGGAGTTCTTTGAACGCAAATTTGTTGTACTTGTGCAATGACAATAAAGACCTATATATCTATCTCCCTTCCCGCAAGAGGCGCGCTGACCACGCCCCCCCTCCACAGTCATTTATTCATGTTTGTAAATCGATAACAATTAAACAAGGTAGGCTCAAAACTGTTTTAAAATTCACTTTGAACAATTACCACTAAATGCGTGCTGTGATTGTTAGTCTGATATACAACAAAAACAGCATTTTGTCCGCCTTCTGTGTTATTTAACCAGGGAAAAATACTGATATTGACCCAAGAAGACTACAAATCGGTATCAAACATTTACCAACTTTTAATCAGTTTTTTTTTTTTGCATCAATATGTACAGTCCATTCGATTACAGCATCATACATTTATTGTACCAAAAATATTTGACTTGGTGAAAATGTACTCTGATTGTTCCGTTCCTTGAGTAATACAACACGATACCAATAACACCAGCATTTGACTCTAATTTACAGACTCCATTCAGAATGATTGTACGTTTTCTCTGTGAGTATATACTTGTGTGAATATAAACATTGGATCCCCAATCGGATGATGATATTTCTGTTAGCGTCATGTATTCCCACTGTAAACACTAATATCAAATGATTGGCTACATAGCAGAAACATGTTTAACATCCTGGCACAAATTAGGCAACAATCTCATTCACTTAACAGCTGCAATATTGACAAAAACAGCATCAGTCACGTACGCACACACACACACACACACACACACACACGCAACTATACGTACAACACTTACTTATTCACACAAGTCAAAACATTAGGTAAACAAATCAGTTTGAATACATACAGAGTGGGCGATATGTAATAAATATACATTAAAAATGTGTACAACCTGTGGATGTGGTCCGCTATGTAGGTCAGAATTAACAGCAGATTGATTGTGAAATTATACGGGTGTTGTTGAGAAGCTTCACTCTGCGCCGCTTGAGCTGATTCGCTCCTGTCTGCGTTTCATGATCTCCTGAAGCTCCGTTTCGCCGTTGGACTTCTGCAAAGAGTTAAGCAATGTTACTGCGAAAATACTTACGAAAACCATGAGCCAAATGATCATATCTCCAAGAGTTGTTACAATTTTGCTCCTCAAAACACAGTCGTGAGTTCCTCTCCCAGTAGGCTAAATATTCATTGACAATATCTTTAATCGCAGTGTGTGTCTACTAGAGATGCGCGGATAGGCAATTATTTCATCCGCAACCGCATCACAAAAGTCGTCAACCATCCGCATCCACCCGAACTAACATTTAATCAGAACTGCACCCGCCCGTTGTTATATATCTAATATAGACGATGCAAGGCATTAGTGAGGTTATAAAGCTTTTGCCTGTTAAAGAAAGGAGACTGATCCAATGCAGCAGAGACATAATGCGTGCCACGCTGTCACGGCCCAGACGCACACCAGTGCGCAATCATCTGGGAGCCGCGCTGAGCGCACCTCCAAGCACGTGGTGGTGCGATGTCCCTCGCACCCGCGGCGGCTCCACCCGGGCTCGCGCCCGAGGCTTCAGCGCGCACCGCGGCGGCCATCCTACTCTCGCTGCCGGCAACAGCCGGGTATGGGCCCGACGCTCCAGCGCCATCCATTTTCAGGGCTAGTTGATTCGGCAGGTGGGTTGTTACACACTCCTTAGCGGGTTCCCACTTCCATGGCCACCGTCCTGCTGTCTATATCAACCAACACCTTTTCTGGGGTCTGATGAGCGTCGGCATCGGGCGCCTTAACCCGGCGTTCGGTTCATCCCGCAGCGCCAGTTCTGCTTACCAAAAGTGGCCCACTCGGCTCACCAGGGTGAGCCCCACCCCTTTCGTGAGCGCACTGCGCGCGGAGTGACCCCTGTTACGCGCCCCCGGCAAAGGGGGTGGCGGGCAGGTAAGCTGTGCGGGCGGAGCGCGCGGAGTGACCCCTGTTACGAGCCCCCGGCAACGGGGGGGGCGGGCAGGTAAGCTGCGCGGGCGGAGCGCGCGGAGTGACCCCTGTTACGAGCCCCCGGCAACGGGGGTGGCGGGCAGGTAAGCTGCGCGGGCGGAGCGCGCGGAGTGACCCCTGTTACGAGCCCCCGGCCACGGGGGTGGCGGGCAGGTAAGCTGTGCGGGCGGAGCGCGCGGAGTGACCCCTGTTACGAGCCCCCGGCAACGGGGGTGGCGGGCAGGTAAGCTGCGCGGGCGGAGCGCGCGGAGTGACCTCTGTTACAAGCCCCCGGCCACGGGGGTGGCGGGCAGGTAAGCTGCTTACCTGCAGCGGCGAAGGCGGACGAGGCGGGGTGTCGGTGCAGTGTGCGCGGTGGTGACCCTGGACGTGCGTCGGGCCCTTCTCGCGGATCACCTCAGCTACGGCTCCCGGTGGGGCCCTATAGCGAGGCGTCCCTTCTCCGCTCCGTAAAAGTGTCCATCTCTTTTTTTTTTCTTCTTCTGTTGTGGCATATGCTGCAGGTGCCTGCTCGTTTTTCGTATGTGGGTAACAACATTTAACTATGTATATATATTTTCGAATTGGTTTAACTGCCACCCGCCTGAATCTATTTAAAATTTTTTTTTTTTTTATTTCAACCGCCCGACCCGACCCGCGGATACAATCTATTTTTTTTTTATTTCAACCGCCCGACCCGCGGATAATCCGCGGACTCCGCGGTTGTGTCCGCAAACCGCGCATCTGTAGTGTCTACACTATGAATTTGAGTCCGGACACAGTACAATACACTATACACTGACCCCTATTGTCCAGTATCATGTGTTATTTCCTGACTAGTGCTTTTATTTTTCCAAAACCCGTTTCCATATGAGTTGGGAAATTGTGTTAGATGTAAATATAAACGGAATAGAATGATTTGCAAATCATTTTCAACGCATATTCAGTTGAATATGCTACAAAGACAACATATTTGATGTTCAAACTTTTGCGTAAATCATTAACTTTAGAATTTGATTCCAGCAACACGTGACAAAGAAGTTGGGAAAGGTGGCAATAAATACTGATAAAGTTGAGGAATGCTCATCAAACACTTATTTGGAACATCCCACAGGTGAGCAGGCAAATTGGGAACAGGTGGGTGCCATGATTGGGTATAAAAGTAGATTCCATGAAATGCTCAGTCATTCACAAACAAGGATGGGGCGAGGGTCACCACTTTGTCAACAAATGCGTGAGCAAATTGTTGAACAGTTTAAGAAAAACCTTTCTCAACCAGCTATTGCAAGGAATTTAGGGATTTCACCATCTACGGTCCGTAATATCATCAAACGATTCAGAGAATCTGGAGAAATCACTGCACGTAAGCAGCTAAGCCCGTGACCTTCGATCCCTCAGGGTGTACTGCATCAAGAAGCGACATCAGTGTGTAAAGGATATCACCACATGGGCTCAGGAACACTTCAGAAACCCACTGTCAGTAACAACAGTTGGTCGCTACATCTGTAAGTGCAAGTTAAAACTCTCCTATGCACGGCGAAAACCGTTTATCAACAACAGCCAGAAACGCCGTCGGCTTTGTTGGGCCTGAGCTCATCTAAGATGGACTGATACAAAGTGGAAAAGTGTTCTGTGGTCTGACGAGTCCACATTTCAAATTGTTTTTGGAAACTGTGGATGTCGTGTCCTCCGGACCAAAGAGGAAAAGAACCATCCGGATTGTTATAGGCGCAAAGTTGAAAAGCCAGCATCTGTGATGGTATGGGGGTGTTTTAGTGCCCAAGACATGGGTAACTTACACATCTGTGAAGGGGCCATTAATGCTGAAAGGTACATACAGGTTTTGGAGTAACATTTGTTGCCATCCAAGCAACGTTACAATGGACGCCCCTGCTTATTTCAGCAAGACAATGCCAAGCCACGTGTTACATCAACGTGGCTTCATAGTAAAAGAGTGCGGGTACTAGACTGGCCTGCCTGTAGTCCAGACCTGTCTCCGGTTGAAAATGTGTGGCGCATTATGAAGCCTAAAATAGCACAACGGAGACCCCTGGACTGTTGAACAACTTAAGCTGTACATCAAGCAAGAATGGGAAAGAATTCCATCTGAGAAGCTTCAAAAATGTGTCTCCTCAGTTCCCAAACGTTTACTGAGTGTTGTTAAAAGGAAAGGCCATGTAACACGTGCCAACTACTTTGGCATGTGTTGCAGCCATGAACTTTTTGCAAAAAAAAAATAAATAAAGTTTATGAGTTTGAACATCAAATATGTTGTCTTTGTAGCATATTCAATTGAATATGGGTTGAAAATGATTTGCAAATCATTGTATTCCGTTTATATTTACATCTAACACAATTTCCCAACTCATATGGAAGCGGGGTTTGTAGTTCTACTTCCTCTCCGCCTTTATTTCCAAGCCACTTTATTTCAGGCCTGAGCACCTGCCCTCAGTTTGTTATTTGAAGACTCACCTGCTGGCAATCACTAATCAGGACACTTCTTAGGAACGGATTCAAGTTGCACCAGTGGCCCAAAGATGCGAAAGTGGCAAGAAATTGGACGAAATTTGTTCAAAATACGAGGGTGTGGGGAAAGCCGACGAAATGGTCAGTTGTTTGTTCCGCACACTTTACCGACGAAAGCTATGCTACGACAGAGATGGCAAGAATGTGTGGATATCCTGCGACACTCAAAGCAGATGCATTTCCAACCATAAAGTCAAAGAAATCTGCCGCCAGACCCCCATTGAATCTGCCGGAGTGTGTGAGCAATTCAGGGACAAAGGACCTCGGTAGCACGGCAAGCGATGGCGGCAGTTTGTTCCCGCAGACGACCGAGCTAAACCCCCTGGATGTCTTGGCTCACACCGTCCCTTATGCCACCGAAGATGATCAAGAGAAGAATATCGACCCTAGCTTCCCTGGCCTGCTGACATCAACTCCAAAACTGGACAGATCAGCTTTAAGGAAAAGAGCGCGGATGAGGGTATGTCTACAGAATATATTAATTGATGAAAATTGGGCTGTCTGCACTCTCAAAGTGCATGTTGTTTCCAAATGTATTTCATATGCTGTAAACCTAGTTCATAGTTGTTAGTTTCCTTTAATGCCAAACAAACACATACCAATCGTTGGTTAGAAGGCGATCGCCGAATTCGTCCTCGCTTTCTCCCGTGTCGCTGGCTGTCGTGTCGTTTTCGTCGGTTTCGCTTGCATACGGTTCAAACCGATATGGCTCAATAGCTTCAGTTTCTTCTTCAATTTCGTTTTCGCTACCTGCCTCCACACTACAACCATCCGTTTCAATACATGCGTAATCTGTTGAATCGCTTAAGCCGCTGAAATCCGAGTCTGAATCCGAGCTAATGTCGCTATGGCTTGCTGTTCTTTCCGCCATGTTTGTTTGTGTTGGCATCACTATGTGACGTCACAGGAAAATGGACGGGTGTATATAACGATGGTTAAAATCAGGCACTTTGAAGCTTTTTTTAGGGATATTGCGTGATGGGTAAAATTTTGAAAAAAACCTCGAAAAATAAAATAAGCCACTGGGAACTGATTTTTAATGGTTTTAACCCTTCTGAAATTGTGATAATGTTCCCCTTTAAGTTCATTTTTATTTTTTATTTTAAACTTTTTTTTTCTTGACACAACGTGTCCATCATCCAGCTATTGATTTCTGGTGGCTGTTTAAAAGAGAATAAATACAGCATGTGTTACCTTATCAAACGTATTGTTTACATTCGGGGTCTGACGTTACCAAGAATCGATCCCACGTCGTGTGGCATAAAAGGCAGATGTGTATTCCATTACGCTATCGGTGGATTGTTTAGAGCCCGATTTAAGTCAGCTATTTAAAATTTCTGACGGAGCGATACACGACTAGGATTAAGTTTGCCATCAAAATTAATATTAAGCGCTGTTATTCTTTGATTTTTGGCGTTTTTAAAAAGTATGTGTATTCTCTGTGTGACGATCTGTCACATTCACGTCGGGTTGTGTTTCCTGGATTGGTGTTTATTTCCTTATTTTGGTTCCATTTCCTGCTTGTCTCCCTGAGCGCTGTTTCCCCCCACCTGCTGCTGATTGGCAGCCTGGCCACACCTGGTGTCAATCAGCTGGCTGCTATTTATGCCTGCCTCGCCCTCCAGTCAGGGCTCGAGGATTGTTTGCTGTCTCCGGTTATCCTGGTATCCTGTCTCCTGTTTCTTGGTTCCTGTTATCCTGTCTCCGGTTATCCTATTAAAGTCATGTTTTCCTGCAACACGCCCGCCATCTCTGCATCTTGGGGTTCACCACCAACAAATCATGACACTCCAGATTAGGAACTGACCGCACCTCTCAAAAGCCCACATTTTCAAAGGAGGTTAGGCGATAAATGTGTGTTGTCGAATCTCCCGGCAAAATCTTAACCGTGTCTGAAGCAGTCAGGCGGTACGGCCTGGCAGCGAGGCTCTTCGACACACACCTCAAAGCCTCAGCAAATCCTCTCTAACGAATCTTAATCAATTAACTAATTTGAATTAATCCAAAATAATTAGGGATCGAGGACCCTATTGAAATTTTAGCGTTTTATTATTGAGCTGTAATTTGACCCCATTAACATGCTTGAAAACTCACCAAATTGGACACACACATCAGGACTGGCGAAAATTGCGATCTAATCAAAAAACCAAACCCCAAAACTCAAAAGTGCGCTTTAGCACCCCCTTGGAAGAAAACACAGACAAAACTGCCTCTAACTCCCAGTAGGAATGTCGTAGAGACATGAAACAAAAACCTCTATGTAGGTATCACTTAAACCTAGATTTCATACACCCTAAACCTCCAGCAAAAATCAACAGGAAGTTTGCAATTCCCCCTTCAAAACAAAAGTTGTGTAAAAATGGTCACCTTTTTTCAAACATTATCTCCTCTGAGCGCGTTTGTCGTGTCGGCTTCAAATTAGCACAGGAGAGAGATTGAACCCATCCATCCATCCATCCATCTTCTTCCGCTTATCCGAGGTTGGGTCGCGGGGGCAGCAGCCTAAGCAGGGAAGCCCAGACTTCCCTCTCCCCAGCCACTTCGTCCAGCTCTTCCCGTGGGACCCCGAGGCGTTCCCAGGCCAGCCGGGAGACATAGTCTTCCCAACGTGTCCTGGGTCTTCCCCGCGGCCTCCTGCCGGTCGGACGTGCCCTAAACACCTCCCTAGGGAGGCGCTCGGGTGGCATCCTGACCAGATGCCCGAACCACCTCATCTGGCTCCTCTCCATGTGGAGGAGCAGCGGCTTTACTTTGAGCTCCCCCCGGATGGCAGAGCTTCTCACCCTATCTCTAAGGGAGAGCCCCGCCACCCGGCGGAGGAAACTTATTTCGGCCGCTTGTACCCGTGATCTTGTCCTTTCGGTCATAACCCAAAGCTCATGACCATAGGTGAGGATGGGAACGTAGATCGACCGGTAAATTGAGAGCTTTGCCTTCCGGCTCAGCTCCTTCTTCACCACAACGGATCGATACAGCGTCCGCATTACTGAAGACGCCGCACCGATCCGCCTGCCGATCTCACGATCCACTCTTCCCTCACTCGTGAACAAGACTCCGAGGTACTTGAACTCCTCCACTTGGGGCAAGATCTCCTCCCCAACCCCAACCCTGATTAAAAGTTGATGAAAGAGTTTTAATTACTGCTCCGGTTTGGATTTTATGAGCCCTCAAAGTCGGTCCCGTCCATCGCTGCTTGCAGCTTTAATTGTAATTGATTCCCTTTTAACCATTATCATTACCAACAGTGAAATGTAGCATGTTATTGATCGCCACTTGTTCAATTTCCAGTACTCTACTCACACTCGCGCTAAGTGCATTCACAGACACACAGACATCTCATTGATGTAAAAGGTAAGAGCGTACATGTGAAGAGAACATTGTGTCCCAGGGTAAAGCGTTGTGTTATGTAATGTTCCATTACTTTTTAAGATGAGAGAAATGTTTTCTCAGCAGAACACCGGACTGCTTTAGTCTTCTGGTTGCCTTATTGAGCGACATGGGAGGGTACTGTAAACTACAACTATAAACACAGTACTGTTGAATTTCAGTGTCTATCAAAACACTACTTTGTATAGACTGTTTTTGTTGATACAGCTTTTAATTGGATAGGTGGTGTATATTTATATTTTTTTCAAGAAGGCCTGACCCGGATTACAAAGACTGACCTCTATTTGTGTCTTCTGGACAGTTATTTGACAGTAGACACGACCGCCTTCGTCTCCGCACACCGCCTTCAGCTCTTCTTTGTTGAGAGAAAAGAGCTGAGCTCCAGTCAGGATCCCCAAACATTCCGCTGTGCTGTTTGTTGACAGAACCATCAAGAAGGTAAAAGTCACTCCAAACTAATAGTGGTATCCCTACTTGGTCTATTGCTGTGGATGACTTACCGCTCGGAGAATCCCTTCGCGCTGAGCCATGTCTTGACTTGCTCTGGACTGGAGTTGTGGGAGAGAGGCACGTTACTGGGGGCCGATCGCTCCACACGAAACTTCCTCGTGGGTGGCTGGCTTTTGTTAGCGGTGATCATCATCAGAAGCTCATTGTTGACCTCGTCCATCACTGAAACCAAATAAAAACATGAGTGTCTGTTGGTAAAAGTAAAATAGTTTTTGAAATGACTCACTTTTGTCTTTGTGTCGACCTTTGCTGAAGCTATCACTTGGGCTGAGGGAACCAGGGGATGATGCACCGTAGCTATGCTGCAAAAACACAACATATTGTTGGTTCATTTAGCTATTGTACTTTGTGGTCTATTCTAGGATGCTTCAATCCATGTACACATCTAACTTCTAGCTGGCATTTGGTCACGGAATTTTGCAAGTTATTATGATTCAAAAATGTTTTATGGATGGATGGATGGATGACTTCATGTCACAAACATGTTTTATGAGGAATACCTGGGATATGAAAATATTCCAAATCTTTGTTTTAAAGCAGTGGTTCTTAACCTTGTTGGAGGTACCGAACCCCACCAGTTTCATATGCGCATTCACCGAACCCTTCTTTAGTGAAAAATAAAATGTTGGGTTTTTTTTCAAATTCAAGACAAAGTTAAATGTTTTTTTTTACTGGTGCACAAAATTAACCGTGCATGAACATCACCTTGTTCAAAGAACAAAACCAACACAGTGCATGAACTCACAACAAATTTCACACCTGCAAATCAGATGGAAAATTAGTTAGTTAGATTAGACTTCCTTTTATTGTCATTCAAATTTGAATTTTACAGAACGGATAAGAATGGAATTCCGTTGCATTAGCTCGTTGTAGTGCAGGATAAAAGAGCAATAAGGTGCAGATATAAATAAATAGATTACTGTACAGATAAATATATTGCACTTTTGCATATGCATCCACGTTTATGGATGTATGTTATATTGTCTTTATATTCCAGCGAGTTAATCCATTTTTGGGGGGAATTAAGGGGATTATTATGATGCATTCAAGAGTCTTACGGCCTGAGGGAAGAAGCTGTTACAGAACCTGGAGGTTCTGCTACGGAGGCTGCGGAACCTCTTTCTAGAGTCCAGCAGTGAAAACAGTCCTTGGTGGGGGTGGGAGGAGTCTCGACAGATTTTCTGAGCCCTGGTCAGGCAGCGGCTTTTTGTGATCTCCTGGATAGGAGGAAGAGGAGTCCTGATGATCTTTTCCGCCCTCCTCACCACTCTCTGGAGAGACTTCCAGTCTGAGGCACTTCAGGCTCCAGTCCAGACAGAGATGCAGTTGGTCAGTAGGCTTTCTATAGTGCCTCTGTAGAATGTGCTGAGAATGGGGGGAGGGAGCTGTGCTCTTTTCATCCGACGCAAAGGTACATTGTTTGGGGGTATTACGCTGATAGGGAGAAGTTTTTATTTACACGATGAGTCGGGTGTGTCTTGACCTCAGCGGCGTAGACTCTGCCGAACCCCTGAGGCCGACTCACCGAACCCCTACGGTTCGATCGAACCCAGGTTAAGAACCACTGTTTTAAAGATTTTGAAGAATAACAACCCAGCAATTGCAGAAACGCATTGATAAAAATTGGGATAAGTTTTGACCCCACTCCTGGAAGAGTGTACGTATTAGTAGGTTGTGCATCCAAGGGTTAACCTGGTGTTAAGGTGAAAGGTAGAGTTTTGGTTCGTGTCAAAAGAAAATGTAAGACATTATCTTATATTTTTTAAAACCTTATTTAACAACATAACAGGAAATGATTGACGTACAGGTGTTGGTTTCATTTTGTGCAGAGGTGAACTTATAACAAATAATAGGTGATGATTCAAGAGGTTTCCTGACCTTTGTGAAAGTTTCTCTCTCTCGTGAATCAAAAAAAGGCAAGTACTCTGAACTACAGTTTGGTGCATAAACACAAACAACAGTCTGGAACTGTCCCCGCAATCGCAGACGAAGGGAGGCTACCCTCTCGTTCACCGGGTTAAACTCCAACGTACAGGCTCTGAGCTGCGGGGCAACAAGTAATGCCACCCCGGCCCCGTTGCCTCTCACTGCCTGCAACGCCAGGGTGGAAGAGAGTCCAGCCCCTCTCGAAAGGACTGGTTTCAGAGCCTTTGGTGTGCGTCGAAGTGAGTACGACTAGACCAGCCGGAACTTATCCACCTTGCGCACCAGCTCATGCTACTTTCCCCTCCCGTGAGGTGACGTTTAACGTCCCAAGAGCTAGCTTCTGTAGCCGAGGATTGGACCGCCATGGGCCCTGTCTTCAGCTTCCGCCCAGCCCACATTGCAACCTCTTTTCCCCCTCCTATGAGTGGTAAGCCCATTGGAGGTGGGACCCACTTTTCCTCTTTGGGTCTACAGGGCTCGCCATCTAGCCCTGTATTCAGGCCTAGCTCCAGAGGGGGGCCTCCAGTGACCGGCATCCGGGCGAGAGAGATCTGGCTCCTTAATTTTATCGTTTCATAGAGGTCTTCGAGCTGCTCTTTGTCTGGTCCCTCACCTAGGACCTGTGTGTCTTGGGATACCCTACCAGGGGGCATAGAAACCCCCAGACAACATAGCTCCTAAGATCAATGGGACACTCAAACTCAAGCATTTCTTTGTTGCATTAAACAGCTTTATCATGTAGTAGAAGTCTGTTTTGTGGTGGGGGGGTCTTGTGCATTGATAGTGCTAAAACATGCTTGCATATATGAAATGCAGTATCCTTTAAAGTTTTTGAATCATTAGACCAGTAGTTCTTATAAAGTGGGGTAGGTATGATAAGGGGGGGCGTGAGAAAATAATACAAAAGTCTTCGGCTAGGTGGTATGTTGATGCTGGTGCCAGCAACTCTGAGTGATTTGTACGGATAAATAAATTAATTTGATCAGGTTCTCAATCGTATTTCAATTTAGTGAGGGCGTGAAAAAAATTATGTCCTCAAGGGAGGGCATGACAAAAAATAATTGAAAAGCATTGAGTTGAGGTCAATTGCGATTCCTGTTCGAACAAATGGAATGATGAAAGAGTTGAAAGTTGCTTTTTTTATTATAAAAATGATAATGTATGTGCATTCAAAATGTAGCAAAAATTATAGGCTAGCGATTATGAGCGAAATTATGAGCATGAGGCTTATTTTGCTACGGCAATGTAACCACCAAATATGTCACCCATATCCAAAGCTAAGACGAAAAGGATAGCTTCAGATTTCAATGTAGCTGGATAAAAGTTATTTTAATTTTTAAAGTGTAGTTTTTGATTAGTTCAGGTAATCAGTAGATTTAAAGTCCTTGGCGAATTATTGTTTAAATAATTGCTTTCAAAAATAGTACAATTCCTCAATACAACACAACTCATGTGTATGTCCATGGCCAAGGTAAACTATCAATCATGGACGCAAATACGCGAGAGAAAATGAACCCAGGACACGCTGGCTTGTTTCCCCCTGCAGCAAGACGTCACTGCTGTCAAGACTCGGACTTTGGTGCAGTTTACTGCGTGGATTGTTTTCCCGAGATGCAAAAGAACTGGACCGGACATGGCGTGAAGGTAAATACATGATTTAATTCTTACTATAAAAAGTATAAACAAAAGGCGCGCACAAGGCGGAGACACAAACTTGGCTAAGGGAACAAAACTAACACTAAGACGTAAACTATGGACATGAAACAAAAGACACTAACTGTGGCATTAATAAACAAAAACTTACTTGCGGTGACGTGAGCAGGGCAGAATGGACTATGAAATTGCATGAAACAAGCAGCGTGAACTAATCATGAAACAGAGTGTCAGGGGTAGCAAGGGTCCATCCATCCATCCATCTTCTTCCGCTTATCCGAGGTCGGGTCGCGGGGGAAGCAGCCTAAGCAGGGAAGCCCAGACTTCCCTCTCCCCAGCCACTTCGTCCAGCTCCTTCGGGGGGATCCCGAGGCGTTCCCAGGCCAGCTGGGAGACATAGTCTTCCCAACGTGTCCTGGGTCTTCCCCGTGGCCTCCTACCGGTCGGACGTGCCCTAAACACCTCCCGAGGGAGGCGATCGGGTGGCATCCTGACCAGATGCCCGAACCACCTCATCTGGCTCCTCTCGATGTGGAGGAGCAGCGGCTTTACTTTGAGCTCCCCCCGAATGACAGATTTTCTCACCCTATCTCTAAGGGAGAGCCCTGCCACCCGGCGGAGGAAACTCATTTCGGCCGCTTGTACCCGTGATCTTGTCCTTTCGGTCATAACCCAAAGCTCATGACCATAGGTGAGGATGGGAACGTAGATCGACCGGTAAATTGAGAGCTTTGCCTTCCGGCTCAGCTCCTTCTTCACCACAACGGATCGATACAGCGTCCGCATTACTGAAGATGCCGCACCGAACCGCCTGTCGATCTCACGATCCACTCTTCCCTCACTCGTGAACAAGACTCCGAGGTACTTGAACTCCTCCACTTGGGGCAGGGTCTCCCCCCCAACCCGAAGATGGCATTCCACCCTTTTCCGGGCAAGAACCATGGACTCGGACTTGGAGGTGCTGATTTTCATCCCAGTCGCTTCACACTCGGCTGCGAACCGATCCAGCGAGAGCTGAAGATCCTGGCCAGATGAAGCCATCAGGACCACATAATCTGCAAAAAGCAGAGACCTAATCCTGCAGCCATTAAACCAGATCCCCTCAACGCCTTGACTGCGCCTAGAAATTCTGTCCATAAAAGTTATGAACAGAATGGGTGACAAAGGGCAGTCTTGGCGGAGTCCAACCCTCACTGGAAACGTGTCCGACTTACTGCCGGCAATGCGGACCAAGCTCTGACACTGATCATACAGGGAGCGGACAGCCAAAATCAGACAGTCCGATACCCCATACTCTCTGAGCACTCCCCACAGGACTTCCCGAGGGACACGGTCGAATGCCTTCTCCAAGTCAAGTTAAAGTTAAAGTTAAAGTACCAATGATTGTCACACACACACTAGGTGTGGCGAAATTATTCTCTGCATTTAACCCATCACCCTTGATCACCCCCTGGGAGATGAGGGGAGCAGTGGGCAGCAGCGGTGGCCGCGCCCGGGAATCATTTTTGGTGATTTAACCCCCAATTCCAACCCTTGATACTGAGTGCCAAGCAGGGAGGTAATGGGTCCCATTTTTATAGTCTTTGGTATGACTCGGCCGGGGTTTGAACCCACAACCTACCGATCTCAGGGCGGACACTCTAACCCCAAGGCCACTGAGTAGTTTCACAAAGCACATAGCAAGGGTAACATGGGTAATGTCGCCAGGACGACCAACAAAAAATGACAGGCTTAAATAGTCATGTGGTGATTGAAAACAAGTGCATGAGTCCAACACGTGAAACAGGTGAAAATAATGGTCGTCATGGTGACAAAGCAAGGGAGTGAAAACAGGAACTAAAAGAGTCCAAAAACCAACAGAACATAGCCAAACAAAACATGATCAAAAGACCTGACAACTGCGAATAGCCCAAAGATAAGACAATACAGAAGAATCATTGATACACTTGACTGATCACTTGCAAAGCTCCTCAAAAATACATTGACTTATATTTATTTTATCTTAACTTTCATAATTTGTCATGTTAGTTTGTTTTTTTTAAACAAGTTCAACCTTTAAAAGTTCATGCGTAGGTCATGCATGCAATGTTATAAAAGACTTCAAATTGCACCTCCATTTATTGTTTAGTGACCCAGGCAATTAAAAAAAATATATTTCCTTGTTCCTTGTCCAATCACACAGGATACAATCATGTGTGCTTACGGACTGTATCCCTGCAGACTGTATTGATCTATATTGATATATAATGTGTATATTGTGTTTTTTATGTTGATTTAATGAAAAAAAAAATTAATAATAATATTTTTATTTTTTTTATGTTTTTTATTTACCAATCGGTCCGCGGCCCGGTGTTGGGGACCACTGATGTAGACCACAAGAAAGTGTTTTACATTAAAAAAAAATAAAAATAAAATATGACCGCTTTAATGAGCCCTATAATCTGGTGCGCCTTGTATATGAAAAAAGATAAATAATATACCATTCATCAGCAGTGCGCCCTATGGTCCGGTTAATACGGTAGTAAAATATTTATGAGAAAATAAAACATAGATGCTAATACAGGTTCAAGTGTGTGCTGTTAGTTACCGGGCTGTAAATGCCATCAGGATCTTCTATCTTGACAACATCCAGGATGTTATAAGGGACGTAGCCTGCCTGGCCACTACGATTCCGTAGTTTCCACCACTGTTTGTCGTCCTCTATCACCTGTGAGAGACACAATTGACCTATGCTGCCTGACAGAAATCATACCTTTACAGTGGTTCTAACATCAAAGAGTCACTATTGTTACCTCTAGAATTTCGTCCTGCAGTACTGACAGCTCGTTGGCATTCCGTGCCACAAAGTGGTAACGGATTTTGGCATATTTCCGGGTTGGAGGCATAGGCATCCCATTGTAAGACCTGTCGAGGGATAATATACACGTTAGTCCTTTTATGTTGGTTTCGGTTAAGTGCGAAGGACTTTATTCCTCACCCATTGGAGGACTGGGTTCCATAAAACTGCAAAACCAGATACATTGTTAACACTTTTGGATTTTTAAACTTGTTTTTCCATTCCATGCATTCCTCCATAACATACTTGCCAACCCTCCCGGATTTTCCGGGAGACTCCCGAAATTCAGCGCCTCTCCCGAAAACCTCCCGGGACAAATTTTCTCCCGAAAATCTCCCGAAATTCAGGCGGAGCTGGAGGCCACGCCCCCTTCAGCTCCATGCGGACCTGAGTGACGTGTTGACAGCCTGTTCACACGTCCACTTTCTCACAATATAAACAGCTAATGAACGAGGGCGAGTTCTTGGTTTCTTATATGGGTTTATTGTTAGGCAGTTTCATTAACGTCCTCCCAGCGCGGCAACAACACCCAACAACTGCAGTCAAGTTTTCGTCTATGTAAAGCAGTTCGTCTGCCGTAAACAGCAATGTTGTGACACTTTTAAACAGGACAATACTGCCATATACTGTACATGCATATGTGACCCACCCATAATGTGTCACATTTTTGTGTTGATTTATTTATTTTATTTTGTGGTTTGAATTCGTTTTTGGAGCTGTCATTCCACATTTATCAGTATTCACATTGGTCAGTAAGGGGCAGAAGGGCGTTTCTTCCCAATTGAATGCTATCACCTGCAGACCGGAAGTGTCTTGTCATTCTGATGAGCGCGACCAGTCTGTGAACAATTGAAACGTCCTGTGTGCTTTTTCCTCCTGTATAACAGGTTAGTTTTGGTGAATCAACTCACTGAATAATATCCATGTGATCTTTATAAGTTTAAGTACACATTCTGATGGTGGAGCCTAACTCTAAAGTGTTTGTGAGTTGTAGTTTGTATTTGTGAATGCATCCAGTGCACAGCTGCAGTAATCAATACAAAATGGCGACGTGAGTGCGCAATGTTTATATAGGAACTTCTGATCCTAATTCAGACTCCCAAATTAGAGCTCCCGTTTTCTTATTGATTTTATAATGTATATTTGTATAATGTGTGTGTTCTGAAATAGTGACAGAAAATAGAACAAGGATGGACAATTCAACCCTTAACTCAACAATGAGTAGACGAGTGTTATGTGTGTGTATATGTGTAAATAAATGATCACTGAAATTCAAGTATTTCTTTTATTTATATATATATATATATATATATATATATATATATATATATATATATATATATATATATATATGTGTGTAATAAAATATATATATATATATATATATAGCTAGAATTCACTGAAAGTCAAGTATTTCTTATATATATATATATATATATCTTAACCACGCCCCCAACCGCGCCCCTCGCCCCACCCCCGACCACGCCCCCCACCCCCACCCCCCACCTCCCGAAATCGGAGGTCTCAAGGTTGGCAAGTATGCTCCATAATCACTTTTTTTATCCAACTCTTACATCATCAGAGGAGTGCTTCCTGTAATCAGGGCTGATGGGGGAAGCCAGGGGCCCGTTGGGACCCTCTGTTTCCCACGGGGCCGTGTTGAAGAGCTCCGCTGGAGGCTCCCAGCCATTGCGGAACTTTGGATAGTAAGGAGGAGCACACTGGTCCCTCGGCCATTCAGCTCTGGACAACAGCAGACGGACATTAGGCGACAGAGTTTACTTGAAGGTCATGTTCACACAAATACAAACATGCATGTTTTTGTCCTTTTGGAAAAAGTCAGGCCAGAGTGGAGATTTTCAAATACACCTTCAGGTGAAAGAGTGCTTTTTGGTTTGGGTCAAAAGAAATGTAAGACAGTACCGTATTTTTCGGACTATAAGTCACAGTTTTTGTCATAGTTTGGCCGGGGGGTACGACTTATACTCAGGAGCGACTTATGTGTGAAATGATTAACACATTAGCGTCCATCCATCCATCCATCTTCTTCCGCTTATCCGAGGTCGGGTCGCGGGGGCAGCAGCCTAAGCAGGGAAGCCCAGACTTCCCTCTCCCCAGCCACTTCGTCCAGCTCTTCCTGTGAGATCCAGAGGCGTTCCCAGGCCAGCCGGGAGACATAGTCTTCCCAACGTGTCCTGGGTCTTCCCCGCGGCCTCCTACCGGTCGGACATCCTGACCAGATGCCCGAACCACCTCATCTGGCTCCTCTCCATGTGGAGGAGCAGCGGCTTTACTTTGAGCTCCTCCCGGATGGCAGAGCTGCTCACCCTATCTCTAAGGGAGAGACCCGCCACCCGGCGGAGGAAACTCATTTCGGCCGCTTGTACCCGTGATCTTGTCCTTTCGGTCATAACCCAAAGCTCATGACCATAGGTGAGGATGGGAACGTAGATCGACCGGTAAATTGAGAGCTTTGCCTTCCGGCTCAGCTCCTTCTTCACCACAACGGATCGATACAGCGTCCGCATTACTGAAGACGCCGCACCGATCCGCCTGTTGATCTCACGATTCACTCTTCCCTCACTCGTGAACAAGACTCCGAGGTACTTGAACTCCTCCACTTGGGGCAAGATCTCCTCCCCAACCCGGAGATGGCACTCCACCCTTTTCCGGGCGAGAACCATGGACTCGGACTTGGAGGTGCTGATTCTCATCCCAGTCGCTTCACACTCGGCTGCGAACCGATCCAGTGAGAGCTGAAGATCCTGGCCAGATGAAGCCATCAGGACCACATCATCTGCAAAAAGCAGAGACCTAATCCTGCAGCCACCAAACCGGATCCCCTCAACGCCTTGACTGCGCCTAGAAATTCTGTCCATAAAAGTTATGAACAGAATCGGTGACAAAGGGCAGCCTTGGCGGAGTCCAACCCTCACTGGAAATGTGTCCGACTTACTACCGGCAATGCGGACCGAGCTCTGGCACTGATCATACAGGGAGCGGACTGCCACAATCAGACAGTCCGATACCCCGTACTCTCGTACACATTAGCGTAAAATATCAAATAATATTATTTATCTCATTCACGTAAGAGACTAGACGTATAAGATTTCATGGGATTTAGCGATTAGGAGTGACAGATGTTACAACAGCGTGGCATCGTAAAAAAAAGAGTGCGGGTACTTTCCTGGCCCGCCTTCAGTCCAGACCTGTCTCCCATCGAAAATGTGTGGCGCATTATGAAGCGTAAAATACGACAGCGGAGACCCCGGACTGTTGAACGACTGAAGCTCTACATAAAACAAGAATGGGAAAGAATTCCTCTTTCAAAGCTTCAACAATTAGTTTCCTCAGTTCCCAATCGTTTATTGAGTGTTGTTAAAAGGAAAGGCCATGTAACACAGTGGTGAACATGCTCTTTCCCAACTACTTTGGCACGTGTTGCAGCCATGAATTTCTAAGTTAATTATTATTTGCAAAAAAAAAATTAAGTTTATGAGTTTGAACATCAAATATCTTGTCTTTGTAGTGCATTCAATTGAATATGGGTTGAAAAGGATTTGAAAATCATTTTATTCTGTCTATATTTACATCTAACACAATTTCCCGCACAACACCTCCACTAATAGTGTATGCAATGTTATAGTTTCCACATTTTATTTGGATCTTAGTAGCGCAGGCCCTTGGTGTGACTCTTCATAAAATATGCAGAGTAGTGACTAAGAACCTTGGTTTGGTCCATCCTTCCCCAAGAAGCTCGAAGATGGTGGCCTCTTTAGGGGTCAGGTGACCATGCAGGAAGTCCACAGCATCTTTGGAGAGGTGGGGGGAGATAATAGAACGCGCCAGCTCCGGACTCCCACAGCTTTGCAGCACCTGTGCACATAGGTAAACAGATTTTTGTTAACGTTCTTATTAAGTTGTTTTGTTTTGTGGACACAAGTGTCAAACTCCAGGTGTCAGGTTCAAACACTGATGACATCTATTAAACAAGACAAGAAGCAAAGAATCAAACAGAGACAGAATTCAATTTGGACTCAATTGAGGAGAGACGCCGGGACATTGTACTCTTGTACAATCTCCAGCACGCTCTGGCGAACGATTGTACTCATCATCATCAGCCGTTGTCAGTCCACTGCTGGACGAAAGCCTCGGCATGTTTCTGCCATAGTGAACGATCTCTAGATGCTCCCTGCCACTGCACTGTTCCTTCTGGAACTGCTGGGGACTGGGGGCCGTCTTCTTGGTGTACTTTTCATGCTGGTTATTAGCCTACACCTTCCACGCTGGCTTGGTGCGGGTTGGAAGGGGTATTTTATATCAGAGATCCTTCTCCTAGACTAATTGCCTTACTGGGCTGTTGAACTTAGTCTGTTCTGTTGGTTGTCCGCGCCCCAATTACCCAGGGACCCGCTCACCTTTATGGCGCTGACCGCCCGCCAGTCACAAGAGAAGGTGCAAACGGTTCTTTGTGTGCATTTTATAGACGTTAGTTGGGACTCACTAACCCCACACACAACCTCCCATCTCATGCCTGGATGTAGTTTTAACGTCATACCCAGGATTGTACTCATCCTTCTTTATTTGACTTTCTCCGACCACAGCTGCTTTCAGAGGGAAGTGGGTCGTAAACAGCGTTGCCTTTGGTTACCGGACAGTTCAAAAGAAGAGTAGTTCAAAAAGAGGTTCGTAAAATAGTTCAAAAAGGAGGTTCAAGAAGTGTTCTCCTGAAAGGGAGTCTGGTCCTGCTTCCTCTCCGCTTTGAAGTCCTTGGGTTAGATTAGAACAATATCTTTCTGTTGATTTCCATACATGAAAGAAAACAGAACACCTTCATTTTGCTCCCCCCCCCTACACAGTGGAGTTTTACGAGCCTTACTCTTGGTAGGTTCCAAAGACAGCTTTTGTCTTCTCACCAGACACTCAATGTAACACAACCTTTTTGTGATAACTTACAAAATATTATTCTAACACCAGGACCGAGGGCCAGATCTGGCGCATTTTTTTAGCCTGGAAACAAAGTGCGAAAATTAAGTACTTATCTTTTTGATGAAATGTGCATAAACCAGTGTAGGTGCCACTGGAAGCAAGGTGGGTGAAGTGTTTTGCCCAAGACACAACAACCGTGATCAGGATGGCGGAATTTAGGATCGAACCTGCAACCCTTAAGTTGCTGGCACGTCCGCTCTACTATCCGAGCGACGCCAAGCCCAATATTCAAACAAACCCCGTTTCCATATGAGTTGGGAAATTGTGTTAGATGTAAATATAAACGGAATACAATGATTTGCAAATCATTTTCAACCCATATTCAGTTGAATATGCTACAAAGACAACATATTTTATTTTATTTTTTATTTTTTTGCAAATAATCATTACGTTTAGAATTTGATGCCAGCAACACGTGACAAAGAAGTTGGGAAAGGTGGCAATAAATACTGATAAAGTTGAGGAATGCTCATCAAACACTTATTTAGAACATCCCACAGGTGTGCAGGCTAATTGGGAACAGGTGGGTGCCATGATTGGGTATAAAAACAGCTTCCCAAAAAACGCTCAGTCTTTCACAAGAAAGGATGGGGCGAGGTACACCCCTTTGTCCACAACTGCGTGAGCAAATAGTCAAACAGTTTAAGAACAACGTTTCTCAAAGTGCAATTGCAAGAAATTTAGGGATTTCAACATCTACGGTCCATAATATCATCAAAAGGTTCAGAGAATCTGGAGAAATCACTCCACGTAAGCGGCATGGCCGGAAACCAACATTGAATGACCGTGACCTTCCATCCCTCAGACGGCACTGTATCAAAAACCGACATCAATCTCTAAAGGATATCACCACATGGGCTCAGGAACACTTCAGAAAACCACTGTCACTAAATACAGTTGGTCGCTACATCTGTAAGTGCAAGTTAAAGCTCTACTATGCAAAGCGAAAGCCATTTATCAACAACACCCAGAAACGCCGCCGGCTTCTCTGGGCCCGAGATCATCTAAGATGGACTCATGCAAAGTGGAAAAGTGTTCTGTGGTCTGACGAGTCCACATTTCAAATTGTTTTTGGAAATATTCGACATCGTGTCATCCGGACCAAAGGGGAAGCGAACCATCCAGACTGTTATCGACGCAAAGTTCAAAAGCCAGCATGTGTGATGGTATGGGGGTGCATTAGTGCCCAAGGCATGGGTAACTTACACATCTGTGAAGGCACCATTAATGCTGAAAGGTACATACAGGTTTTGGAACAACATATGCTGCCATCTAAGCGTCGTCTTTTTCATGGACGCCCCTGCTTATTTCAGCAAGACAATGCCAAGCCACATTCAGCACGTGTTACAACAGCGTGGCTTCGTTAAAAAAAAAAGAGTGCGGGTACTTTCCTGGCTCGCCTGCAGTCCAGACCTGTCTCCCATCGAAAATGTGTGGCGCATTATGAAGCGTAAAATACGACAGCGGAGACCCCGGACTGTTGAACGACTGAAGCTCTACATTGTCACGACTAGGATTGTGACGTGGTTTGTTCTCCCGAGGTGCAAAAGATTTGGACCATACGTGGCGTGAAGGGGAGTACATGATTTATTTAAACACTATAACTACAAAAAAAAAGGAAGCAAACAAAAGGCGCGCACAAGGGCGGAAGTACAAAACTTGACTATAAACACAAAACTTGCACAAAGGCAGAAACTATGAACAATTAAACAAAACTTGCAAACTATGGCATGAATAAAGAAAACTTACTTGAACGAGAAACCGGCATGAAAAAAGAGCAGCAAGGGTCTTAAGGGTGTGTGGAGAATGTGCAGAAGCATAAATGTGGGATGTCACCAGAAAGACAAACTGAAAACAATGAACTTAAATACTACAGACATGATTAACGAAAACAGGTGCGTGACTCAAAACGTGAAACAGGTGCGTGACGTGACAGGTGAAAACTAATGGTTGTTATGGTGACAAAACAAAAGTGCACAAAAAGTCCAAAAACAAAACCGAACATGACCAAAACAAAAACATGATCACACAGACATGACATACATAAAACAAGAATGGGAAAGAATTCCACTTTCAAAGCTTCAACAATTAGTTTCCTCAGTTCCCAATCGTTTATTGAGTGTTGTTAAAAGAAAAGGTGATGTAACACAGTGGTGAACATGCCCTTTCCTAATTACTTTGGCACGTGTTGCAGCCATGAAATTCTAAGTTAATTATTATTTGCAAAATAAAAAATAAAGTTTATGAGTTTTAACATCAAATATGTTGTCTTTGTAGTGCATTCAATTGAATATGGGTTGAAAATGATTTGCAAACGTTTATATTTACATCTAACACAATTTCCCAACTCATATGGAAACAGGGTTTGTATACATATTCTGTTACAAGCTTGTGAAGGCAGCCATAACAACTGTGTTTTAGAATATTAAATATAGTTGTGGTATATTTACAGTAAATGACAATATTCACCTCCGTGTAGCCTTTCCAAATGTATCCTTTATTATTGAGTTATTAATTGGTAATAATAATAATAATAATAATAATGGATTAGATCCACATAGCACTTTTCTGGACACTCAAAAGGATTCACAGAGCAGTGAGGACCCATCGTTCATTCACGCCACATTCACACCTTTATGGTGGTAAGCAACATTGGTAGCCACAGCTGCCCTGGGGTAGACTGGTGTAAGCATGGCTGCCAATTTGTGCCTACGCCCCCTCCGACCAAATGTTCATTCACATTCATGCACAGGTGTGAGCGACACTGTCTTGCCCAAAGACACAACGGTCGTTACTAGGATGGCGGAAGCTGGAATCGAACCTGGAACCCTCAAGCATGGCCGCTCCGCCATCTGAGCCATATCGCTCCAATGTAAGAAATGTAACTTAAGGTATTTATTTGTAAAGCAAGCACACATTTTCTTGGCTTTTTGAGTGATCTACATTGTGTTCAATCACTACTTTATATGTATAGCAGTCTCATGACTATAAGTAGATATCATGACTACAACTAATATCATTTACAAAACCCAAAACCAGTGAAGTTGGGACGTTGTGTAAATCGTAAATAAACACAGAATACTAATTTGCAAATCCTATTTAACCTATATTCAATTGAATAGACTGCAAAGACAAGAGACTTAAAGTTCGAACTGGAAAACCATCCGGATTGTTATAGGTGCAAAGTGTAAAAGCCAGCATGTGTGATGGTATGGGGGTGTATTAGTGCCCAAGACATGGGTAACTTACACATCTGTGAAGGCACCATTAATGCTGAAAGGTACATACAGGTTTTGGAGCAACATATGTTGCCATCCAAGCAACATTATCATGGACGCCCCTGCTTATTTCAGCAAGACAATGCCAAGCCACGTCTTACAACAGCGTGGCTTCATAGTAAAAGAGTACGGGTACTAGACTAGTCTGCCTGTAGTCCAGACCTGTCTCCCATTGAAAATGTGTGGCGCATTATGAAGCCTAAAATACCACAACAGAGACCCCCGGATTGTTGAACATCAAGCAAGAATGGGAAATAATTCCACCAAACAAAGCTTCAAAAATTGGTCTCCTCAGTTCCCAAACGTTTGCTTCTCAGGAACTGCTGGTGGCAAACCCGAAGATGCAGAGATGGCAGGCTTGTTGCAGGAAAACATGACTTTTAATGTCATAAATAAAATGCAGAAAAACAGGAATCAGGAACCAGGAAACAGGCAAATTGGAAATAACTAACAGCATACAGCAAACAAGAACCAGAAACCAGGAAACAGCAAACAATACTCCACACTGCAAAAAGTCAGTGTTCAAAAACAAGAAAAAAAAATGCAAAAATGAGGGGTATTTTATTTGAACTAAGCCAAAATTATCTGCCAATAGAACAAGAAAATTTGGCTTGTCAAGACTTTCTAAAACGAGTAAAATTAGCTAACCTCAAGGGACCCAAAAATACCTTAAAATAAGTATATTCTCACTAATAACAAGTGCACTTTTCTTGGTAGAAAAAAAAGAAGACCTTTTTGCTCAATATGTTGAAAAATATTCTTAAATGAAGCAAATGCTAGTGCCATTATCTTGACATAATGATATGCGCTCGGCATTACATTTCTTGAAACCAGCAAACTTATACTAAAAACTAATTTATTGTTCTTAATGGAAAGGCAACAAGGCAACCGCTTGTTACTCTCGGGGTCTCCTAGCCGCTCAGGCAAATCATATTGTCCAGAAATGCATTTTTCCATGGATAACATGACATCATCGCGCCAAGTGTGTGCTCTTTCAGTCAATTAGTGCGCATATATACAGCCCGGCCCCCGGCCAAAAAATGTTTAATTGTAATTTTGAAAAATGTATCTGAATGTGCATGAACTATTTCTGTTCAAAATTGTTAGAAATGTTAAATGTTTAAATATTAACTGTCAGTTTACTGTACTGTGCCAACTGTACTACTATATGAGTACCTATTTTCTATTGTTTCATTGAAAATAAAACAGCAAAGTCCATTTGGCTGTCATCTGTTTTAATTATGAGACACAATTGTGTCAAAATCATAATTTGTAGAGATGATGACTTTAAAAAAGTAGTTTTATACTTGTGAGTGTTGATGACACAGCTTTGCAACACTTGATATTCTAGTTTCAAGCATGTTTTACTCAATATAGGTCATCAAATCTCAGCAACAAGCTGTAATATCTTACATTTAGGACCAAAACACTTAAAAAAAGTAAAACACTCTAACATAAAATATGCTTAGCGAGAAGAATTATCTTATCAGACAGAAAATAAGCAAATATCACCCTTATTTGAGATATCTCATCTTACTTAGAGGAGGGCGAGGCAGGTATAAATAGTAGCCTGATTGGCAATTGCCACCAGGTGTGCCAGACTGCCAAGCAGGTACAGGTGAGGGAAACAAGCACTTGCAGGAAAAGGAACCAAAATGATGAGTGCTGACAGGAAATAAAACACAAACACAGAGGAAAAACCAAAACATAACCAAACTGTTAGTGACAAGCCTGACAATACTGAGTGTTGTTAAAAGGAAAGGCCATGTAACACAGTGGTAATAATGCCCCTGTGACAACTTTTTTGCAATGTGTTTCTGCCATTAAATTCTAAGTTAATGATTATTTGCCGTTTCTCAGTTGGAACATGAAATATCTTGTCTTTGCAGTCTATTCAATTGAATATAAGTTGAAAAGGATTTGCAAATCATTGCATTCTGTTTTTATTTACCAATTACGCAACGTGGCAACGTCACCGGTTTCGGGTTTAGTACATTAGTTCAAGTTACAGCGAACAAATATGTACCGAAAAAGTGTTCTAGTATATTCAGTCACAGACTGCTGACTACATGTTGAATGAGGGGCTTTAAAATGTTAAACTGCTGCTTTATCTCAAGCGTATCAAGCAAATTTGGAGTTTCCGGGTAAAAGTGCAGCACGTCTATGCAAAGTCAACCACAGCAGCTTGCTTCTTTCCAGCAGGGTGTGGTTCTAGCTTGATAAAACCTACGTTATGTTAGTGCAGCCGCTCCTGAGGTTATGCCTCGTGTGTGTGTGTGTGTGTGTGTGTGTATGAGTTGGGAAATTGTGTTAGATGTAAATATAAACGGAATACAATGATTTGCAAATCATTTTCAAGCCATATTCAGTTGAATATGCTACAAAGACAACATATTTGATGTTCAAACTGATAAACATTTTAATTCATTAACTTTAGAATTTGATGCCAGCAACACGTGACAAAGAAGTTGGGAAAGGTGGCAATAAATACTGATAAAGTTGAGGAATGCTCATCAAACACTTATTTGGAACATCCCACAGGTGTGCAGGCTAATTGGGAACAGGTGGGTGCCATGATTGGGTATAAAAACAGCTTCCCAAAAAAATGCTCAGTCTTTCACAAGAAAGGATGGGGCGAGGTACACCCCTTTGTCCACAACTGCGTGAGCAAATAGTCAAACAGTTTAAGAACAACGTTTCTCAAAGTGCAATTGCGAGAAATTTAGGGATTTCAACATCTACGGTCCATAATATCATCAAAAGGTTCAGAGAATCTGGAGAAATCACTCCACGTAAGCGGCATGGCCGGAAACCAACATTGAATGACCGTGACCTTCGATCCCTCAGACGGCACTGTATCAAAAACCGACATCGATCTCTAAAGGATATCACCACATGGGCTCAGGAACACTTCAGAAAACCACTGTCACTAAATACAGTTGGTCGCTACATCTGTAAGTGCAAGTTAAAGCTCTACTATTGAAAGCGAAAGCCGCCGGCTTCTCTGGGCCCGAGATCATCTAAGATGGACTCATGCAAAGTGGAAAAGTGTTCTGTGGTCTGACGAGTCCACATTTCAAATTGTTTTTGGAAATATTCGACATCGTGTCATCCGGACCAAAGGGGAAGCGAACCATCCAGACTGTTATCGACGCAAAGTTGAAAAGCCAGCATGTGTGATGGTATGGGGGTGTATTAGTGCCCAAGGCATGGGTAACTTACACATCTGTGAAGGCACCATTAATGCTGAAAGGTACATACAGGTTTTGGAACAACATATGCTGCCATCTAAGTGCCCCTGCTTATTTCAGCAAGACAATGCCAAGCCACATTCAGCACGTGTTACAACAGCGTGGCTTCGTAAAAAAAGAGTGCGGGTACTTTCCTGGTCCACCTGCAGTCCAGACCTGTCTCCCATCGAAAATGTGTGGCGCATTATGAAGCGTAAAATACGACAGCGGAGACCCCGGACTGTTGAACGACTGAAGCTCTACATAAAACAAGAATGGGAAAGAATTCCACTTTCAAAGCTTCAACAATTAGTTTCCTCAGTTCCCAATCGTTTATTGAGTGTTGTTAAAAGAAAAGGTGATGTAACACAGTGGTGAACATGCCCTTTCCCAACTACTTTGGCACGAGTTGCAGCCATTAAATTCTAAATTAATTATTATTTGCAAAAATGCATTCAATTGAATATGGGTTGAAAAGGATTTGTATTCCGTTTATATTTACATCTAACACAATTTCCCAACTCATATGGAAACGGGGTTTGTAAAAGTGTAGCTCTTACCAATTCCAAAGGGCCAAAAAGGAAATGCACCAACTCTGACGCACTTGGATTCTGGACGTGTTTCTTCAGTTTGGCCTGTAATGGATCCAACGACAGAGCCAATGAGCACTGAGGTCATGATGAGAACAAGAAAAGGTGGCTTAGAGGCTGTGATATCTCACCAAGAGGTTGAAGGCCAGCTTGAGTTTCTGCAGGCTATCAATGAACTCTTCTTCAGAGGGGGGCTTGGCTCGCAGGGTCAGCATGCCCTCTGTCAACAAGCAGGCAAAAACAAAAACAATGAGCACTTTCATAGTGTTACCAGCAGTCTCTCACTCTTTGGCCACGGTTAAAATGACATTGTTGAAGGAAACTGGATGAAACTTAACACTAAACTAGATGAGGCAATTCCTGAAGAAATTGCGTGCGAATGCTCCGATGCCGAAGTTGAACTGAAATCCTTGGAATTTTTTTTAGAATTGTTGAAGTAGAGCACACAATTCCCAAACAGGCTGAATATTTTTTTAAGTTGGAACAGTTTGAATTAAATGAAACATGTGGGAGTTGTGGAACTTTGAAGAATGTCCCATTGATTTCAATGGGAAATTCTAAAAATATTTGGGAATTTCAGAAAAAAATGGATTTTTTTTTTTTTTAAATGGGAAAAAAATTGAATGGTCTTAATGAGTTGAAATGGTTGGCGTTGAAATTTTTCAAATCGGTTGAGAAATGTTGAAGCAGTAACATGTTGAATTGAGAAATGGTATTACGGAATTCCTGGAATTTCGGGAAAACCGAGAGTTTTTGTAGTTCAAAAAACAACTTTGTTTTTTGTCCTGATTAAGAGGAATGTTTTGACGGTAAAACGGTTGAAATGCGTCGAAAAATGTGGAAGGAGTAGTCGCATACTTGCCAACCTTGAGACCTCCGATTTCGGGAGGTGGGGGGGCGTGGTTGGGGGCGTGGCTAAGAGGGGAGGAGTATATTTACAGCTAGAATTCACCAAGTCAAGTATTTCATATATATATATATATATATATATATATATATATATATATATATATATATCAGAGGTGGGACCAAGTCATTGTTTTGCAAGTCACAAGTAAGTCTCAAGTCTTTGCCCTCAAGTCCGAGTCAAGTCCCGAGTCAAGACAGGCAAGCCCCGAGTCAAGTCCAAAGTCAAAACTGGAAAGTCTCAAGTCAAGTCCTAAGTCCTGCATTTTGAGTTTCGAGTCCTTTCAAGTCCTTTTAACCACAGACTAATATATTAACACAGATTGTGTATGCTTTTCAAACGCTGTATTTATTTATTAAAACAAGTGCATTTTAAATTGCAGGAAAGAAAATTGTGCTGACATTGCACTTTATAATAGCACTATTAACCAGTCATTTTAAACATTAACTCATTCCTTTACAGAACAAACACATTGAAAAATAAAGTGCAAATGTACTTATTTGTACAAAAGTGTTAACATTGAAAAAACATGACATATACGTGAACATAACAAAAAAGTTGTACTTTTTATATGTCAGGGCCCTATGCTGCATTGCATTTGCAAAAGACCAAATTAGCCAAGAGTCTGTCAGTCATTTGTGCACGATGGGGGCGTAGTATGATGCCACCATGGCTGAAAACTCGCTCCACTGGAGCACTGGAGGCAGGCACTGCCGAGACTCTCATGGCCACTTGGAACAGTGAAGGAAGAGTCTTCATGTTCAATGCCCAGAACAAAAGGGGGGAGAGAGTTGTTTTGGGTTGGTGCACTACTTGTAAGTGTATCTTGTGTTTTTTATGTTGATTTAATTAAAAAAAGAAAAAAAAAAAATTATTTCTTGTGCGGCCCGATACCAATCGATCCACGGACCAGTACCGGGCCGCGGCCCGGTGGTTGGGGACCACTGAGGTAAACAACCAACAGTATGTCAGAAAGCTAGCTAAAACGGTACACATATTCATAATATAGTATACATTTTAACTGACCTTTATTTGACTATTTTTGTCTTTTTTTAGGTGGCTAAAATACGCGGTGCTGCTGACCGCCGTCTAACGTTACGTGTGATATATTGACTAACGTAACCCTGCTTAAAAAAAATCACTGAACAAAAAGTATGAATAAGGTAGTGAACTGCAACAGATTCCCGTGTTTGCAATAACGTTATAACGTTAGCAGTGAGTTTACAGCCTCACTGATTTAACTACACAGCAAATAAAAGTCACGTTACTTAGCCAATAAACGTTATCTTACATTCAAAACTTACCGTTCTTTGTGCAACTTCAAATGCCGGACGAAGTTGGAAGTTGTTTCCTCTCCATCAGTAATTTTCGAACCGCATGTGTTGCATACTGCAAACCGTTTTGTGTTGACCACCTCGTAATTTTTATACCCAAACAAAATTATTTTAGGTATCATTTTTTGTTCACTGGCGTGTGGTTTGGACATGTCTTCTTCGTTGGTTGTCCTGCAATTTGATTGGATGAATGATGTGTGATGAAAACAAAGTAGATCTAATTTGATTGGCTGTTGTACTGAGACCACACCAGCTGACACACGCAACGCTGATAGACAAGTACACAATGAAAAATACGGAGCGCTCCCGAATAACTTTTTCATCTTTGGGTTTTGGGGAAAGTAGCAAGTCATGTCAAGTCATGTCAATTCAAAAGGCTCAAGTCCAAGTGAAGTCACAAGTCATTGATGTTAAAGTCTAAGTCGAGTTGCAAGTCTTTTTACATTTTGTCAAGTCGAGTCTAAAGTCATCAAATTCATGACTCGAGTCTGACTCGAGTCCAAGTCATGTGACTCGAGTCCACACCTCTGATATATATATATATATATATATATATATAAGAAATACTTGACTTTCAGTGAATTCTAGCTATATATATATTTATTTTATTATTATATATATATATATATATATATATATATATATATATATATATATATATATATATATATATATATATATAAATAAAAGAAATACTTGAATTTCAGTGTTCATTTATTTACACATATACACACACATAACACTCATCTACTCATTGTTGAGTTAAGGGTTGAATTGTCCATCCTTGTTCTATTCTCTGTCACTATTTTTCTAACCATGCTGAACACCCTTTCGCAGGTGCCCAGAAAGGTTTCGAGTACCACCAAAAAAAACGGAATCTCTGAAGACAGTATAAAAATCTGTGTTAAAGGTGTACAAATACTGTTTGTATAATAAGCATGTTATTGTTTACAAATGAGGGTTAAGAGTTCAGTACTAAAAAAAAAAAAAAAAAGAATGTGGCCTAAGTACAGTTTTTTAATTGAGCTGCTGCATTTTTTGGTTGGGTTGTTTATTTATTTTGAGTAACTTCTATATTTCTAAAAGGGGAGGAATGTAATAGAGTGATCTATGTTTGTTTGTTGCCATCTCCTGGTGAGTGTTGGCTATAGCGTACTGGGGTTACTTTTTGGTTGGCCAACGATTTACGTGGTGTTGCGCACCTGACGTCAAGTGTGTGAGTCTGTTCTGAAGTGTACAGTAAAGAGACGTACTTCATCACCTCGCCTGGTTATTGCCTCCAACTCAATATATTACAACAACATTGCTGTTTACGGCAGACGAACTGCTTTACGGTAGAATAAAACATGACTGCTGTTGTTGTGTGTTGTTACCGCGCTGGGAGGACGTTAATGAAACTGCCTAACAATAAACCCACATAAGAAACCAAGAACTCGCCCTCGGTCATTCTACAGTTATAACGTGTTTGGGCAGGCACGCTGTTTATATTGTGGAAAAGCGGACGCGAATACAGGCTGTTGACACGTCACTCAGGTCCGCATGGAGCTGGAGGGGGCGTGGCTTCCAGCTCCGCCTGAAATTCGGGAGATTTTCAGGAGAAAATTTGTCCCGGGAGGTTTTCGGGAGAGGCGCTGAATTTCGGGAGTCTCCCGGAAAATCCGGGAGGGTTGGCAAGTAAGAGTAGTCGCCAGAAAAAAGGCTGGAAATAGGACTTCTGGAAAATCCTGGAATTTTTTTGAACTTGGAAACATTATAGTTTGAATTTCCAGAATGGTGGAATGGGTTGAAGGTAGAATGGTTTAAATAGGTTGAAAAATGTGGAAATGGTGAATGTTTGAAAAATGGCCAATTCATTTTGAATAGGAAAAAAATGTCCCAGAAAACCGAGGAATCTGGAAAATCTGGGAATTTTTGGAATTTGTCAAGGGAAAGCCAGCGATTCCCGAATAGGTTGAACAGTTTGAAGTTGGAACGGTTTGAATCAGGTGAAAAATGCATACTTGCCAACCCTCCCGGATTTTCCGGGAGACTCCCGAAATTCAGCGCCTCTCACGAAAACCTCCCGGGACAAATTTTCTCCCGAAAATCTCCCGAAATTCAGGCGGACTCGGGTCCATGAGGACCCGAGTCCGCTAACCCACAATATAACCAGCATACCTGTCTAATCACGTTATAACTGTAAAATGATGGAGGGCGAGTTCTTGGTTTCTTATGTGGGTTTATTGTTAGGCAGTTTCATTAACGTCCTCCCAGCGTGGCAACAACACACAACAACAGCAGTCACGTTTTCGTCTACCGTAAAGCAGTTCGTCTGCCGTAAACAGCAATGTTGTGACACTCTTAAACAGGACAATACTGCCATCTAGTGCATTTGATGAAAGCACTTTTGTGCGTGCCACACATCAATGCATCATCAGAGAGGGTGTTCAGCATGGTTAGGAAAATAGTGACAGAGAATAGAACAAGGATGGACAATTCAACCCTTAACTCAACAATGAGTAGATGAGTGTTATGTGTGTGTATATGTGTAAATAAATGAACACTGAAATTCAAGTATTTATTTATATATATATATATATATATATATATATATATATATATATATATATATATATATATATATATATATATATATATATATATATATATATATATATAATACAATTAATTTATATATACGTATATATATATATATATATATATATACATATAATTGAAAAAAAAAATAAAAAAATAAAAAATATATATATATATATATAGCTAGAATTCACTGAATGTCAAGTATTTGTTATAAATATATATATATATATATATATATATATATATTGTATATATATGAAATACTTGACTTGGTGAATTCTAGCTGTAAATATACTCCTCCCCTTTTAGCCACGCCCCAACCACGCCCCCTCCCACCCCGACCACGCCCACCTCCCGAAATCGGAGGTCTCAAGGTTGGCAAGTTTGAAAATGTGGAAGGTAGAGCATGCCAAAATCTGGAGAAGAAGAAGAATATGTTGAAGTTGAATAATAAATAGATGCATTTTGGTGTAGAAAACCATATGTGTGAATGCTTTGGAGCATTCACACAATTACCATCTCTGCTAAAGGTTAGGTCAACCAATAAGCAAGAATGTTTACCATAAAGCCTTCTCAACCTGGAATCCATCTCAAATAATCTTTAACAGGAGGAGGTTGTGATCTAGTCTGCTCATAAAACGTCTCCACATTAGATCCAGATTAGAAAACAATCTGTAAATCAAAATGTAAAATTTTCTTTGAAATCTTCAAATTCATGTATACCAGGGGTGTCAAACTTATTTTAGATCAGGGGAGGCCACACGGAGAAAAATCTACACCCAAGTGGGCTGAACTAGTAAAATCACGGCATGATAACTTAAAAATGAAGACAACTTCAAAAAATACAACAAACACATTCTGAAAATGTACTAATCATAATTTTTTTTTTTTTTTTTTTACACTTACATGTTGCGGTTAATAGTATGTTATCTTTATTTGTTGTCATTTATATTTGCTGAATAAATGATGTGATAATGTTCATCAGTCAACTCACTGGTGTTAATTTTCAATCTATCAAGATAAAAAATAATATCAAAATCAAATTACAGGATGTTATTTATGTAGTTTGATCATTTTCCTCGACTGATGCACTAACATTATGTATTTTATTTTTTTTAGTATCATCTACAAACCCCGTTTCCATATGAGTTGGGAAATTGTGTTAGATGTAAATATAAACGGAATACAATGATTTGCAAATCCTTTTCAACCCATATTCAGTTGAATATGCTACAAAGACAACATATTTGATGTTCAAACTCATAAACTTTCTTTTTTTTGCAAATAATTAACTTAGAATTTCATGGCTGCAACACGTGCCAAAGTAGTTGGGAAAGGGCATGTTCACCACTGTGTTACATGGCCTTTCCTTTTAACAACACTCAGTAAATGTTTGGGAACTGAGGAGACACATTTTTTAAGCTTCTCAGGTGGAATTCTTTCCCATTCTTGCTTGATGTACAGCTTAAGTTGTTCAACAGTCCGGGGGTCTCCGTTGTGCTATTTTAGGCTTCATAATGCGCCACACATTTTCAATGGGAGACAGGTCTGGACTACAGGCAGGCCAGTCTAGTACCCGCACTCTTTTACTATGAAGCCACGTTGATGCAACACGTGGTTTGGCATTGTCTTGCTGAAATAAGCAGGGGCGTCCATGGTAACGTTGCTTGGATGGCAACATATGTTGCTCCAAAACCTGTATGTACCTTTCAGCATTAATGGTGCCTTCACAGATGTGTAAGTTACCCATGTCTTGGGCACTAATACACCCCCATACCATCACACATGCTGGCTTTTACACTTTGCGCCTATAACAATCCGGATGGTTCTTTTCCTCTTTGGTCCGAAGGACACGACGTCCACAGTTTCCTAAAACAATTTGAAATGTGGACTCGTCAGATCACAGAACACTTTTCCACTTTGTATCAGTCCATCTTAGATGAGCTCAGGCCTAGCGAAGCCGACGGCGTTTCTGGGTGTTGTTGATGAACGGTTTTCGCCTTGCATAGGAGAGTTTTAACTTGCACTTACAGATGTAGCGACCAACTGTAGTTACTGACAGTGGGTTTCTGAAGTGTTCCTGAGCCCATGTGGTGATATCCTTTACACACTGATGTCGCTTGTTGATGCAGTACAGCCTGAGGGATGGAAGGTCACGGGCTTAGCTGCTTACGTGCAGCGATTTCTCCAGATTCGCTGAACCCTTTGATGATATTACGGACCGTAGATGGTGAAATCCCTAAATTCCTTGCAATAGCTGGTTGAGAAAGGTTTTTCTTAAACCGTTCAACAATTTGCTCACGCATTTGTTGACAAAGTGGTGACCCTCGCCCCATCCTTGTTTGAGAATGACTGAGCATTTCATGGAATCTACTTTTATACCCAATCATGGCACCCACCTGTTCCCAATTTGCCTGTTCACCTGTGGGATGTTCCAAATAAGTGTTTGATGAGCATTCCTCAACTTTATCAGTATTTATTGCCACCTTTCCCAACTTCTTTGTCACGTGTTGCTGGCATCAAATTCTAAAGTTAATGATTATTTGCAAAAAAAAAAAAAAAAATGTTTATCAGTTTGAACATCAAATATGTTGTCTTTGTAGCATATTCAACTGAATATGGGATGAAAATGATTTTATTCCGTTTATATTTACATCTAACACAATTTCCCAACTCATATGGAAACGGGGTTTGTGTACTGAAGTAGCTCCAGAGTTGAGAAACAGAATCTCTGATTAGAGAAATGTCTTGCATGCAGAAAAAGTGTCACATGACACAACAATGCTGCTGTAAGAGAAGTGAACCATCACTCAAAGTCAACGTATTTGGGCAGTATTCTTACTTTGCTCCTTCAAATAGTGCATGGTTGCGTTTTTAATGTCATGTCTTCCACAACGCAAACAACCATCTCAATTCATATTCCCACTATTAAACAAATACCGTATTTTTCGGACTATAAGTCGCATTTTTTTTTTTCATAGTTTGGCCGGGGGTGCGACTTGTACTCGGGAGCGACTTATGTGTGAAATGATTAACACATTACCGTAAAATATCAAATAATATTATTGATCTCATTCACGTAAGAGACTAGACGTATAAGATTTCATGGGATTTAGCGACAGATTGTTTGGTAAACGTATAGCATGTTCTATATGTTATAGTTATTTGAATGACTCTTACCATAATATGTTACGTTAACATACCAGTTGGTTATTTATGCCTCATATAACGTACACTTTGTCATGTCTGTGTAATCATGTTTTGTTTTAAGTCATGTTTTGTTTAGTTATAGGACTCTTTAGTTTCTTTAGTTTAGTCTTTTCACTCCCTTGTCTTGTTTCCATGATTACCCCATTAGTTTCACCTGTTCCACGTTTGGACTCATTGTGCACTCTTGATTGTCACCATAGCAACCCATTAGTTTTCACCTGTCACGTCACGCACCTGTTTCACGTTTTGAGTCACGCACCTGCTTTCACTAATCATGTCCATAGTATTTAAGTTCATTCTTTTCAGTTTGTCGTTCTGACGACCTCTCCACATTTATGCTTATGTACTCTCTTCATCCTCTAAGATCCTGCTTCATGTCCCTTGTCAAAGTAAGTTTTTGTTCCATGTTTATAGTCTTTTTGTTTTTCATAGTTTGTTCTCCGCCACTGTGCGCGCTTTCATTTATTCCTTTTTTTTGATAATAATAAATAAATCATGTACCTTCATTCCCGTCTCGCCCGAGCCAACTTTCCGTTGCATCCCGGAAAAGCACACACCCAAGACCAAGTCATGACACACTTATTCAGCCTGTTGTTCACTATTCTTGATTTATTTTAAATTGCCTTTCAAATGTCTATTCTTGGTGTTGGCTTTTATCAAATAAATTCCTCCAAAAAATGCGACTTATACTCCAGTGCGACTTATATATGTTTTTTTTCCTTCTTTATTATGCATTTTCGGCCGGTGCGACTTATACTCCGGAGCGACTTATACTCCGAAAAATACGGTATGTAGCATAATCTACAAAGATACAATGAATTGCTTTTGCGACATCTAGTGGACACATTTAGAACAGCTGTTCCTTTCATTCAAAAATTTCGGCTCATTTTTATATGTAGCAAACTCATCCCGCGGGCCGGATAGAACCTGTTCGGGCCGTACGTTTGACACCCCTGCTGTGTACTGAAGTAGCTCCAGAGTTGAGAAACAGAATCTCTGAATAGAGAAATGTCTTGCATGCAGAAAAAGTGTCAAATGACACAACAATGCTACTTTAAGAGAGTTGAAACATCATTCAAAGTCAACGTATTTGAACAGTATTCTTACAAACCCCGTTTCCATATGAGTTGGAGAATTGTGCTATGTAAATATAAACGGAATACAATGATTTGCAAATCATTTTCAACCCATATTCAGTTGAATATGCTACAAAGACAACATATTTGATGTTCAAACTCATAAACATTTGATGCCAGCAACACGTGACAAAGAAGTTGGGAAAGGTGGCAATAAATACTGATAAAGTTGAGGAATGCTCATCAAACACTTATTTGGAACATCCCACAGGTGTGCAGGCTAATTGGGAACAGGTGGGTGCCATGATTGGGTATAAAAACAGCTTCCCAAAAAATGCTCAGTCTTTCACAAGAAAGGATGGGGCGAGGTACACCCCTTTGTCCACAACTGCGTGAGCAAATAGTCAAACAGTTTAAGAACAACGTTTCTCAAAGTGCAATTGCAAGAAATTTAGGGATTTCAACATCTACGGTCCATAATATCATCAAAAGGTTCAGAGAATCTGGAGAAATCACTCCACGTAAGCGGCATGGCCGGAAACCAACATTGAATGACTGTGACCTTCGATCCCTCAGACGGCACTGTATCAAAAACCGACATCAATCTCTAAAGGATATCACCACATGGGCTCGAGAACACTTCAGAAAACCACTGTCACTAAATACAGTTGGTCGCTACATCTGTAAGTGCAAGTTAAAGCTCTACTATGCAAAGCGAAAGCCATTTATCAACAACACCCAGAAACGCCACCGGCTTCTCTGGGCCTGAGGTCATCTAAGATGGAGTCATGCAAAGTGGAAAAGTGTTCTGACGAGTCCACATTTCATATTGTTTTTGGAAATATTCGACATCGTGTCATCCGGACCAAAGGGGAAGCGAACCATCCAGACTGTTATCGACGCAAAGTTCAAAAGCCAGCATCTGTGATGGTATGGGGGTGCATTAGTGCCCAAGGCATGGGTAACTTACACATCTGTGAAGGCACCATTAATGCTGAAAGGTACATACAGGTTTTGGAACAACATATGCTGCCATCTAAGCGCCGTCTTTTTCACGGACGCCCCTGCTTATTTCAGCAAGACAATGCCAAGCCACATTCAGCACGTGTTACAACAGCGTGGCTTCGTAAAAAAAAGAGTGCGTGTACTTTCCTGGTCCCGCCTGCAGTCCAGACCTGTCTCCCATCGAAAATGTGTGGCGCATTATGTGTTATGATCCGCTGCCCGGATCATAGTTTGTTTATGTTTTCTAGTTACTTGTGTTTACAGCACCTCTTGATTTTGTTTTTTTTCAGTTGCCATGTCGGCCGATTACATTCACCTGCCTCTGGTTAGTGTTCGGGACGCGCACCTGTTGCCCGGGCACTAATCAGAGGGCTATTTAGTCTTTGCCCTGGCCTCACTCGGTCTGGCTTTCTAGTTTGTTCTTACACAACTGTAACGACGAGGTCGCATCGTGATGCGGGTGTTGTTCTCCCAAGGATGCAGACGGCTTCGGACACAGCTTGCAGGTAGGAATATGATTTATTTAAAATATAAATCATACGATGAATAAACAAAAGACATACACGTAGCACAAAAGGCAAAAACAAAAGGGCTAGCGCGGGAGCTAGCAAGCCAAAATAGCCTAGCGTGAAAACTAGCAGCTAAAGAACAGTAAATAATCGTCGTCATCAGTTGTGTAAGAACAAACTAGAAAGCCAGACCGAGGGAGGCCAGAGCAAAGACTAAATAGCCCTCTGATTAGTGCCCGGGCAACAGGTGCGCGTCCCGAACACTAACCAGAGGCAGGTGAATGTAATCGGTCGACATGGCAACTGAAAACAAACAAAACCAAGAGGTGCTGAAAACACAAGTGACTAGAAAACATAAACAAACTATGATCCGGGCAGCGGATCATAACATTATGAAGCGTAAAATACGACAGCGGAGACCCCCGGACTGTTGAACGACTGAAGCTCTACATAAAACAAGAATGGGAAAGGATTCCACTTTCAAAGCTTCAACAATTAGTTTCCTCAGTTCCAAATCGTTTATTGAGTGTTGTTAAAAGGAAAGGCCATGTAACACAGTGGTGAACATGCCCTTTCCCAACTACTTTGGCACGTGTTGCAGCCATGAAATTCTAAGTTAATTATTATTTGCAAAAAAAAAATAAAGTTTATGAGTTTGAACATCAAATATGTTGTCTTTGTAGCACATTCAACTGAATATGGGTTGAAAAGGATTTGCAAATCATTGTATTCCATTTATATTTACATCTAACACAATTTCCCAACTCATAAAGTATTCATCCTCTGCTCAAAAGACCTAACCTTGATCCTGACCTCATGGTAAACTACCGACCGGTGTCCCACCTTCCCTTTATTTCGAAAATCCTCGAAAAAATTGTCGCACAGCAGCTAAATGAACACTTAGTGTCTAACAATCTCTGTGAACCTTTTCAATCCGGTTTCAGGGCAAATCACTCTACGGAGACAGCCCTCGCAAAAATGACTAATGATCTACTGCTAACGATGGATTCTGATGCGTCATCTATGTTGCTGCTTCTTGATCTTAGCGCTGCTTTCTATACCGTCGATCATAATATTTTATTAGAGCGTATCAAAACACGTATTGGTATGTCAGACTTAGCCTTGTCGTGGTTTAACTCTTATCTTACTGACAGGATGCAGTGCGTCTCCCATAATAATGTGACCTCGGACTATGTTAAGGTAACGTGCGGAGTCCCTCAGGGTTCGGTTCTTGGCCCTGCACTCTTTAGTATTTACATGCTGCCGCTAGGCGACATCATACGCAAATACGGTGTTAGCTTTCATTGTTATGCTGATGACACCCAACTCTACATGCCCCTAAAGCTGACCAACACGCCGGATTGTAGTCAGCTGGAGGCGTGTCTTAATGAAATTAAACAATGGATGTCCGCTAACTTCTTGCAACTCAACGCCAAGAAAACGGAAATGCTGATTATCGGTCCTGCTAAACACCGACATTTATTTAATAATACCACCTTAACATTTGACAACCAAACAATTACACAAGGCGAATCAGTAAAGAATCTGGGTATTATCTTCCACCCAACTCTCTCCTTTGAGTCACACATTAAGAGTGTTACTAAAACGGCCTTCTTTCATCTCCGTAATATCGCTAAAATTCGTTCTATTTTATCCACTAGCGACACTGAGATCATTATTCATGCGTTCGTTACGTCTCGTCTCGACTACTGTAACGTATTATTTTCGGGTCTCCCTATGTCTAGCATTAAAAAATTACAGTTGGTACAAAATGCGGCTGCTAGACTTTTGACAAGAACAAGAAAGTTTGATCATATTACGCCTATACTGTATATACCTTTATATACATATATACATATATATATATACCTATACTGGCTCACCTGCATTGGCTTCCTGTGCACTTAAGATGTGACTTTAAGGTTTTACTACTTACGTATAAAATACTACACGGTCTAGCTCCGTCCTATCTTGTCGATTGCATTGTACCATATGTCCCGGCAAGAAATCTGCGTTCAAAGAACTCCGGCTTATTAGTGATTCCCAGAGCCCAAAAAAAAGTCTGCGGGCTATAGAGCGTTTTCTATTCGGGCTCCAGTACTATGGAATGCCCTCCCGGTAACAATTAGAGATGCTACCTCAGTAGAAGCATTTAAGTCCCATCTTAAAACTCATTTGTATACTCTAGCCTTTAAATAGCCCCCCTGTTAGACCAGTTGATCTGCCGTTTCTTTTCTTTTCTCCTCTGCTCCCCTCTTCCTTGAGGGGGGAGGCACAGGTCCGGTGGCCATGGATGAAGTGCTGGCTGTCCAGAGTCGGGACCCGGGGTGGACCGCTTGCCTGTGCATCGGCTGGGAACATCTCTGCGCTGCTGACCCGTCTCCGCTCGGGATGGTGTCCTGCTGGCCCCACTATGGACTGGACTCTTACTATTATGTTGGATCCACTATGGACTGGACTCTCACAATATTATGTCAGACCCACTCGACATCCATTGCTTTCGGTCTCCCCTAGAGGGGGGGGGGTTACCCACATATGCGGTCCTCTCCAAGGTTTCTCATAGTCATTCACATCGACGTCCCACTGGGGTGAGTTTTTCCTTGCCCGTATGTGGGCTTTGTACCGAGGATGTCGTTGTGGCTTGTGCAGCCCTTTGAGACACTTGTGATTTAGGGCTATATAAATAAAGATTGATTGATTGATTGATAAAGTGCATGGTTGCGTTTTTAATGTTATGTCTTCCACAACGCAAACAACCATCTCAATTCATATTCCCACTATGAAACAAATAAGTAATAATAATAATAATAATAATAATACCCCTGCAATGAAATCAGAGTGTTTGCAGTATGACTTAAGAAAAGCCATAGGGGTGTTTACGGTCACACGCATGCATCAGTGGACACAAAGAGACACAAACATGGCGGCGTGAACAATACCAGACATATTGTCACTTTGTTGTTGCCACCACAGAAGAAGAAAGGGAGACAGACCTGCTGGTCCTTTCTTCTTATTCTTCTTACTCTTGTTGCGCTGGTTGAGCTGGGAAAAGGCTTCGTTGGCCTTTTGAACCCGCGCCACAAAAATCTCAATGTCGTCCAGTGCAGAGTTGAGGATTTGCTGAAGGACAAGAAGAAGAAGAAGAAGATGACGTGACAGAGGAACTTATTAGTCTGAATCAGCCCTTGGTTGTGGCCCCATTTTAGTTTTTAATATTACTTAGCTACTATTATAATATACCATAATAAGTAAACAAATACACTGCAAAAAGTGAAATCTAAGTAAGATGAAATATGTCAAATAAGGGTGATATTTGCTTATTTTCTGTCTGATAAGATAATTCTTCTCACTAAGCAGATTTTATGTTAGAGTGTTTTACTTGTTTTAAGTGTTTTGGTCCTAAATGATCTCAGTAAGATATTACAGCTTGTTGCTGAGATTTGATGACCTATATTGAGTAAAACATGCTTGAAACTAGAATGTCAAGTGTTGCAAAGCTGTGTCATCAACACTCACAAGTGTAAAACTACTTTTTTAAAGTAATCATTTCTTATTTCAAGCATGAAAGAAAAAAAAATCACGACTTTGACACAATTGTGTCTCATAATTAAAAGATTTTTGAGTGCCTTGTGTAATGTTCTATATTCTCAATGGAACATTTAAAGTTTTGATGTTGTTTACTGCCATCATATTGCAATCTACACATATCTCTTATGTATGACTGCAAATCTACTGGTCACACTTATCATTACACCATGTACCAAATAAATTTGTTTCGAGGTCAGTAAGCACAACCAGAATTAAAGCCGCAAGCAGCGATGGACGGGACCGACTTTGACGGCACATAAAATCCAAACCGGAGCAGTAATTAAAACTCTTTGGTCAACTTTTAATCAGAAGGGGTCAATCTCTCTCCTGTGCTAGTTTGAAGCCGACACGACAAACGCGTTCAGAGGAGATAATGTTTGAAAAAAGGTGACCGTTTTTTACAAAACTTTTGTTTTGAAGGGGGAATTGCAAACTTCCTGTTGATTTTTGCTGGGGGTTGTCAATATATGAAATGTAGGTCTAAGTGAGACCTACATAGAGGTTTTTGTTTCATGTCTCTAAGACATTCCTACTGGAAGTTACAGGCAGAGTTTTCTTCCTAGGAGAAGTTTAAGTTAAAGTTAAAGTCCCAACGATTGTCGCACACACACTAGGTGTGGTGAAATGTGTCCTCTGCATTTGACCCATCCCCTTGTTCACCCCCTGGGAGGTGAGGGGAGCAGTGGGCAGCAGCGGTGCCGCGCCCGGGAATCATTTTTGGTGATTTAACCCCCAATTCCAACCCTAGATGCTGAGTGCCAAGCAGGGAGGTAATGAGTCCCATTTTTATAGTCTTTGGTATTACTCGGCCGGGGTTTGAACTCACAACCTACCGATCTCAGGGCGGACACTCTACTGAGTAGTAGTTGTGTCTGTGTTTTCTTCCTAGGGGGCGCTAGAGTGCAATTTTGAGTTTTGGTTTTGGGTTTTTTATTAGATCTCAACTTTTGCCAGTCCTGATGTGAGTGTCCAGTTTGGTGAGTTTTGAAGCATGTTAAAAGGGTCAAATTACAGCTCAAAGAGGCAAAAGTGACTGTTTTTAGTAAACTTTTGTTTTGAAGGGGGAATTGCCAACTTCCTGTTGATTTTTGCTGAAAAATGTTAATGTATGAAATCTAGGTCTAAGTCAGACCTACATAGATGTTTTTGTTTCATGTCTCTACGACATTTCTACCGGAAGTTATAAGCAGTTTTGTCTGTGTTTTTTCCTAGGGGGCGCTCGAGCGCAATTTTGAGTTTTGGGGTTTGGTTTTTTGATTTAGATGGCAATTTTCGCCAGTCCTGATGTGTGTGTCAAATATGGTGAGTTTTGAAGCATGTTAAAAGGGTCAAATTACAGCTCAAAGAGGCAAAAGTGACTGTTTTTAGTAAACTTTTGTTTTGAAGGGGGATTGCCATCTTCCTGTTGATTTTTGCTGAAAAATGTTACATTTATGAAATCTAGGTCTGAGTCAGACCTACATAGAGGTTTTTGTTTCATGTCTCTACGACATTCCTACCGGAAGTTACAAGCAGTTTTGTCTGTGTTTTTTCCTAGGGGGCGCTAGAGCGCAATTTTGAGTTTTGGGGTTTGGTTTTTTGATTTAGATGGCAATTTTTGCCAGTCCTGATGTGTGTGTCAAATATGTTTTGAAGTATGTTAAGGGGGTCAAATTACAGCTCAAAGAGGCGGCGGAATAATAATAATAAAACGCACAAAATACAATAGGGTCCTCTGTCCCAAAGGGACATTGCGGTCCCTAATAATGGCGTACATTAGGTGCACCGGGTTGTAAGGCGCACTGTCGAGTTTTGAGAAAATTAAAGGATTTTAAGTGCGCCTTATAGTCTGAAAAATACAGTAATCATAATAATACACCGTTATTATATTAGGTATAATTACATTATTTGTGCATCTGCTTGGGGTTGAAGGGGGACTTCACTTTTTGGGAATTGTGCCTAAAGGTTAGTAGGTTTCCAATTAAATGTCCATTGCAAACTGCAAAAACTGAAATCTAAATAAGATTAAATATGTCAAATAAGGGTGATATTTGCTTATTTTCTGTCTGATAAGATAATTCTTCTCACTCAGCAGATTTTATGTTAGAGTGTTTTACTTGTTTTAAGTGTTTTGGTCCTAAATGATCTCAGTAAGATATTACAGCTTGTTGCTGAGATTTGATGACCTATATTGAGTAAAACATGCTTGAAACTAGAATATCAACTGTTGTGTCATCAACACTCACAAGTATAAAACTACTTTTTTAAAGTAAAAATGTCTTATTTCATGCATGTAAAAAAAAAACATGACTTTTCCACAATTGTGTCTCATAATTAAAACAGATGACAGCCAAATGGACTTTGCTGTTTAATTTTCAATGAAACAATAGAAAATAGGTACCGTATTTTTCGGGGTTTAAGTCGCTCCAGAGTATAAGTCGCACTTGCCGAAAATGCATAATAAAGAAGGAAAAAAACATATATAAGTTGCACTGGAGCCCGGCCAAACTATGAAAAAAACTGTGACTTATAGTCCGAAAAATACGGTACTCATATAGTAGTACAGTTGGCACAGTACAGTAAACTGACAGTTAATATTCAAACATTTAACATTTCTAACAATTTTGAACAGAAATAGTTCATGCACATTCAGATAAATTCTTCAAAATTACAATTAAAAACATTTTGGCCGGGGGCCGGGCTGTATATATGCGCACTAATTGACTGAAAGAGCACGCACTTGACGCGATGATGTCATGTTATCCATGGAAAAATGCATTTTTAGACCATATGATTTGCCTGAGCGGCTAGGAGACCCCGAGAGTAACAAGCGCTTGCCTTGTTGCCTTTCCATTAAGAACAATAAATTAGTTTTTAGTATAAGTTTGCTGGTTTCAAGAAATGTAATGCCGAGCGCATATCATTATGTCAAGATAATGGCACTAGCATTTACTTCATTTAAGAATATTTTTCAACATATTGAGCAAAAAGGTCTCTTTTTTTTTTTCTACCAAGAAAAGTGCACTTGTTATTAGTGAGAATATACTTATTTTAAGCTATTTTTGGGTTCATTGAGGTTAGCTCATTTTACTTGTTTTGGAAAGTCTTGACCAGCCAAATTTTCGTGTTCAATTGGCAGATACTTTTGCTTAGTTCAAGTAAAATACCCCTCATTTTTGTATTTTTAGGGACTGAGTCCCTTTGGAACAGAGGACCCTATTGAATTTCTAGCGTTTTATTATTATACCGCCGCCTCTTTGAGCTGTAATTTGACCCCTTTAACATGCTTCAAAACTCACCAAATTGGACACACACATCAGGACTGGCAAAAATTGCGATCTAATCAAAAAACCAAACCCCAAACTCAAAATTGCGCTTTAGAGCCCCCTAGGAAGAAAACACAGACAAAACTGCCTGTAACTCCCAGTAGGAATGTCGTAGAGACATGAAACGAAAACCTCTATGTAGGTCTCACTTAGACCCACTACAGTCTTTAGGGCTTTGATAGCTAGTCTACTCACAGATATAAGTAAGAACTTTACGCTACTTTATATTAGAAATGGCAACAGCGGAAGATGAATGCCACAAAAGAAGGTAAAGAAAAAGACGGACTACAATTACGGACACGCGCACACATCAGGACTTATGCAGATCCCATTTACACATCAGCAAGTACCAGAAGGTAAGAAAAGTTGGTTTTCGATAATAATGCAAAACAAAACGCCAGGTAATATGTCTGCTAATGGGTGCCATTTTGTGGTCCTTATACACACACCATAATAATACTCGTATGTTTAATGCGCCGACAATCCATCAAGCGGTGCGGCTTCATAGCTTACCGAAGTCGTACTAAAAACATTTTGACAGATTTTTGAGCGCCTTGTGTAATGTTCTATATTCTCAATGGAACATTTAAAGTTTTGATGTTGTTTACTGCCACCATATTGCAATCTACACATATCTCTTGTGTATGACTGCCATCTACTGGTCACACTTATCATTACACCATGTACCAAATACATTTGTTTCGAGGTCAGTAAGCACAACCAGAATAATGGCGTACATTAGGTGCACCGGGTTGTAAGGCGCACTGTCGAGTTTTGAGAAAATTAAAGGATTTTAAGTGCGCCTTATAGTCTGAAAAATACAGTAATCATAATAATACACCGTTATTATATTAGGTATTATTACATTATTTGTGCATCTGCTTGGGGTTGAAGGGGAACTTCACTTTTTTGGGAATTGTGCCTAAAGGTTAGTAGGTTTCCAATTAAATGTCCATTGCATGTATTTACACACGTGATTACGGAAGGAATACTCACCACATCCTTCTCAATGCGCTGGGCCAACCTTTCATGTGATTCTGGGTCATTTTGTGCAGAGACTCGTCTTTCTGCACCCAAATATACACACAAATTAGACATTATGAAAGATTTCAATTGAATACATGTATTTTTGTGCACAGGAGGTAAGTCTGTGCACAACTGATATCAATGTCTATACACTCCATCCATCCATTTTCTACTGCTTGTCCCTCTCGGGGTCGTGGGGGGGCTGGAGCTTATGCCTATCCATTCGGGCGGGAGGCGGGGTACACCCTGGACAAGTCGCCACCTCATCGCAGGGCCAACACAGATAGACAGACAACATTCACACTCACATTCACACACTAGGGCCAATTTAGTGTTGCCAATCAACTTATCCCCAGGTGCATGTTTTTGGAGGTGGGAGGATGCCGGAGTACCCGGAGGGAACCCACGCGGTCATGGGACGGCCAGAACCCTTTGCAGCACTAACTCTTCCGGGACGCTACAAGCTGTGTGTGTGGGGGCGGGGGGGTGTATTTTGTAGCGTCCCGGAAGACTTAGTGCTGCAAAGGGTTCTGGGTATTTGTTCTGTTGTGTTTATGTTGTGTTACGGTGCGGATGTTCTCCCAAAATGTGTTTGTCATTCTTGTTTGGTGTGGGTTCACAGTGTGGCGTATATTTCTAACAATGTTAAAGTTGCTTATACGGCCACCCTCAGTATAAACTGTATCGCTGTTCATCAAGTATGCGTTGCGTTCGCGTCGGTGTGCTTGCAGAAGTCGCTCATATCTTGTGACTGGGCCGGCACGTTGTTAAAAGGGATGAAAAGCGGACGTGACAACAGCTCATAGAGGACGTTAAAAGCAGTGCCTGTAAGACACGCCCCCCAAGACTGTGGAATACGAGATATAATGACTGATGAACACCTTCGTTCGATAATGAAGGTTGCCTCAGCTCAAAGCCTGAGCCCCGACATTAATGAACTAGCATCCAAGAAAAGATGGCAGGTATCTGGCTTGGGCACATGAGATTAGATCAGTGTGTTGCAAACTGAGCAGTTTAAAGTCCAGAATGGTTGTTTTATTCATTGTTATTTTATTTTCAAATGTATTATCCTGTGGAAAAAGTTAATGTTGATATTTACCTCAGAAGGCTGCAAATAGAACATTTTTATTTAAATTGTATTTGATATGCCATTGATATTTTTTAATTATTATTATTATTATTATTTGAAACTCGATTTTGCATGTCACTATAAAGTTATATAAGCCTTGCTTGTTCAATATTCAATGCAAAACTTGTTTGGGTCCCTATTAAAAGGTTCATTTGTTCAACCTTGGCCCGCGGCTTTTTCAGTTTTACATTTTGGCCCACTTTGTATTTGAGTTTGACACCCCTGGTGTAGATGAACTAGACGGACATCATACAATAACATTCAATCATGTGGTGCATTCAGAGCAGAAAACATTACCCAATATAAACAACATGTTAGTATCTTTTCTGTTCAGAACCACTTAGACCAGGGGCCGGCAACCCAACATGTTGAAAGAGCCATATTGGACCAATACTACAAAAACACAATTCTTCTGGAGCTGCAACAAATTTAAAGCCTTGTATAAGTCTTATAATAAAGGACACACAGGATGTAAGTGTTTATATTATCAATATTAGTCTACTATCAAAATGGCTGTTTCGCAGGCTGACGCAAATATTTATTGACAGAAATGTTGAAATGTAATATTTATTCTACACATTTTTGTAACATTGGAAAACATTAGTAAAACAGAGGCTTCTCAGAGGGTGAGATATCTCCTGAAAATTACTGGCTTAGAATGGCCAAAGGTATAGATGTGTGTGTCCAAGTTAAAGGAAAGAGCAGCCTGTCTTCTTCTAATGGATCTATTTCAATCTTTGGCAAGCTGGGTAACGTTTGCTGTGGTCTGGAACAACACGGCACACAAACAACTATGAGAAATGCAGCCAATATTACATACAGGTAATGTGTCATGAGACATGCAAATTTGAATTAAATACACAGAGGACATAAGTAAAGGAAATTAAATGAGCTCAAATATACCTACAAACGAGGCATAATGATGCAATATGTACATACAGCTAGCCTAAATAGCATGTTAGCATCGATTAGCTTTCGGTCATGCATTGACCAAATATGCCTGATAAGCACTCTAGCAATTCAATAAAATCAACAAAGTTCACCCGCACAGCTTAAAACGTTTGGTGGACAAAATGAGACAAAGAAGGAGTGGCATGAAACCCGTCTCACTGTGGCAGCGTCGGAGAAAGTCGTACATGTAAACAAACTACGGTGCGTTCAAGGACCGCCAAAATTAGTAGGACACAACAGAGCTTGCCAAATTAAGTCATCAGTGAAGCATGTTTAATACAAACAGTGGGATTTCTAACAACTAGGAAGGTTTGTGTCATGTTTGTTCTCCTACAAAAAATATATTAAAACAAAAAAATGTATATTTTTCCATTTTCACAAATCTCTGAAAGATGTCCAGGGAGCCACAAGGGCGGCGCTAAAGAGCCGCATGCGGCTTTAGAGCCGCGGGTTGCTGACCCCTGACTTAGACAATAAAAATTCAGAGTAGTTCAATTCAAATTAGATTAGTGTGTGTTGTAAACAGTGTTGGGACTAACACTGTACTGTTACTGTAACGTCGTTAGTTTCGGCGGTAACTCGTAGTCTACCGCGTTATTTTTTATATTCAGTAACTCATGATGCGTTACTGCGTTATTTTATGTTATTTTTTGTGTAGTATCAGCTAGAAACAGAAGATCTGAGTGTGTTTTATTGGAGCGCTGCGGTGTCGTCCTTCTGAATCTCTTGTGTAAAAGGGAAGAGGCGCGCTCTGTGTGTGTGTCTGGGTGTGGGTGTGGGAAGGGAGAGGAGGGAGGGGTGGGGGGGGGGCGTGTCTGTGTTTACTGACAACGGAGCCGCAGTCGAGTTTCTTAACATGGAGATATTCTCACTTCTTTTCTTTTGTCGAGCACAAAGAAAATAACATTTTTAGATCCCGTCTACTGCCCAAACAGCAATTTAAATCTGCTGAAACAGCTACAAAAGCAACATGCTACGACGAAGCTAGTAAAGAGAGACACACTCCACCTCCACCGCCAACAGCGGCTGGATTTTAACGGAGGCACTGCTAGCCAGGACATCATTGATAGAGCCATTGCATCGTATGTGCTAGAAGACATGCAGGCTATTTCTACAGTGGCAGTGAGCAACTAAGTGAGCACATAAACATGGAAAGCAAGCTAAAGAAAATACTCCAAACTCTGCCTCTGCTCATCATTCAGCACTGAAGGTACACACACTCTGTCAATTATCTTATATACTCTTTCATTCTAGACTTCTAGAGTATTTGATTATCACATCACTAAATGTATAGACTATAAAGTTCACAAACATAAAGAGGGATGCTAGTGGGCCAGGCCAATCTTTCCTTTTCTCTAAACTAAAACTGGGGAAATGCGTAGAGTATTCTGGGCTTCAGTACAGTGTTGATCTCATGAAGACATGATTTTATTTCAGAATTCCTTGAGAGAAAAAAAAGCCTGGTTAGGCTTTGTCTATGTCATGTGTGCCTTCCTTGGGTGAAGCCAGGTATACAGCTATGTTGTTATTATGCTGTTTGTTACTTATGCATGTTATGTTGCAGCTATTTAAAATAGTTTTGTCAATTTGTTCTGGCCTGAAATAAATTGGCCCTTTGAAACACCATCCGCCGCCTCAGGAAGGGGAAGCAGTGCACTATCAACACCGTGTATGGTGGGGATGGTGTTCTGCTGACCTCGACTGCGGATGTTGTAGATCGGTGGAGGGAATACTTCAAAGACCTCCTCAATCCCACCAACACGTCTTCCTATGAGGAAGCAGTGCCTGGGGAATCTGTGGTGGGCTCTCCTATTTCTGGGGCTGAGGTTGCTGAGGTAGTTAAAAAGCTCCTCGGTGGCAAGGCCCCGGGGGTAGATTAGACCCGCCCGGAGTTCCTTAAGGCTCTGGATGCTGTGGGGCTGTCTTGGTTGACAAGACTCTGCAGCATCGCATGGACATCGGGGGCGGTACCTCTGGATTGGCAGACCGGGGTGGTGGTTCCTCTCTTTAAGAAGGGGAACCGAAGGATGTGTTCTAACTATCATGGGATCACAATCCTCAGCCTTCCCGGTAAGGTCTATTCAGGTGTACTGGAGAGGAGGCTACGCCGGATAGTCGAACCTCGGATTCAGGAGGAACAGTGTGGTTTTCGCCCTGGTCGTGGAACTGTGGACCGGCTCTATACTCTCGGCAGGGTCCTTGAGGGTCCATGGGAGTTTGCCCAACCAGTCACATGTGTTTTGTGGACTTGGAGAAGGCATTCGACCGTGTCACTCGGGAAGTCCTGTGGGGAGTGCTCAGAGAGTATGGGGTATCGGACTGTCTGATTGTGGCGGTTCGCTCCCTGTATGATCAGTGCCAGAGCTTGGTCCGCATTGCCGGCAGTAAGTCGGACCCGTTTCCAGTGAGGGTTGGACTCCGCCAAGGCTGCCCTTTGTCACCGATTCTGTTCATAACTTTTATTGACAGAATTTCTAGGCGCAGTCAAGGCGTTGAGGGGATCTGGTTTGGTGGCTACATGATTAGGTCTCTGCTTTTTGCAGTTGATGTGGTCCTCATGGCTTCATCTGGCCGGGATCTTCAGCTCTCACTGGATCGGTTCGCATCTGAGTGTGAAGCGCCTGGGATGAGAATCAATACTTCCAAGTCCGAGTCCATGGTTCTCGCCCGTAAAAGGGTGGAGTGCCATCTCCGGGTTGGGGAGGAGACCCTGCCCCAAGTGGAGGAGTTCAAGTACCTCGGAGTCTTGTTCACAAGTGAGGGAAGAGTGGATCGTGAGATCGACAGGCGGATCGGTGCGGCGTCTTCAGTAATGCGGACGCTGTATCGATCCGTTGTGGTGAAGAAGGAGCTGAGCCGGAAGGCAAAGCTCTCAATTTACCAGTCGATCTACGTTCCCATCCTCACCTATAGTCATGAGCTTTGGGTTATGACCGAAAGGACAAGATCACGGGTACAAGCGGCCGGAATGACTTTCCTCCGCCGGGTGGCGGGGCTCTCTCTTAGAGATAGGGTGAGAAGCTCTGTCATCCGGGGGGAGCTCAAAGTAAAGCCGCTGCTCCTCCACATCGAGAGGAGCCAGATGAGGTGGTTCGGGCATCTGGTCAGGATGCCACCCGAACGCCTCCCTAGGGAGGTGTTTAGGGTACGTCCGAACCGGTAGGAGGCCACGGGGAAGACCCAGGACACGTTGGGAAGACTATGTCTCCCGGCTGGCCTGGGAACGCCTCGGGATTCCCCGGGAATAGCTGGACCAAGTGGCTGGGGAGAGTGAAGTCTGGGCTTCCCTGCTTAGGCTGCTGCCCCCGCGACCCGACCTCGGATAAGCGGAAGAAGATGGATGGATGGATGGATGAAACATATCTTTGTCTTTGTGTGTTGTATGTAGACCACATTGCTTAGCAGAGTTCAGTGATGCAAATGCATGTCAAGTTGATCAACAGATTGTATTATTCTCCAGTGCAATAACAGTACTGAAATGAAAGCTAAAAGGGCATTAATGGGAACTTAAAAACAAAAAAGAAGAGACTAAATAGTTACTTTTCACAGTAACGCATTACTTTTTGGTGTAAGTAACTGAGTTAGTTACTGAGTTAGTAACCAATATACAAACAGAAGGTATTCATACTTTTTATAGTGTATTTTTGTCCAATTTTATACCGTTATAAAATCATCCTTTAGCCTCACCTTGTGGGTTTGGGGCAGCGACGCGTCCCTTTGCAAGAGGCGGGGGCCCCTTTCGGGGCGCCTTTGGGAGGATGGTCTCCCTGTGATGCTTCATCTTCTCCTGGTTGATTCTGAAGGAGGAAGAAATCATTGACACCTTCTAATACCTGAATATTTTTGCTCAGTGTGTGTGTGTGTGTGTGTGTGTGTGTGTGTGTGTGTGTGTGTGTGTAGGTGTGTGTGTGTGCTGGCGCCTCTCACTTGAGTGTGTGCAGCCTCATTTTCTTGCCATGTTTGTTGTCTCCGAGGGCACTGTCGATATCAGCGTGCACCAAGTCAGCCTAGGTCACAGAGAGACACGGCGGATTCAAATATTACTGTCATAATAATCCCAAATTATTTTGTGTGAGTGACAGGAAGAAAAGCTCTCACTTAATTGGGTAGAAAGTAGAGATGTCCGATAATGGCTTTTTTGCCGATATCCGATATTCCGATATAGTCCGACTCTTTATTACCGATTCCGATATCAACCGATACCGATATATACAGTCGTGGAATTAACACATTATTATGCCTCATTTTGTTGTGATGCCCCGCTGGATGCATTAAACAATGTAACAAGGTTTCCCAAAATAAATCAACTCAAGTTATGGAAAAAAAGGCAGGGTACACCCTGGACAAGTCCCCACCTCCTCGCAGGGCCAACACAGATAGACAGACATTATTTTCTTATTATTATAATCAAATGACAGCAGTCATTTCCATGAGGTTATTTTCTAATATAAGTGTTTAGGCTTACTTACAATGACAATAACAACAAATATTGTTTTTCATGAACTGTGTACTTGTATTGTTTGTCTGGGTGGAGGTCCTGCTTTGGAAATAATTTGTACCCCTTTCAGACATTGCACTTAGTTCCCATTAAAACATTCACATGTTGCACAATGAGATGTAAGCAGGGGATCATGTGTACATTGCTGCAACTTCCCGTTTGTAAAAAATATATTTTTATTAGTATTTATTTAATATACTAACAGCATTTCATGAAAAATATTTAACAATTAAGATTCCTAATAAATGATACTATAATAAGCACACATTTAATTGGTAAATCATAGTGTAACGACCTGGAATT
>NC_084557.2:46868191-46943191 GCF_033978685.3 Nerophis lumbriciformis
GTGTGTGTGCTGAAAAGACCAGCAGGGCAATAAGGAAGAACACCCAATCCTTGTATATTTATTTTATATTATTACCCTTAATAAAGAAAGAGAATAATTATATTGGAACGTCACATGTTTAAAAAAAAAAGATGACTTTGCAGCAGTGTGGGATTAACTAATTACCAAAAAAAAAACACCTTAAAAATGTATTTTCTACCAAACATTGACTCCCAAAAGGAGTTGTGAAATGCATATCTGAGAAGTTAATTATTGAAAGTGCTATCAAAGAGGGGTGTAACCTGACGTGCTCTTTCACTTTATATCTCATGTTGGCCATGCCTACATTAGTACTCCATTAAAGCATTCAAAGGGTTTTAAAGCACATTCACAGGTAACAAAACCGTGCAAAGATCCTCATTGTTATCATCACATGTACATATTAATGGCAATAACAAAGTGCCAAGTCTACTTCAGCTTGTTTTGTAATGCCCTAGTTAGCGGCCATCTATTGATCATAAGGGCCATAAAAAAGGTCACATATTACAAACCCCGTTTCCATATGAGTAGGGAAATTGTGTTAGATGTAAATATAAACGAAATACAATGATGTGCAAATCATTTTCAACCCATATTCAGTTGAATATGCTACAAAGACAACATATTTGATGTTCAAACTCATAAACTTTATTTTTTTTTTGCAAATAATAATTAACTTAGAATTTCATGGCTGCAACACGTGCCAACGTAGTTGGGAAAGGGCATGTTCACCACTGTGTTCTTTTAACAACCCTCAATAAACGATTGGGAACTGAGGAAACGAATTGTTGAAGCTTTGAAAGTAGGATTCTTGTTTTTTGTAGAGCTTCAGTCGTTCAACAGTCCGGGGTCTCCGCTGTCATATTTTACGCTTCATAATGCGCCACACATTTTCGATGGGAGACAGGTCAGGACTGCAGGCGGGCCAGGAAAGTACCCGCACTCTTTTTTTACGAAGCCACGCTGTTGTAACACGTGCTGAATGTGGCTTGGTATTGTCTTGCTGAAATAAGCAGGGGCGTCCATGAAAAAGACGGCGCTTAGATGGCAGCATATGTTGTTCCAAAACCTGTATGTACCTTTCAGCATTAATGGTGCCTTCACAGATGTGTAAGTTACCCATACCTTGGGCACTAATGCACCCCCATACCATCACAGATGCTGGCTTTTGAACTTTGCGTCGATAACAGTCTGGATGGTTCGCTTCCCCTTTGGTGCGGATGACACGATGTCGAATATTTCCAAAAACAATTTGAAATGTGGACTCGTCAGACCACAGAACACTTTTCCACTTTGCATGAGTTCATCTTAGATGATCTCGGGCACAGCGAAGCCGGCGGTGTTTCTGGATGTTGTTGATAAATGGCTTTCGCTTTGCATAGTAGAGCTTTAACTTGCACTTACAGATGTAGCGACCAACTGTATTTAGTGACAGTGGTTTTCTGAAGTGTTCCTGAGCCCATGTGGTGATATCCTTTAGAGATTGATGTCGGTTTTTGATACAGTGCCGTCTGAGAGATCGAAGGTCACGGTCATTCAATGTTTGTTACCGGCCATGCCGCTTACGTGGAGTGATTTCTCCAGATTCTCTGAACCTTTTGATGATATTATGGACCGTAGATGTTGAAATCCCTAAATTTCTTGCAATTGCACTTTGAGAAACGTTGTTCTTAAACTGTTTGACTATTTGCTCACGCAGTTGTGGACAAAGGGGTGTACCTCGCCCCATCCTTTCTTGTGAAAGACTGAGCATTTGTTGGGAAGCTGTTTTAATACCCAATCATGGCACCCACCTGTTCCCAATTAGCCTGCACACCTGTGGGATGTTGCAAATAAGTGTTTGATGAGCATTCCTCAACTTTATCAGTATTTATTGCCACCTTTCCCAACTTCTTTGTCACGTGTTGCTGGCATCAAATTATAAAGTTAGTGAATACAAAAAAAAAAAAGTTTATCAGTTTGAACATCAAATATGTTGTCTTTGTAGCATATTCAACTGAATATGGCTTGAAAATGATTCGCAAATCATTGTATTCCGTTTATATTTACATCTAACACAATTTCCCAACTCATATGGAAACGGGGTTTGTACAAACACTGTTAGTGACATAACATTTGGTTTATATTTAGTGGCCTTATTGTTGTTTATTGTTTATTGAATGAATCCCCAATAGCTGACGCCAAGGTGACTGCTAGTCTTCCTGAGGTCCATATAGGACAGTGGTTCTTAACCTTGTTGGAGGTACCGAACCCCACCAGTTTCATATGCGCATTCACCGAACCCTTCTTTAGTGAATTATTTTATTTATTTATTTATTTTTTCAAATTCAAGACAAAGTTATATGTTTTTTTACTGGTACACAAAATGAAGCGTGCATGAACATCACCTTGTTCAAAGAACAAAACCAACACAGTGCATAAACTCACAACAAATTACACACATGCAAATCAGATGGAAAATTGGAGGGAACATCGTTTGGGGCGTATTCATAATACGCCGATAGGGAGAAGTTTTTATTTACACAATGAATCGGGTGTGTCTTGACCTCCGCCAAACCCCTGAGGCCGACTCACCGAACCCCTAGGGTTCCATCGAACCCAGGTTAAAGGGGAACATTATCACCAGACCTATGTAAGCGTCAATATATACCTTGATGTTGCAGAAAAAAGACCATATATTTTTTTTAACCGATTTCCGAACTCTAAATGGGTGAATTTTGGCGAATTAAACGCCTTTCTAATATTCGCTCTCGGAGCGATGACGTCACATCGGGAAGCAATCCGCCATTTTCTCAAACACCGAGTCAAATCAGCTCTGTTATTTTCCGTTTTTCCGACTGTTTTCCGTACCTTGGAGACATCATGCCTCGTCGGTGTGTTGTCGGAGGGTGTAACAACACGAACAGGGACGGATTCAAGTTGCACCAGTGGCCCAAAGATGCCAAAGTGGCAAGAAATTGGACGTTTGTTCCGCACACTTTACCGACGAAAGCTATGCTACGACAGAGATGGCAAGAATGTGTGGATATCCTGCGACACTCAAAGCAGATGCATTTCCAACGATAAAGTCAACGAAATCTGCCGCCAGACCCCCATTGAATCTGCCGGAGTGTGTGAGCAATTCAGGGACAAAGGGCCTCGGTAGCACGGCAAGCAATGGCGGCAGTTTGTTCCCGCAGACGAGCGAGCTAAACCCCCTGGATGTCTTGGCTCACACCGTCCCTTATGCCACCTAAGATGATCAAGAGAAGAATATCGACCCTAGCTTCCCTGGCCTGCTGACATGAGGGTATGTCTACAGAATATATTAATTGATGAAAATTGGGCTGTCTGCACTCTCAAAGTGCATGTTGTTGCCAAATGTATTTCATATGCTGTAAACCTAGTTCATAGTTGTTAGTTTCCTTTAATGCCAAACAAACACATACCAATCGTTGGTTAGAAGGCGATCGCCGAATTCGTCCTCGTTTTCTCCCGTGTCGCTGGCTGTCGTGTCGTTTTCGTCGGTTTCGCTTGCATACGGTTCAAACCGATATGGCTCAATAGCTTCATTTTCTTCTTCAATTTCGTTTTTCGCTACCTGCCTCTACACTACAACCATCCGTTTCAATACATGCGTAATCTGTTGAATCGCTTAAGCCGCTGAAATCCGAGTCTGAATCCGAGCTAATGTCGCTATAGCTTGCTGTTCTTTCCGCCATGTTTGTTTGTATTGGCATCACTATGTGACGTCACAGGAAAATGGACGGGTGTTTATAACGATGGTTAAAATCAGGCACTTTGAAGCTTTTTTTAGGGATATTGCGTGATGGGTAAAATTTTGAAGAAAACGTCGAAAAATATAATAAGCCACTGGGAACTGATTTTTAATGGTTTTAACCATTATGAAAATGTGATAATGTTCCCCTTTAAAGGGGGCTGAGGGGTTGCACTAAAATCTAATGAAAACCTTAACGTTCGCCCTAATCTATGTAATAAACATAAATCATTTAAGGTACTCACTATGAAGTGTACATTATTTCTAAAATCAGCACACACTAACGAGTCAAGGAAGCCCTTTTGCATGTGTAAGTGCCTATAGCGCACAAACGTGCGTGTGCGGCATTATAAAACATTTAATCATCGATATAGTGATATAGTACATGTGCATTGAAGTGTCTATTGTCTTCAACATCAGTACACACTAACAAGGAGGACGCTACATAACAGTTTTTTTTAGTTGCTTGGTCGCTTTTTACATCCATCTACAAATAGAAGCAACACACGGACTAAGGACGACAATTGAACTCATTAGAAAGGAGATTAAAGATAGCGCTTCCCAGCTCCAATTGGGTTCTATTGACGCAGATAGGAATGTATGTGTTGGAATAATTGTTTGTAAGTTATCACAAAAGAAACGTTGTATTATAAATGCTGTCTTTCGAGGCCTAACAAGAGGAAGAAGGCTCGTGAAACTCCACTGTGATTTCAACACGGACAGATGGCAGGATCTGCTCAACTTCCAGAGGAACTCTCTTTGAAGTGTTAAACGAACTCTCTCTGAAGTATTTCACAAACTCTCTTCGAAGTATTTCACAAACTCTCTTCCAACTATTTGGTAACCGAGGTCAACGCTATTTACGACCCGCTGCCCTCTTGAAGTTGCTGTGGTCAGGAGACGGGAGGGGTTATCCATTGTCCTCCAACACCTGCCCCAGCTGGATCCAGGAAGAGCCCAAGCCCGAGAAATCCTCTTCTTGGTCTTCAAAGCGACCGAAAACAATGACTGTTTTACATACTTCCCATTCCTGCTGTGACATGTGTTGGTGCGTGAACATTGAACATCTGAATAAAAGAGGAGACGAAAACCTTCTTCGTCAGAGCGTGGTGCAGGACTGTACAGAGAGTGCAGTGGCCATGTCTCTCCTCAATTGAGTCCGAATTGAATTCTGTCTCTGTTTGATTCCTTGCCTTTTTTCTTGTTTAATAGATGTCCTCAGTGTTTGAACGTGACAGTATGTACGACGGATATTGAGCTCCAAAATAGTCTTTTTTTGAAGAAATAACATTAGAGGAACTCCTGCAACTAATAACAACATGTTTGCTTGACCCACTTTCTCGGAGACGTATCAAGGAGCTGTTTTTAATATTAGGACCATCAGTGCTAAATATCATGAACGTATCACTTTCCTCTGGTACTGTTCCCCTAGCATTCAAATCAGCGATTATTCACCCTCTACTGAAAAGACCGAACCTCGATTCTGACTTTATGGTGAACTATGTCCCACCTTCCTTTTATCTCTAAAATTCTCTGAAATATCGTTGCAAAACAGCTAAATGAACACTTAGCATCTAACAATCTCTGTGAACCTTTTCGGTCTGTTTTTTTGGAAGAAACCAGCAAAGACAGCCCTCGCAAAAGTGACTAATGATCTATTGCTAACTGTGGATGCTGATGCATCATCCATGTTTCCGCTACTTGATCTCAGGTCTGCTCTCGATACCGTTAATCATAACATTATATTGACGCGTATTAAAACACGTATTGGTATGTAAGACTTAGTCTTTTATTGGTTTAACTCCTATCTTACTGACAGGATGTAGTGACCTTGGAGTATGTTAAGGTAACGTGGGACAGGGAAACATTCCACAGGGTTTGGTTCTTGGCCCTCCACTCTTCAGCATCTACATGCTGCTGCTAGGTGGCATCATACACACAAACGGCGTTAGCTTTCACTGTTATGCTAATGACACCCAACTCTACATACCCCTAAAGCTGACCAACACGCCAGATTGTAGTCACCTCTGGAGGCGTGTCTAAGTAAAATCAAACAATGGATGTCCGCTAACTTTTTGCAACTCAACGCTAATAAAACGGAGATGCTGATTAAATAAATTAAGAAGGGGAACCGGAGGGTGTGTTCTAACTATCGTGGGATCACACTCCTCAGCCTTCCCTGTAAGGTCTATTCAGGTGTACTGGAGAGGAGGCTACGCCGGATAGTCGAACCTCGGATTCAGGAGGAACAGTGTGGTTTTCGTCCTGGTCGTGGAACTGTGGACCAGCTCTATACTCTCGGCAGGGTCCTTGAGGGTGCATGGGAGTTTGCCCAACCAGTCTACATGTACTTTGTGGACTTGGAGAAGGTATTCGACCGTGTCCCTCGGGAAGGCCTGTGTTGAGTGCTCAGAGAGTATGGGGTATCGGACTGTCTGATTGTGGCGGTCCGCTCCCTGTATGATCAGTGTCAGAGCTTGGTCCGCATTGCCGGTAGTAAGTCGGACACGTTTCCAGTGAGGGTTGGACTCCGCCAAGGCTGCCCTTTGTCACCCATTCTGTTCATAACTTTTATGGACAGAATTTCTAGGTGCAGTCAAGGCGTTGAGGGGATCTGCAGGATTAGGTCTCTGCTTTTTGCAGATGATGTGGTCCTGATGGCTTCATCTGGCCAGGATCTTCAGCTCTCACTGGGTCGGTTTGCAGCCGAGTGTGAAGCGACTGGGATGAGAATCAGCACCTCCAAGTCCGAGTCCATGGTTCTCGCCCGTAAAAGGGTGGAGTGTCATCTCCGGGTTGTGGAGGAGACCCTTTCCCAAGTGGAGGAGTTCAAGTACCTCGGAGTCTTGTTCACGAGTGAGGGAAGAGTGGATCGTGAGATCGACAGGCGGATCGGTGCGGCGTCTTCAGTAATGCGGACGCTGTATCGATCCGTTGTGGTGAAGAAGGAGCGGAGCCGGAAGGCAAGGCTCTCAAATTACCGGTCGATCGGTATAGCTCGGTAGGTAGAGCGGCCGTGCCAGCAACTTGAGGGTTGCAGGTTCGATCCCCGCATCCGCCATCCTAGTTACTGCCGTTGTGTCCTTGGGCAAAACACTTTACCCACCTGCTCCCAGTGCCACCTACACTGGTTTAAATGTAACTTAGATATTGGGTTTCACTATGGAAAGCGCTTTGAGTCACTAGAGAAAAGCGCTATATGAATGTAATTCACTTCACCTATGGTCATGAGCTTTGGAATATGACCGAAAAGACGAGATCACGGGTACAAGCGGCCCAAATGAGTTTCCTCCGCCGGGTGGCGGGTCTCTCCCTTAGAGATAGGGTGAGAAGCTCTGTCATCCGGGGGGAACTCAAAGTAAAGCCGCTGCTCCTACGCATCGAGAGGAGCCAGATGAGGTGGTTCTGGCATCTGGTCAGGATGCCACCCGAACGCCTCCCTAGGGAGGTGTTTAAGGCACGTCCGACCGGTAGGAGGTCACGGGGAAGACCCAGGACACGTTGGGAAGACTATGTCTCCTGGCTGGCCTGGGAACGCCTCAGGATCCCTCGGGAAGAGCTGGACGATGTAGCTGGGGAGAGGAAAGTCTGGGCTTCCCTGCTTAGGCTGCTGCCCCCGCGACCCGACCTCGGATAAGTGGAAGAAGATGGATGATGATGATGATTACATTGCAAAATTGATGGCAAAACTTTGAAATCTGAAATTGTATTACTTTAAGTTTGGTACTTATTTTCAAACGTGAACGTCATAATCATGCTTGTATAAAAATAGAAAATGAACAATTATTAATGATAAATGTGTTCTCATTTCACACCCAAAAGAGCTGTGCTTATGTGGTTGTGTTGTTTCCAAACTGGCACATTAGCGTGCCAGTGTGCTCGCTGACCTATTTACCAGCTGAATAGCCTCCAGGTAACCATTACAGTTAAATGAGTGTGTTGCTATCAAGATCACATTGCCAGATGTCTTATCTCCCAACCTGGCGGAGCAAACACTTAGATGTCACACAATTCCTCGCACACACACGTCACTATGTTGAATATGACATAAAGTGGTCAAACAGTTCACTACACCAGTCTAGTGTGAGCACACCTTTTTAAAAACAGTGTGATGTCAACATGCGCCCATGCCATCGAGTGCAAATGACGCCAGCGTTGGCTCCGCTGCCAATCCCTTCTCGGCCGATTCCTTCCTGCTCGCCTCCGTGCAGGTGAAAGAAAAGCATCAGGTGTCTTTCTGAAAGTGGAGCTGGCCGCCATGTCTTATTAATGTCGTTTATAGCAATCAATTCACAGGGCTGCCACAACTTGCAACAGAGCCACTTAACAGACGGATGCACACATCCTGGCAGCAGCCCGCAGTCAACAAGCAGTAATGAACGTGGTTGTGATCTAAGTCATACTATGGCCTAAACTAGGTGACCATATTGTGAAATCCCAAAAAGAGGACACATATATGCGTGCCAAGGACGGGACTAGGTGAAAATTTGCCAATGATACTCAAACTTGCTTTATAAATAATATAGTTATTTGAATAAAGCATTTTTTCTCCTCTGTTGACAGCGGTGTTGGCGCTAGGAATTTTCAAAATGGGGTCCCAGGGACCCCATCAAGTCATAAAAATGGGGCCCTACCATAAATTTTTGTGGTCCCACTTTTTTGTAAGAGTTCTGAAAAAAAATTATAAACGTATGCATTATTTGTGTGGTAAATATTTTGTTCTACACTCTTCACAATACATGATACCTGCACCAAACTTAATTTTCTGTTTCTGTGTAATTATTACTGACCACCAGCTCCTGCAGCCAAATTTAGATCTTCTGTTCCCCACTAGCCAGTGTTTTTGTCCTTATTAGTTTTATACCTAGTCTCCTATTTTATCCTGTCCTATTAGTGCTAATAACACACTAATATACATATATTAGAGTATCCCAAATACCCGCTACATACGTTACGTACGTTGTATTTTAATGTTGGTTATTTTGGTGGTATTTGGATAGCCAAGTGTTTTATGAGGTGGTACTCGGTGAAAAAAGTTTGAGAACCACTAAAAAATCCATCTATTGCATGCACACTGTTGTTTTATCTGTCCAAACTTGTTCAATCAACTGTTGGGTGTTACGAAAGCTAACGTGATCGTTTTTGGGTGCCTTCCTGCTCGGTTAAGTGTTGATAAAGCATAATTTGCATCGCTGTGTCAAGTTTTGCATAAAACGGACTGAGACAAGACCTTTGTACGTCTTGAGTGTTTGACACACTGCAAAAACTGAAATCTAAGTAAAATTTAATATATCAAATAAGGGTGATATTTTCTTATTTTCTGTCTGATAAGATCATTCTTCTCACTAAGCAGATTTTATGTTAGAGTGTTTTACTTGTTTTAAGTGTTTTGGTCCTAAATGATCTCAGTAAGATATTACAGCTTGTTGCTGAGATTTGATGACCTATATTGAGTAAAACATGCTTGAAACTAGAATATCAACTGTTGCAAAGCTGTGTCATCAACACTCACAAGTATAAAACTACTTTTTTAAAGTAATACTTTCTTATTTCAAGCATGAAATACACAATTGTGTCTCATAATTAAAACAGATGACAGCAAAATGGACTTTGCTGTTTTATTTTCAATGAAACAATAGAAAACACGTACTCATATAGTAGTACAGTTGGCACAGTACAGTAAACTGACAGTTAATATTGAAACATTTAACATTTCTAACAATTTTGAACAGAAATAGTTCATGCACATTCAGATAAATTCTTCAGAATTAAAATTAAAAACATTTTGGTCGGGGGCCGGGCTGTATATATGCGCACTAATTGACTGAAAGAGCACGCACTTGGTGCGATGATGTCATGTTATCCATGGAAAAATGCATTTTTAGACAATATGATTTGCCTGAGCGGCTAGTAGACCCTGAGAGTAACAAGTGCTTGCCTTTCCATTTAGAACAATAAATTTGTTTTTAGTATAAGTTTGCTGGTTTCAAGAAATGTAATGCCGAGCGCATATCATTATGTCAAGATAATGGCACTAGCATTTACTTCATTTAAGAATATTTTTCAACATATTGAGCAAAAAGGTCTTTTTTTTTTCTAACAAGAAAAGTGCACTTGTTATTAGTGAGAATATACTTATTTTAAAGGGGAACATTATCACCAGACCTATGTAAGCGTCAATATATACCTTGATGTTGCAGAAAAAAGACCATATATTTTTTTAACCGATTTCCGAATTCTAAATGGGTGAATTTTGGCAAATTAAACGCCTTTCTAATGTTCGCTCTCGGAGCGATGACGTCACAACGTGACGTCACATCGGGAAGCAATCCGCCATTTTCTCAAACACCGAGTCAAATCAGCTCTGTTATTATCCGTTTTTTCGACTGTTTTCCGTACCTTGGAGACATCATGCCTCGTCGGTGTGTTGTCGGAGGGTGTAACAACACGAACAGGGACGGATTCAAGTTGCACCAGTGGCCCAAAGATGCCAAAGTGGCAAGAAATTGGACGTTTGTTCGGCACACTTTACCGACGAAAGCTATGCTACGACAGAGATGGCAAGAATGTGTGGATATCCTGCGACACTCAAAGCAGATGCATTTCCAACCATAAAGTCAAAGAAATCTGCCGCCAGACCCCCATTGAATCTGCCACAGTGTGTGAGCAATTCAGGGACAAAGAGCTCGGTAGCACGGCAAGCAATGGCGGCAGTTTGTTCCCGCAGACGAGCGAGCTAAACCCCCTGGATGTCTTGGCTCACACCGTCCCTTATGCCACCGAAGATGATCAAGAGAAGAATATCGACCCTAGCTTCCCTGGCCTGCTGACATCAACTCCAAAACTGGACAGATCAGCTTTCAGGAAAAGAGCACGGATGAGGGTATGTCTACAGAATATATTAATTGATGAAAATTGGGCTGTCTGCACTCTCAAAGTGCATGTTGTTGCCAAATGTATTTCATATGCTGTAAACCTAGTTCATAGTTGTTAGTTTCCTTTAATGCCAAACAAACACATACCAATCGTTGGTTAGAAGGCGATCGCCGAATTCGTCCTCGCTTTCTCCCGTGTCGCTGGCTGTCGTGTCGTTTTCGTCGGTTTCGCTTGCATACGGTTCAAACCGATATGGCTCAATAGCTTCAGTTTCTTCTTCAATTTCATTTTCGGTACCTGCCTCCACACTACAACCATCCGTTTCAATACATGCGTAATCTGTTGAATCGCTTAAGCCGCTGAAATCCGAGTCTGAATCCGAGCTAATGTCGCTATAGCTTGCTGTTCTATGCGCCATGTTTGTTTGTGTTGGCTTCACTATGTGACGTCACAGGAAAATGGACGGGTGTATATAACGATGGTTAAAATCAGGCACTTTGAAGCTTTTTTTAAGGATGGGTAAAATTTTGAAAAACACTTTGAAAAATAAAATAAGCCACTGGGAACTGATTTTTAATGGTTTTAACCCTTCTGAAATTGTGATAATGTTCTCCTTTAAGGTGTTTTTGGGTTCTTTGAGGTTCGCTAATTTTACTTGTTTTGGAAAGTCTTGACAAGCCAAATTTTCTTGTTCTATTGGCAGATAATTTTGCTTAGTTCAAATAAAATACCCCTCATTTTTGTATTTTTTTTTCTTTTTTTTGAACACTGACTTTTTGCAGTGCAGCTGGTGTTGTTGATAAAACACAACCTCACCCCATCTCTTGAAGCTAGTGATGGCAGGCATGCTACTCACCTGCAGCCATAATGTTGTGGTGACCATCTGTCACGTAGGTTTCAAAGAACAACAACACAGTGTCACCATGACACAAACCCTGGGACGCTTCGATAGGAACAACTTATACGGGTGCATCCTGTAGATTTTTGGATGACATGTAGCCTGAACAGATGATAAGGTGAGCAGCCAGACGGTGTGGGGTCATATTGCATGCCAGTATTATCGTCATATCAGTGACGTGCGGTCACTAGAGGCAGGTGAGGCCCCGCCTCACCTGCCATCAAGAAAAGAAAAAAACTGTAAAAAGAAAAAACAAATTTTAAATTGTTATATGTATCCAGTGATTATACTATAAAGTTATTTTCCATTTAACTTCACCAGTTTTAGATTATTTTTATTTAAAATCACTGAATTTTCACATTTGCCGTTCAAATACTGAGAAGAGACGGTTGAGGCACGTCACTCAGTGCCTCAACATGGATTGCGGACTCGGCTAACTGCTGGCCTGCTGTGCAGTGAGACCGTATTGCTATATGAATTATATTATACATTTCCATAGTTTAGTTAGCTGAGGTATATAATGTACAGTGTATTTTGTCAACAACTGTATGTGTGTAATGTATTTCTTGTGCTGAGCGATCATAAAACTGCTGCAAAAGACGCACTGGCTGAGGCTCGCAGTAATCCCGCCTCCTGCACCCCCGCTGTAGAATGCAACCCCTGACGGGAGTGTTATATCAACTAAAGCCCACACTTAAACTTTCCACGTGCAAGATTGAATCTATTTAAAAAAGTTATTTCATAAGAAGCCAAAAAGTGCAAAAACAATAATGTTCGTGTTGGAGGAGTTGTGAATGACTGCAGGGCCACAACATTCACAACTCCTCCAACACGAACATTATTGTTTTTGCACTTTTTGGCTTCTTATTAAATAACTTTTGTAACATATTTTTATGGGCTTTCCTCTTTGTGATGTTAAGTTCCTGTTATGCGCTGTTATACAGTATATGCCTTGAGCTCTTATTTTGAAGGCGCTAAGAGCGGAAGTGATGACACGTTGGAGTGGAGCGGAGGTTTTTGAAAGAAGGTAAATAAAGTGGTCCTCGTGTAAACTGGAGCCTCCGTGTTTGTTATTTTGTAGTTTCATACAGTATAGGCTACATGGACTTCATTTATAAGTAAAGGTAAGACCATAATAACGTTTTTTTTTATTAAATGTGCTTTTTTGTGTGCTACAGTTTGTATGTGTAATGTTAAAGTTAAGTTAAAGTACCAATGATTGTAACACACACACTAGGTGTAATGAAATGTGTCCTCTGCATTTGACCCATCCCTTGATCACCCTATGGGAGGTGAGGGGAGCAGTGGGCAGCAGCGACGCCGCGCCCGGGAATAATTTTTGGTGATTTAACCCCCAATTCCAACCCTTGATGCTGAGTGCCAAGCAGGGAAGAATGCTGGTATGAGCTTTTAAACATAACCCGTTAACTGCTGCCAATCAAATGGTGAATAAGATACTCTTTAGGGTTCATATGTTTGTAAATCTGACTGTGATGAAGTCAGTGCCTCACCAGCCATCAACCTCACCGCACGTCACTGCGTCATATGTTCTAAATTTAGAACAGTCATGCCAGGAAACGGTTTGTCATTTTATGAAATGGTGCATCACGGTCAGCACATTACTCTGTCTTCACAGTGTGGATGGATGCTGGTCCAAACCTCAGTGCGCTCAAGTCAAAGGCAGCGTGGGCTGAAAGAGAAGTGAGGCGGAGGCAGAGTCTGCCTCGTCTTTTCCTCTTTTCAATGAGGCTTTTTATTCCCCCGCAGAGTATATCCCGCCCTGTTCCAAAGCAATTTTAAAAACCGCGACGCCCTGCACACACTGCTAATGTCAAATAGCACAAGTAAACAGACACACTTCCTAATGATGGAATACATTCAGCTGAGGGTTAGGTTGTGCAGGAAACTGACTCATGTCTTAACCCAAAGGTCAACAACCCAAATTGTTGAAGGAGCCATTTTGGACCAAAAATACAAATCTGTCTGGAGCCGCAAAAAATGAAAAGCCATATACAGTATAAGTCTTATAATGAAGGCAACACATGACGTAAGTGTCTATCCATCCATCCATCTTCTTCCGCTTATCCGAGGTCGGGTCGCGGGGGCAGCAGCCTAAGCAGGGAAGCCCAGACTTCCCTCTCCCCAGCCACTTCGTCCAGCTCCTCCCGGGGGATCCCGAGGCGTTCCCAGGCCAGCCGGGAGACATAGTCTTCCCAACGTGTCCTGGGTCTTCCCCGTGGCCTCCTACCGGTCGGACGTGCCCTAAACACCTCCCTAGGGAGGCGCTCGGGTGGCATCCTGACCAGATGCCCGAACCACCTCATCTGGCTCCTCTCGATGTGGAGGAGCAGCAGCTTTACTTTGAGCTCCCCCCGGATGACAGAGATTCTCACCCTATCTCTAAGGGAGAGCCCCGCCACCCGGCGGAGGAAACTCATTCCAGCCGCTTGTATCCGTGATCGTGTCCTTTCGGTCATAACCCAAAGCTCGTGACCATAGGTGAGGATGGGAACGTAGATCGACCGGTAAATTGAGAGCTTTGCCTTCCAGCTCAGCTCCTTCTTCACCACAACGGATCGATACAGCGTCCGCATTACTGAAGACGCCGCACCGATCCGCCTGTCGATCTCACGATCCACTCTTCCCTCACTCGTGAACAAGACTCCGAGGTACTTGAACTCCTCCACTTGGGGCAAGATCTCCTCCCCAACCCGGAGATGGCACTCAACCCTTTTCCGGGCGAGAACCATGGACTCGGACTTGGAGGTGCTGATTCTCATCCCAGTCGCTTCACACTCAGCTGCGAACCGATCCAGTGAGAGCTGAAGATCCTGGCCAGATGAAGCCATCAGGACCACATAATCTGCAAAAAGCAGAGACCTAATCCTGCAGCCACCAAACCGGATCCCCTCAACGCCTTGACTGCGCCTAGAAATTCTGTCCATAAAAGTTATGAACAGAATCGGTGACAAAGGGCAGCCTTGGCGGAGTCCAACCCTCACTGGAAACGTGTCCGACTTACTACCGGCAATGCGAACCAAGCTCTGACACTGATCATACAGGGAGCGGACCGCCACAATCAGACAGTCCGATACCCCATACTCTCTGAGCACTCCCCACAGGACTTCTCGAGGGACACGGTCGAATGCCTTCTCCAAGTCCACAAAGCACATGTAGACTGGTTGGGCAAACTCCCATGCACCCTCAAGGACCCTGCCGAGAGTATAGAGCTGGTCCACAGTTCCACGACCAGGACGAAAACCACACTGTGAGTGTCTATATTAGCTATAATAGCCGACTATCAAAATGACTTCGTTGACAGAAATGTTGACATTTCATATTTATTCTACACATTTTGACATTATAATAATAATAATAATAAATGTTATTTATAAGGCGCCTTTCTGGGCACTCAAGGACACCGTACAAAATCAAAACAATAAAATCAAATTGGATAAAAAACAACAACAACAACAAAGATAGAGAAGAAAAGATGATTACAATGAATATGCAGTCAGGAATAGGTGTGTTTTGAGTCTTGATTTGAAGAGGGATATTGAATCTAAGTTACGAAGGTCTGGTGGTAAAGAATTCCAAAGATGTGGGGCACCCATGGTGGACATTAGAAACCATTAGTAAATCAGAGGCTACTCAAAAGGTGCGATAACTCCTGGAAATTACTGGCTTTTAATGGCCAAAGGTATAGATGTGTGTGTCCAAGTTAAAGGAAATGGCAGGCTGTCTTCTTCTAATGGATTTATTACAAACGTTGGCAAGCTAGGTAATGTTTGCTGTGGTCTGGAACAACATGGTACACAAACAACTATCAGAAATGCAGCCAATATTACATACAGATAATGTGTCATGAGACATGCAAAACTTAATTATATACAAAGAGGACAAAAGTAAAGGTAATGTTTGCTGTGGTCTGGAACAACATGGTACACAAACAACTATCAGAAATGCAGTCAATATTACATACAGATAATGTGTCATGAGACATGTAAAACTAAATTATATACAAAGAGGGTAAAAGTAAAGGAGCTCAAATATACCTACAAATGAGGCATGATGATGCAATATGCACATACAGCTAGCCTAAATAGCATGTTAGCATTGATTAGCTTGCAGTCATGCACTGACCAAATATGTCTGATTAGCACTCCAAGTCAATAACATCAACAAAGATCACCTTTGTGCATTCACGCACAGTACAAAACATTTGGTGGACAAAATGAGACAAAGGAGTGGAATGTTTTACATGTAAACAAACTGTTGCGTCACACTATGTTGAGTTTAAGAACTGCCAAAATTGGTCGGAAAAAACGATGTTCACCAAATAGTGTCATCAGTGAAGCGTACACACAAACATATAAACGGTGGTAGTTCTAACAATTGGAAAGGTTTGTGTCATGTTTGTCCTCAAACAAAAAACATACTAAAACCCAAAAAATTATTTTGTTCCATTTTCTATCCTTTTTTAAAAATGCTCCAGGGAGCCACTTGGGCGGCACTAAAGAGCCGCATGTGGCTCGAGAGCCGCGGGTTGCTGACCCCAAACACATTTGGACTTATCTAAAATAAAAATCCATGCCCTCTTTCACAACCAAAATTAGTGACTTCAGACCAAAATAATTTTATTTTGGATAGGTGGACAAACCTTCCAACAAACATTCCCAAATCTCATTGAAAGTTGTGGACCAAATCCATATTTTCCCTTTTTTTAGGGGTGACGTTGTCCCAATATTTTTTCTCCAGAACGGCCGCATGGTGACCGAATAGTTTGCATCACGAGTGTCCAAACTTTTTCCAGTGAAAAACTTGGAGGATGCAGGGGCAACTTTAATTAAAAACCTCTTAAGGCCCAAACAGTTTGTTTACATGTTTTTTTTTCGTTTTTTTCTTTGCTATTTAGGCTTATTGAACCCTAATTAGAATAAAAACTAAAAATCATCTTTTGATGTGATGTACTTAGTCCATATGTACACAAACGTGTACTTAACTATTTTTTATTTTTACACTTTTTTTCCAAATTCTATTGTATGTTATACTCTTCTGACACCACCAGATGGCAGTATAAGTGTCCACATAAGTGGCCATAAGACCCCAATTCAGTAGTGTACAACATTTTGGAAATACGAGCTAAATGGTGCTGTCCACACATGTGGCCACTAAGGCCTTTAGAGGTTTTAATACATGTTAGGTACTAAAACCAATACAATGTAGGTCAATCAATATAAGCTCGACCATCCGAACAAAACATCCGTATGTTATTGTAGATTTGTGTTGATGATAACAAAGTACCGTATTTTTCGGACTATAAGTCGCAATTTTTTTCATAGTTTGGCCGGGGGTGCAAATTATAGTCAGGAGCGACGTATGTGTGAAATTATTAACACATTAGCGTAAAATATCAAATAATATTATTTATCTCATTCACGTAAGAGACTAGACGTATAAGATTTCATGGGATTTAGCGATTAGGAGTGACAGATTGTTTGGTAAACGTATAGCATGTTCTTTATGTTATAGTTATTTGAATGACTCTTACCATAATATGTTACATTAACATACCAGTTGGTTATTTATGCCTCATATAACGTACACTTATTCAGCCTGTTGTTCACTATTCTTGATTTATTTGAAATTGCCTTTCAAATGTCTATTCTTGGTGTTGGCTTTTATCAAATACATTTCCCCAAAAAATGTGACTTATGCTCCAGTGTGACTTATATATGTTTTTTTCCTTCTTTATTATGCATTTTCGGCCGGTGCGACTTATACTCCGAAAAATTTGTCCAAAATCTTAATTGTCTTCATGAACCACCCAATTAGGAACCGTTGTTAAAGAAAATACCAGTATTAGGTATACATCTCTAATTTTGAGTCAAAAGAAATAGTGCCATTAAAGGAAATTAGCTTCAACTCATTAATGTCGCTGTGGAGGGAGGCGTGGCCTGCGGGCCTGCCATGGAACGGGGGGTATGTTTTTTTCCTTTCTTTATTATGCATTTTCGGTCAGTGCGACTTATACTCCGGTGCGACTTATACTCCGAAAAATACGGTACCAAACTCAAAGTAATACATTTTCAGATTTCAAAGTTTAGCCATCATTTTTGCAATGTAATCATCATCTTCATCATTTCTTTTTATTCCTTTCATGAAAATGCATATATATAAGCCATGTACAGTTGACACTTTCATTGTTTTTTTTTGTTTCTTATACATTTCTTATACATTTCCATGCGACTTATACTCCGAAAAATACGGTAAATTAATGTGATATCTAATTTAACTCCCTTAAGAAATGTTATGTATTTTTTATAATTTTTTTAATAATATAACTATTTTTATTCCACCAGCTAAAACCTTATTAAGGGCTTCAGCAAACTCGAAAACTTACCATGTCTTGGCGGGGTGACGGAGAAAAAAATTGATTCACATCCGAATCATGATTCTGAATCCATTCAAATTTTTCATTAATAATTTTTTCCCGTTTTTTTGGTCAATATCCGTGCTTACTCACTGGACATATACGTAATATGCCAAAATAGCTTTTTTAACCTGTTTTGGAAAAGGTATTTTATACCCCGATTAATATATTGTGAGAATAGTGTTGAATTTAGAATCATGTTAAATTGACTGAATCGAATCTATATGTTTTATATATAACCATGTCCTCCACTTTGATTTAACGCGTCTTTATTATTATATATAGTAGTTTGACTTTGGGCTTTAATATATAATATATTTATGATTATAATAACAATAATAATAATATATCATGATTATTGTTATATTATTACTATCATTATATAAAATAGTATTATTACTACTAATAGTATAATAATAACATTATTAATAATATGTTAAAATAATATATTATTATTATTATTATTATTGGTAATGTGTTTTATTATTCTGATGTTATCCTCATTATTAATACTACTACTAATAATAATATTAATAACTGGGGTTTTATTTGGTTTGGTTTGTCATAGCTTTTCATTCTATTTAGACTACAGGATAACAATGTCTTCTATTTTTCCATTTATTTTATTCTATTTATAATATATTCCTATCAACCTATGCTATTCATAACCTACTCTATTTAAATATCAATCTGGATTAAATTGAATAGTGAGTTGTTGTAATATTGAAATTCCTAATATCTGTCAAAAAATGTGTCCACTTGTTCTTCATGACAGGAGAGAAGTCATAAAAGACCAAATGTGGTAAGACGGACCGGTTGTTGGACATTTTGGTTTTCAGGTCCCATTTTTGTGAGGATTTGGGCCAGTTCCGTTATTACTTAGATTTTTTGTTTAAAGGGAAACTGCACATTTTGGGGGATTTTGCCTACTGTTCACAATAATTATGAGTTTTGTTTGATTGATTGATTGAAACTTTTATTAGTAGATTGCACAGTTCAGTACACATTCCGTACAATTGACCACTAAATGGTAACACCCCAATAAGTTTTTCAACTTGTTTAAGTCGAGGTCCACGTTAATCAATTCATGGTAGTGACAAGAAAACAAATGTATATATTTATAATGCATTCCAACTCGCGAATAAACGTAAATAAAAATCTGCTTACAATGGAGTCAACAAGAGGTCCTTTATTACGCCCATTAAGCCCTCTAAATAAACATCCAAAAAGCGGCACCAATACTCCATGTACATTCCATGACCTGAATATTAACCAAGTAGTGAAGTGAAGTGAATTATATTTATTTTTCTGAGTATAAGTCGCTCCGGAGTATAAGTCGCACCGGCCGAAAATGCATAATAAAGAAGGAAAAAAAACATATATAAGTCGCACTGGAGTATAAGTCCCATTTTTGGGGGAAATGTATTTGATAAAAGCCAACACCAAGAATATACATTTGAAAGGCAATTTAAAATAAATCAAGAATAGTGAACAACAGGCTGAATAAGTGCACGTTATATGAGGCATAAATAACCAACTGGTATGTTAACGTAACATATTATGGTAAGAGTCATTCAAATAACTATAACATATAGAACATGCTATACGTTTACCAAACAATCTGCCACTCCTAATCGCTAAATCCCATGAAATCTTATACGTCTAGTCTCTTACGTGAATGAGATCAATAATATTATTTGATATTTTACGCTAATGCGTAACTACAAGATCAGGACGCAAGTGGGCAGCTGACACGTCTGTCGCACAAGCTGAGAGCATGTTGAGGCTACGTGACATCATAGGGACGCCATGCACAGGAAGACAAGGTCTTGGAACTTCCCATGTCCAACAGTGGAGTAAGGCAGAACCCAGGGAAAGAAGAGCTATGATCCAGGAGGAAGTACGAAACCTGGAAGAGGAAGGTCGGAAATCAAGAGCAGTGGAACTAGCGTCCCAGGGAGCCTGGACCAAATGGGACCTCCCCAAGAGAAAGATCACGTGGGCAGACCTATGGAAGCTGGAACCATTCCGCATCTCTTTCTTGCTGAGATCAGTGTATGACACACTCCCGACTCCAACAAACTTGCACAGATGGGGCATGAGAGAGGATCCACTATGCAAGCTTTGCGGACAGAAGGGTACCATGGCGCACATCCTGTCAGGGTGTAAAACAGCACTCACCCAAGGGAGATACAGATGGCGTCATGACAAGGTGCTCATGACACTGGCTAACATCCTGGAGCAGCAGAGATGCAAGAAACGGCAACCACAAGGGAGAACAAGATCAATCCAGTTTGTGAGGGAGGGAGAAAAGCCACCAACCACAGCAACATCAAGGAAGAGCCTATTGCAAATGGCCCGTTCTTGGGACATGAAGGTAGACTGGGAGGAAGGCTGCAGTTCCCCCAGGTTGTCCAGACAACCCTAAGACCGGATGTGGTGCTGTGGTCTGAAGAGGCAAAGAAGATCATTCTCATAGAACTCACAGTCCCATGGGAAGAAGGGTGCGACCAAGCCTTTGAAAGGAAAAGTGCCAAATACCAGGACCTTTTGAATGAATGCAGGGGAAAAGGATGGCAAGCGTGGCTGTTCCCGGTCGAGGTCGGCTGCAGAGGATTCCCTGCCCAGTCGGTATGGAGAATGCTCACAGCCTTGGGAATAACAGGGAAGGAGAGAAAGACAGCAGCTCGCAGGATGGGGGAGGCAGCAGAGAGAGCCTCTTGCTGGTTATGGAGCAGGAGAGACGAGATGAGCTGGAAGCCAGGAGGAGGAGATAGGCAGTGACTTGGCCACCACTGCCGGCCCACCAGCGGTAGGGTGTTATGGTTCAGGGTCGAAACACCCAATGACCGCTGGATACCATCTGATGATATCAAGTCCTCCTGGCCAAGGCTCCATTCACCTAAGGTGAATGAAGAGGAAAGCATCTCCGGATGTAATATAATCTTAATAATGTCACACATAAGTCGCGCCTGAGTATAAGTCGCACCCCCGGCCGGCCATACTATGAAAAAAACTGTGACTTATAGTCCGAAAAATACGGTAAGTTACATTTAAAGCAGTGTGGGTGGCACTGGGAGCAGGTGGGTAAAGTGTCTTGCCCAAGGACACAACGGCAGTGACTAGGATGGCGGAAGCGGGTATCGAACCTGGAACTCTCAAGTTGCTGGCACAGCCACTCTACCTTGTACCGTATTTTTCGGAGTATAAGTCACACTTGCCGAAAATGCATAATAAAGAAGGAAAATAATATATAAGTCGCACAAAATCTGCGACTTATAGTCCGAAAAATACGGTATTAGTGATATTGTTGTTATAAGTGTCAATACAGAGAATAATTAGCTTGTATACTGCTATATTGACATTATGAGATCGTGAACTGCTTTCTCGCCTCGGAGCTCGTGAAAGTTAATTCCGAATCATAAGATAGGCTCCAGCACCCCCCCGATACCCCAAAAGGGACAAGCGGTAGAAAAATGGATGGATGGAAATAATGCCTTTCTCCTTGTTAGTAGAAGGAGGAGGACAAAATATGACAAGTTGGTCAACTTTGGCGCCCAGTTTAGACCCGGGATCTAAGTCCAAATCTAAATCTGAAATATAAACAGGACTATATCAACATCCTCACAGTCGACATCCAACTGAGAGCAGAACTATAAAACCAACTATAAAACCATACTTGCCAACCCTCCCGGATTTTCCGGGAGACTCCCGAAATTCAGCGCCTCTCCCGAAAACCTCCCGGGACAAATTTTCTCCCGAAATTCAGGCGGAGCTGGAGGCCACGCCCCCTCCAGCTCCATGCGGACCTGAGTCCGCTTCCCCACAATATAAAGAACGTCTACAGTAAAGCAGTCCGTCTGCCGTAAACAGCAATGTTGTGACACTCTTAAACAGGACAATACTGCCATCTAGTGCATTTGATGAAAGCACGTTTGTGCGTGCCACACAGCAATGCATCATCAGAGTTCAGCATGGTTAGAAAGATAGTGACAGAGAATAGAAAAAGGATGGACAATTCAACCCTTAATTCAACAATGAGTAGATGAGTGTTATGTGTGTGTATATGTGTAAATAAATGCACACTGAAATTCAAGTATTTCTTTTATTTATATATATATATATATATATATATATATATATATATATATATATATATATATATAAATATATATATATATATATATATATATATTTATATATATACAGGTAAAAGCCAGTAACTTAGAATATTTTGAAAAACTTGATTTATTTCAGTAATTGCATTCAAAAGGTGTAACTTGTACATTATATTTATTCATTGCACACAGACTGATGCATTCAAATGTTTATTTCATTTAATTTTGATGATTTGAAGTGGCAACAAATGAAAATCCAAAATTCCGTGTGTCACAAAATTAGAATATTACTTAAGGCTAATACAAAAAAGGGATTTTTAGAAATGTTGGCCAACTGAAAAGTATGAAAATGAAAAATATGAGCATGTACAATACTCAATACTTGGTTGGAGCTCCTTTTGCCTCAATTACTGCGTTAATGCGGCGTGGCATGGAGTCGATGAGTTTCTGGCACTGCTCAGGTGTTATGAGAGCCCAGGTTGCTCTGATAGTGGCCTTCAACTCTTCTGCGTTTTTGGGTCTGGCATTCTGCATCTTTCTTTTCACAATACCCCACAGATTTTCTATGGGGCTAAGGTCAGGGGAGTTGGCGGGCCAATTTAGAACAGAAATACCATGGTCGTAAACCCGGCACGGGTAGATTTTGCGCTGTGTGCAGGCGCCAAGTCCTGTTGGAACTTGAAATCTCCATCTCCATAGAGCAGGTCAGCAGCAGGAAGCATGAAGTGCTCTAAAACTTGCTGGTAGACGGCTGCGTTGACCCTGGATCTCAGGAAACAGAGTGGACCGACACCAGCAGATGACATGGCACCCCAAACCATCACTGATGGTGGAAACTTTACACTAGACTTCAGGCAACGTGGATCCTGTGCCTCTCCTGTCTTCCTCCAGACTCTGGGACCTCGATTTCCAAAGGAAATGCAAAATTTGCATGGTTGGGTGATGGTTTGGGGTGCCATGTCATCTGCTGGTGTCGGTCCACTCTGTTTCCTGAGATCCAGGGTCAACGCAGCCGTCTACCAGCAAGTTTTAGAGCACTTCATGCTTCCTGCTGCTGACCTGCTCTATGGAGATGGAGATTTCAAGTTCCAACAGGACTTGGCGCCTGCACACAGCGCAAAATCTACCCGTGCCTGGTTTACGGACCATGGTATTTCTGTTCTAAATTGGCCCGCCAACTCCCCTGACCTTAGCCCCATAGAAAATCTGTGGGGTATTGTGAAAAGGAAGATGCAGAATGCCAGACCCAAAAACGCAGAAGAGTTGAAGGCCACTATCAGAGCAACCTGGGCTCTCATAACACCTGAGCAGTGCCAGAAACTCATCGACTCCATGCCACGCCGCATTAACGCAGTAATTGAGGCAAAAGGAGCTCCAACCAAGTATTGAGTATTGTACATGCTCATATTTTTCATTTTCATACTTTTCAGTTGGCCAACATTTCTAAAAATCCCTTTTTTGTATTAGCCTTAAGTAATATTCTAATTTTGTGACACACGGAATTTTGGATTTTCATTTGTTGCCACTTCAAATCATCAAAATTAAATGAAATAAACATTTGAATGCATCAGTCTGTGTGCAATGAATAAATATAATGTACAAGTTACACCTTTTGAATGCAATTACTGAAATAAATCAAGTTTTTCAAAATATTCTTATTTACTGGCTTTTACCTGTATATAGCTAGAATGAACTGAAAGTCAATTATTTCTTTTATATATATATATATATATATATATATATATATATATATATATATATATATATATATATCCATCCATTTTCTACCGCTTATTCCCTTCGGGGTCGCGGGGATATAGATATATATATATATATATATATATATATATATATATATATATATATATATATATATATATATATATATATATATATGAAATACTTGACTTGGTGAATTCTAGCTGTAAATATACTCCTCCCCTCTTAACCACGCCCCCAACCACGCCCACGCACCCACCCCCCACCTCCCGAAATTGGAGGTCTCAAGGTTGGCAAGTATGTATAAAACCAACCTTTTAATCAACAACAAGAAAGAAAAGCTTCCGTCCAGACTTTGAATATGACCAATGTATGATCCTGTAACGACTTGGTATTGGATTGACACTCAAATTTGTGGTATCAACCAAAACTAATGTAAAGCGTCCAAACAGAAGAATGAATGATTATTACATTTTAACAGAAGTGTAGATAGAACATGTTAAAAGAGAAAGCAAGCAGATACAAACAGTAGATGAACAAGTAGATTAATAATTCATTTTTTACCACTTGTCCTAAGTAACACCAGCACTAAGCCTACAATAACAAGCAGCTTAGTGGCAGATTGTGTGCTAAAGTAATTTGCTTAGCAAATTGATGCGATTTAAACCCTGCATATAATTTGTGCTCCCATTAAAATGATTGCCTGCATTGTGTGGCAGGTACGTTTCTTAAATACTGAAAATGACATGCATTGTTTGTTTGTTTTTGTGCTCCCTTGAAAAGAAAGAGTGAACAATATCCTTTTGAGACTCTTTTACTGTATAATTACAAGTGGAGCTAAGAGGTACATACTGTATTTTTCGGACTATAAGTCGCAGTTTTTACTCAGTAGCGACTTATGTGTGAAATGATTAACACATTAGCGTCCATCCATCCATCCATCTTCTTCCGCCTATCCGAGGTAGGGTCGCGGGGGCAGCAGCCTAAGCAGGGAAGCCCAGACTTCCCTCTCCCCAGCCACTTCGTCCAGCTCCTCCCGGGGGATCCCGAGGCGTTCCCAGGCCAGCCGGGAGACATAGTCTTCCCAACGTGTCCTGGGTCTTCCCCGTGGCCTCCTACCGGTCGGACGTGCCCTAAACACCTCCCGAGGGAGGCGATCGGGTGGCATCCTGACCAGATGCCCGAACCACCTCATCTGGCTCCTCTCAATGTGGAGGAGCAGCGGCTTTACTTTGAGCTCCTCCCGGATGACAGAGCTTCTCACCCTATCTCTAAAGGAGAGCCCCGCCACCCGGCGGAGGAAACTCATTTCGGCCGCTTGTACCCGTGATCTTGTCCTTTCGGTCATAACCCAAAGCTCATGACCATAGGTGAGGATGGGAACGTAGATCGACCGGTAAATTGAGAGCTTTGCCTTCCGGCTCAGCTCCTTCTTCACCACAACGGATCGATACAGCGTCCGCATTACTGAAGATGCCGCACCGATCCGCCTGTCGATCTCACGATCCACTCTTCCCTCACTCGTGAACAAGACTCCGAGGTACTTGAACTCCTCCACTTGGGGCAGGGTCTCCTCCCCAACCCGAAGATGGCATTCCACCCTTTTCCGGGCGAGAACCATGGACTCGGACTTGGAGGTGCTGATTCTCATCCCAGTCGCTTCACACTCGGCTGCGAACCGATCCAGCGAGAGCTGAAGATCCTGGCCAGATGAAGCCATCAGGACCACATCATCTGCAAAAAGCAGAGACCTAATCCTGCAGCCACCAAACCAGATCCCCTCAACGCCTTGACTGCGCCTAGAAATTCTGTCCATAAAAGTTATGAACAGAATCGGTGACAAAGGGCAGCCTTGGCGGAGTCCAACCCTCACTGGAAACGTGTCCGACTTACTGCCGGCAATGCGGACCAAGCTCTGACACTGATCATACAGGGAGCGACCTGCCACAATCAGACAGTCCGATACCCCATACTCTCTGAGCACACCCCAAAGGACTTCCCGAGGGACACGGTCGAATGCCTTCTCCAAGTCCACAAAACACATGTAGACTAGTTGGGCAAACTCCCATGCACCCTCAAGGACCCTGCCGAGAGTATAGAGCTGGTCCACAGTTCCACGACCAGGACGAAAACCACACTGTTCCTCCTGAATCCGAGGTTCGACTATCCGGCGTAGCCTCCTCTCCAGTACACCTGAATAGACCTTACCGGGAAGGCTGAGAAGTGTGATCCCACGATAGTTAGAACACACCCTCCGGTTCCTCTTCTTTTATTTCACATTAGCGTAAAATATCAAATAATATTATTGATCTCATTCACGTAAGAGACTAGACGTATAAGATTTCATGGGATTTAGCGATTAGGAGTGACAGATTGTTTGGTAAACATATAGCATGTTCTATATGTTATAGTTATTTGAATGACTCTTACCATAATATTGTCAGGCTTGTCCCTGACAGTTTGACTGTTTTAGTTTTTTCTCTGCGTTTGTCTTAGTTTTCTGTCAGCGCTTTTATTTTGTCTTCATTTCCTGATTGTCTCCCTGAGTGCTGCTTCCCCTCAGCTGTGGCTGATTGGCACCTGGCCACACCTGGTGTCAATCAGCCAGCTGCTATTTAAACCTGCCAGTCAGTGCTGGATTATTGTCATTCCTACTTGTCGATGCCAGTGTAGCTGTAAGCGGTAGCGGTAAGCTATATATTGTAGTTGTTTGTAGCTTGCTGTCTTTTTGTTCCTCGTCTTCCAGTTCCTGTTTTACTGGCATCCTGTTTCCTGTTCCTAGTTCCTGGTTTGTGTTTTTTCCTTTATTTTATGAACATTAAATCATGTTTTCCCGCACAATGCCTTCCACCTTCTCTGCATCTTGGGGTTCGTCACCTACAAACTCTGACATAATAATCCAGCCAAATTCGAACCTCGCAGAGATGTCCATGGCGGAGAGGCTTAACAAAGCTTTGGACTTAATGGCTATTTTGAAGAGAAGTTCGGCCGCTTTTCAAGCCCTCTCCCACCCACCTCTGTTGTCTGTGGGCCTATCTGGGGACGTCTGGGATCCGTCCCTTTGGGGGGGGGGCTATGAGTAGCAGTGCAGCTGGGGAGGCACAGCTACTTCTCGCCCCAGTGGGTCTGCAAGATACGGCGCCATCTCCGAGGGGTCTGCAACAGACGGCGCCATCTCCGAGGGGTCTGCAACAGACGCCACCATGCACTCCGGTGGGTCTGCAACCTACGACGCCACCATGCACTCCGGTGGGCCGGCAGACGCCACCATGCACTCCGGTGGGCCGGCAGACGCCACCATGCACTCCGGTGGGCCGGCAGACGCCACCATGTACTCCGGTGGGTCTATAACCTACGGCACCACCATCCTGTCCGGTGGGCCAGCAGCAGAGGGCGCCACCATCCTCCTCTCCGATGGGCCAGCAGCAGACGGCGCCACTATCCTCCTCTCCGGTGGGCCAGCAGCACAGGGCGCCACCATCCTCGTCTCCGGTGGGCCAGCAGACGCCGCTACCATGCACTCCGGTGGGCCAGCAGACGCCGCCACCATGCACTCCGGTGGGCCAGCAGACGCCGCCACCATGCACTCCGGTGGGCCAGCAGACGCCGCCACCATGCACTCCGGTGGGCCAGCAGACGCCGCCACCATGCACTCCGGTGGACCAGCAGAGGGCTCCACCACCATCCTCCCCGGTGGGCCAGCAGAGGGCCCCACCACCATCCTCCCCGGTGGGCCAGCAGAGGGCCCCACCACCATCCTCCCCAGTGGGCCAGCAGAGAGCGCCACCACCATCCTCCCCGGTGGGCCAGCAGAGAGCGCCACCACCATCCTCCCCGGTGGGCCAGCAGAGGGCGCCACCACCATCTTACATTATAAAAAGGCATGATTTATAAATCACAAATAAAGCACGACTTGAACCAAGGTTTAACGTAAACATTTGACTCTTGTCTACCATTTAGAATGGTGGTCAAGTTGGATCTACAAAAGAGAGTAAAATGTACCAGGACGTCTAATGTGAACACAACAATTTATAAACTAATATATTGATATTTGTAAGTGATATAAGTGTCAGAACTAGGGTTGAACGGTATACCGGTATTAGTATTGTACCGCGATACTAATGAATCATATTCGGTACTATATTGCTTCTGAAAAGTACCGTTTTAGCTACTTCTAAACCACTAATCCTTGTCTCCATGGTGACAAATAAAGTATGTTTCTTACAAGTATCATCCCTGCAGGACGAGGAATAGCTAAACATGCTTCACTACACACCATAGCTCACCAGCGTCAAAATGTAAACAAACGCCATTGGTGGATCTACACTGTAATGATACCAAGTACAGGAGTGTATGTAGTCCATACTACTATGATTACATTGATATTTTTTGGCATCACGTCTTCTTTCGTTTAAAAAAAAATGTATATTATGTTTATAAACACAGGGAATATGTCCCTGGACACATGAGGACTTTGAATATGACCAATGTATGATCCTGTAACGACTTGGTATCGGATTGATACCCAAATGTGGGGCTATCATCCAAAACTAATATAAAGCGTCCAAACAGAAGAATAAATGATTATTACATTTTAACAGAAGTGTAGATAAAATATGTTAAAAGATAAAGTAAGCAGATGTAAACAGTAGATGAACAAGTACATTAATAAGTCATTTTCTACCAGTTGTCCTTAATAATGTTGACAAAATAATAGAATGGAAAATGACACAATATGTTACTGCATATGTTAGCAGACTAAATTAAGAGCCTTTGTTTGTTTACTTACTAACAAAAGACAAGTTGTCTTCATACTTGCCAACATTGAGACCTCCAAATTCGGGAGATTGGAGGGGGCGTGGCCGGGGGGGCGGGGTTAAGGGGGGAAAAGTATATTTATAGCTAGAATTCATTGAAATTCAAGTATTTATATATATATATATATATATATATATATATATATATATATATATAAAATAAATACTTGACTTTCAGTGAATTCTAGCTATATATATATATATATATATATATATATATATATATATATATATATATATATATATATATATGTATTTTATTATATATATATATATATATATATATATATATATATATATATATATATATATATAAAATGAATACTTGAATTTCAGTGTTCATTTATTTACACATATACACACTTAACACTCTTCTACTCATTGTTGTATTTGAAAGTGCAATGCTTTGCAGCCCGTAGCACAGCCTTTGAAGGAGCATAGGTATGGGCAGTGTAATATTCTGGGTTGGAGTCAATAACCAGGCGAGGTGACGAAGTTATGTCTCTTTACTTCATACTTCAGAACCGACTCCCACACCCTTGCGCAATACAACGTAAACCGTTGGCCAACCAAAGAGTAACCACAGAACACTATATGGCATAGTGTTCTGTGGTTACTTTTTGGTTGGCCAAGCGGACGTGACGACAGGCTGTCCTCACTCAGGTCCGCACGGACCCAAGTCCGGCTGGAAATCGGGAGAAATTCGGGAGAATGGTGGTCCCGGCAGACAGCCCATTTCAGGCGCGCTAAGAACATATTTTTCCACGATTTCAGCACTCAGGTTAACCATACCTAAATAGACACAAAATACTGCATTACACAAGACTACCCGAATGTACTCGATTGATTGAAAAAAATAAATGTTTTTAAGCTAAATTATTGGTAAACACAGTTTATGTATAATAATTTACGTAAAACTGCGAGTAATGAATAAAGTTTTCATCAATTAATATATTAGGTAGACATACCCTCATCCGCTCTCTTTTCCTGAAAGCTGATCTGTCCAGTTTTGGAGTTGATGTCAGCAGGCCAGGGAAGCTAGGGTCGGTGAGCCAAGACATCCAGGGGGTTTAGCTCGCTCGTCTGCGGGAACAAACTGCCGCCATTGCTTGCCGTGCTACCGAGGTCCTGTGTCCCTGAATTGCTCACACACTCCGGCAGATTCAATGGGGGTCTGGCGGCAGATTTCTTTGACTTTATCGTTGGAAATGCATCTGCTTTGAGTGTCGCAGGATATCCACACATTCTTGCCATCTCTGTCGTAGCATAGCTTTCGTCGGTAAAGTGTGCGGAACAAACGATTGACCATTTCGTCGGCTTTCCCCGCAGCCTCGTATTTTGAACAAATTTCGTCCAATTTCTTGCCACTTTCGCATCTTTGGGCCACTGGTGCAACTTGAATCCGTCCCTGTTCGTGTTGTTACACCCTCCGACAACCATACGTGCCAACCCTCCCGGATTTTCCGGGAGACTCCCGAAATTCAGCGCCTCTCCCGAAAACCTCCCGGGACAAATTTTCTCCCGAAAATCTCCCGAAATTCAGGCGGAGCTGAAAGCCACGCCCCCTCCAGCTCCATGCGGACCTGAGTGACGTCAGGTGCGCAACACCACGTAAATCGTTGGCCAACCAAAAAGTAACCCCAGTACGCTATAGCCAACATTCACCAGGAGATGGCAACAGACAAACATAGAGTTACTCAAAATAAATAAACAACCCAACCAAAAAATGCAGCAGCTCAATTAAAAAACTGTACTTAAGCCACATTCTTTTTTCTTTTTTTTTAGTACTGAACTCTTAACCCTCATTTGTAAAAAAATAACATGCTTATTATACAAACAGTATTTGTACACCTTTAACACAGATTTTTATACTGTCTTCAGAGATTCCGTTTTTTTGGTGGTACTTGAAACCTTTCTGGTTACCTGCAAAAGGGTGTTCAGCATGGTTCGAAAAATAGTGACAGAGAATAGAACAAGGATGGACAATTCAACCCTTAACTCAACAATGAGTAGATGAGTGTTATGTGTGTGTATATGTGTAAATAAATGAACACTGACATTCAAGTATTTCTTTTATTTATATATATATATATATATATATATATATATATATATATATATATATATATATATATATATAGCTAGAATTAACTGAAAGTCAATTATTTCTTATATATATATATATATATATATCCATCCATATATATATATATATATATATATATATATATATATATATATATATATATATATCCATCCATATATATATATATATATATATATATATATATATATATATATATATATATATATGTATGTATGTATATATATATTGTATATATATATATATATATATATATATATATATATATATATCTATAATAAAATAAATATATATACAGCTAGAATTCACTGAAAGTCAAGTATTTCTTATATATATATATATATATATATATATATATATATATATATATATATATATATATATATATATATATGTATATATATATATATATATATATATATATATATATATATATATATATATATATATATATATATATATATATATATATGTATATATATATATATATATATGTATATATATATATATATATATATATATATATATATATATATATATATATATATATATATAATAAAATAAATATATATTCAGCTAGAATTCACTGAAAGTCAAGTATTTCTTTATATATATATATATATATATATATATATATACATATATATATATATATATATATATATATATATATATATGTATATATATATATATATATATATATATATATATATATATATATATATATATATATATATATATATATATGTATATATATATATGTATATATATATATATATATATATATATATATATATATATAATAAAATAAATATATATTCAGCTAGAATTCACTGAAAGTCAAGTATTTCTTTATATATATATATATATATATATATATATATACATATATATATATATATATATATATATATATATATATATATATATATATATATATATATGTATGAAATACTTGACTTGGTGAATTCTAGCTGTAAATATACTCCTCCCCTCTTAGCCCCACCCCCAACCACTTTTGTGGGGCGGTATAGCTCGGTTGGTAGAGCGGCCGTGCCAGCAACTTGAGGGTTGCAGGTTCGATTCCCGCTTCCGCCATCCCAGTCACTGCCGTTGTGTCCTTGGGCAAGACACTTTACCCACCTGCTCCCAGTGCCACCCACACTGGTTTAAATGTAACTTAGATATTGGGTTTCACTATGTAAAGCGCTTTGAGTCACTAGAGAAAGGCGCTATATAAATGTAATTCACTTCACTTCACTTCACTTCACTTTTTTGTGGTGCCCTTTATTTAGAAAAGTATCAAAAAGTACCGAAAAGTATCAAATATTGGTATCGGGACAACACTAGTCTGAACAGTTGGTGTGTGTACCTCACAGGCATGTGGTTCTATACGTTCGAAACTCCACCTCCCACAATCCATGCATGTTAGGGCAAATGGAGACTTTTTTTAAAATGTTTGTCGGTGTGAGTGTGAATGCTTGTTTGTGTATCTGTGCCCTGTGATTGACTGGTTCCGGGTGTACTTTACCCCGCCTCTCCCCTAAGTCAGCTGACATAGGCTTCAGCTCACCCGTGACCCTTGATTAGCAAATATAAGATTGTCACCAAAATAAAAACAAACCTGCCTATGTAAAATGACAAGTTGATATTGAACAGATAAGAAAACGAAAATAGAAAAAACATATCAAAATCAAACAAAGGGTTCCTAAAGAATGCCATGACTTACCAAAGAGGGCTTTAGCGCTGATCTTGCTGTCCGATCTTGCCACTCCACTGCAATGACAAGTAGAGGAGACGGGATTACGCTGCATTCCCTTCATCTTGTCCCACACCTACAATGTTGCTTCTTAACAAACTCAAGACCACAAAACAGGAGTGACATATATGGAGACGGTCCGTGAGATTAGGTGAGATCCTGACCATATGGACCAGCTACGAAGCAAGGGGGAGAGTGGAAAAAGGGAGAGGAGGGAAGCTGGTAGGAAGAGGAGGAGGAGGGGGGCCACCGGTTGGAAGCCGGAGCCAACAGCCGAGGCAAAGCAAATAATTCTCAACAGAGGCCCTCTGTGCCCGAGGCCCATGACCTGCAACACCTTGCACATACTGGGTTAGTGATTCTGTGGCCACTGTGACAGTCGCCTGCGATTAAAGAGCTAAGGCTGGGGAAGGTAAATATGTAAGGAGAGGCTGGAATGTGCACTGCACTCACTTGGCTGGCCTTGACGGAGATCCCAAGACATTCATGGTTCAAGACATCCACCTACAGAAGGACAGGGAGATGAGAAATTGTAATATTGTAACATCATTATCATTGTCGAGCATTAAACGATGACAGTTGGTACAAAATGCGGCTGCTAGACTTTTGACGAGAACAAGAAAGTTTGATCATATTACGCCTATACTGTATATACCTTTATATACATATATACCAGTGACGTGCAGTCACTAGAGGCAGGTGAGGCCCCGCCATCATGGAAAGAAAAAAAATGTAAAAAGAAAAAAACGTAATTAAATTGTTATATGTATGCAGTGATTATACTATAACGTTATTTTCCATTTAACTTCAACAGTTTTAGATTATTTCTATTCAAAATCGCTGAATTTTCACATTTGCCGTTCAAATACTGAGAAGAGACGGTGCGGTGAACAGCAGCCAGTTGAGGCACGTCACTCAGTGCCTCAATATGGACGGACTCGGCTAACTGCTGGCCTGCTGTGCAGTGAAACCGTATTGCTATATGAATTATATTATACATTTCCATAGTTTAGTTAGCTGAGGTATATAATGTACAGTGTATTTTGTCAACAACTGCATGTGTGTAACGTATTTCTTGTGCTGAGCGATCATAAAACGGCTGCAAAAGACGCACTGGCTGAGGCTCCAGTAGCCCCGCCTCCTGCACCCCCGCCGTAGAATTGTTATATCAACTAAAGCCCACACTTAAACTTTCCACGTGCAAGATTGAATCTATTTAAAAAAGTTATTTCATAAGAAGCCAAAAAGTGCAAAAACAATAATGTTCGTGTTGGAGGAGTTGTGAATGACTGCAGGGCCACAACATTAGGTACACCTGCAGACTGCAGGTGTATCTAATTCACAACTCCTCCAACACGAACATTATTGTTTTTGCACATTTTGGCTTCTTATTAAATAACTTTTGTAACCTATTTTCATGGGCTTTCCTCTTTGTGATGTTAAGTTCCTGTTATGCTCTGTTATACAGTATATGCCTTGCGCTCTTATTTTGAAGGCGCTAAGAGCGGAAGTGATGTCACGTTGCGGAGGTTTTTGAAAGAATGTAAATAAAGTGGTCCTCGTGTAAACTGGAGCCTCCGTGTTTGTTATTTTGTAGTTTCATACAGTATAGGCGACATTTATAAACCCTCGGTTACACTTTTTTAAATAGATTCAATCTTGCACGTGGAAAGTTTAAGTGAGGGCTTTAGTTGCGGCGCATGGACTTCATTTATAAGTAAAGGTAAGACCATAATAACGTTTTTTTATTAAATGTGCTTTTTTGTGTGCTACAGTTTGTATGTGTAAAGTTAAAGTTAAGTTAAAGTACCAATGATTGTCACACACATACTAGGTGTAATGAAATGTGTCCTCTGCATTTGACCCATCCCCTTGTTCACCCCCTGGGAGGTGAGGGGAGCAGTGGGCAGCAGCGGCGCCGCGCCTGGGAATCATTTTTGGTGATTTAACCCCCAATTCCAACCCTTGATGCTGAGTGCCAAGCAGGGAAGAATGCTGGTATGAGCTTTTAAACATAACCCGTTAACTGCTGCCAATCAAATGGTGAATAAGATACTCTTTAGGGTTCATATGTTTGTAAATCTGACTGTGATGAAGTCAGTGCCTCACCAGCCATCAACCTCACCGCACGTCACTGATATATACCTATATATATATACCTATACTGGCTCACCTGCACTGGCTTCCTGGGCACTTAAGATGTGACTTTACGGTTTTACTACTTACGTATAAAATACTACACGGTGTAGCTCCGTCCTATCTTGCTGATTGTTTTGTACCATATGTCCCGGCAAGAAATCTGAGTTCTAAGTAGGGATGATGTTCGAAATTGGTCTTCCCGGTTGTTTGATAAGAAAAGAACCGATTCCATGGACTCGAATCCCTTTTTGAGAACCGGTTCCCGTTATCGAGGCCACTATAGTAAAGAAAAAGAGTTGGTTCTTTATTCGAATTCCTGGGAACGAATCCCTTCCCACGTACAGGAAATGCCCTGTGGGATGCAATGTTATGCCCATTTGATTGTAGACTCTTACTGACACCTTGTGGCGATATGAAAATACTACACGTCATTAGTTTGGGCACTTCCGGGTTGGCGACGAGAAGTAGACAAGTTGTGTTAGCGCTTACAAGCCTTGGAAAAGATAGGTCTGTAAGTAAACTGTTTAACTTGTTTATGTAACTCAATATTAAGGTGGAAAGTGGTTAAGTTTGATACTAAGATGTTTATTGAAAAACGATTTTTGTGCACTGTTACAATGGATGTTTTGAGGACTTAAAATGGCTGCCAGTCGTGTATTTCCACCATCAAAAAAGTATTTGTTTGATGATAGTACTGTATATTTGTGTGAAGCTAATATTTACATATTGTGTATTACTTTTCAGTATGTTAATCGAATCACATAGCTTATACATTTGTCATTGTGTGTGTTTCAGTTTAAAAAAAAAAAAATAACAGTCCAGTGCAAGACAAAAGTAAAGATAGGAAAAGACAAAGCAAGATCAACAACAATAAAGAGCCTAAATGGATTAATCTGCTTTGGATTGTTTGTTAGCTGTCTGCCAAGATGTATAACCTCAACATGTATAGTGAGGGCAGAACAGGCGATATGCAATTATTGCCAGGCTTCGCTCTCATGTAAGAATTGTTGATTGATGACTGTGGCGTTCTTAGTGTCATAGTGTGTGTAGTTAGTATGTTCCAATAGCAGCAGAAGTGCACTTTTTGGAGAGCTGTATTATTTTCAGTTTTGTGCCCAAGGGACTGATTTTATTTAACACTATATTATTATTGATACACCTATAGTGATCACAGAGACAGGTTGTTTTTGTGTTACTGTATACATTTGTTTTTCTGAAAAATCCCACTTAATATTCTTTGGGTAACAACAGTCAATATTTTTTTTTTTTTTTTTTTTAGGGCGGTAACAGTCAATATTTAATTATTTATTTAATTTAATTTGTTTCTTATAAAATAAAAGTGAGCTTTTGTTAAACCAAATATTGTGTTTTTTTCCATATACAACAACCTATCTGGATTCGATAAGAGACTCGATAAGGAATCGGTTCGATAAGAAGATACGAACTCGATAATTTCTTATCAAACATCATCCCTAGTTCTGAGAACTCCGGCTTATTAGTGATTCCCAGAGCCCAAAAACAGTCTGCGGGCTATAGAGCGTTTTCTATTCGGGCTCCAGTACTCTGGAATGCCCTACCGGTAAGTTAGAGATGCTACCTCAGTAGAAGCATTTAAGTCCCGTCTTAAAACTAATTTGTATACGCAAGCCTTAAAATAGTTGATCCAGTTGATCTGCCGTCTCTTTTCTGCTCTGCCCTCCTCTCCTGTGTGGAGAGGTGATTAGGTGACCACAGAGCACACCCTGATCCCCTAAGATCACAAATAACATGTGCTAAATAGCGTGTGCAAACTATAAAGTTGCGCATACTATTAGTGGGCACGTTGCAGGTGATCTACTAAAACTGCGTGAGCAATTGATAACTTTTGCAAAAGTGGTGCAGACCGCCCTATTTAAATGAGGATTTAGGGTGTACTATATCGGGCGTGCCTATGGAGCCACTGATTTAATGCACACCATTTGCATCACCAGCTCCAACCTGTAGTGTATATTTGTGTTACGTTGCGTTAAATACAGCACACAATTATAATTTCTAACACTTTTTCTGTGTTATATCATTCTGGGTTCATTAAAAAAAATGTATCATCTTTTTCATTTCATTATATGAATTACAACATAACTATCAATGGAAGGCTTATTTTATACGTATTTACTTATTTATTTACATATTTATCCACTGTTTGTGTTACAGATTGAGCACAAACAAATGTGCTAGAAATTGCTATGAATAGGAAAGGGGTAAGATTTGATCAACTCTGCTTCTACCTACATTTGTATACTCTAGCCTTTAAATAGACCCCCCTTTTAGATCAGTTGATCTGCCGTCTCTTTTCTGCTCTGCCCCGCTCTCCTGCGTGGAGGTTAATAGGTGACCACAGATGGACCCGGGGTGGACCACTCATCTGTGCATCAGTTAGGGACGTCTCTGCGCTGCTGACTTGTCTCCACTCAAGATGATCCCCTGCTGGCCCCACTATGGACTAGACTCTCACACTATTATGTTAGATCCACTATGGACTGGACTCTCACTATTATGTTAGATCCACTATGGACTGGACTCTAACTATTATGTTAGATCCACTATGGACTAGACTCTCACACTATTATGTTAGATCCACTGGACTCTCACTATTATGTTAGATCCACTATGGACTAGACTCTCACACTATTATGTTAGATCCACTATGGACTGGACTCTCACTATTATGTTAGATCCACTATGGACTGGACTCTAACTATTATGTTAGATCCACTATGGACTAGACTCTCACACTATTATGTTAGATCCACTGGACTCTCACTATTATGTTAGATCCACTATGGACTGGACTCTCACACTATTAACTAGATTCATTATGGACTGGACTCTCACTATTATGTTAGATCCACTATGGACTGGACTCTCACACTATAATGTTAGATCCACTATGGACTGGACTCTCACACTATTATGTTAGATCCACTATGGACTGGACTCTCACACTATTATGTTAGATCCACTATGGACTGGACTCTCACTATTATGTTAGATCCACTATGGACTGGACTCTCACTATTATGTTAGATCCACTATGGACTGGACTCTCACACTATTAACTAGATCCTCTATGGACTGGACTCTCACACTATTATGTTAGATCCACTATGGACTGAACTCTCACTATTATGTTAGATCCACTATGGACTGAACTCTCACTATTATGTTGGATCCACTATGGACTGGACTCTCACTATTATGTTAGATCCACTATGGACTGGACTCTCATACTATTATGTTAGATCCACTATGGACTAGACTCTCACACTATTATGTTAGATCCACTATCGACTGGACTCTCACTATTATGTTAGATCCACTATGGACTGGACTCTCACACTATTAACTAGATCCACTGTGGACTGGACTCTCACACTATTATGTTAGATCCACTATGGACTGAACTCTCTCACTATTATGTTAGATCCACTATGGACTAGACTCTCACACTATTATGTTAGATCCACTGGACTCTCACTATTATGTTAGATCCACTATGGACTGGACTCTCACACTATTAACTAGATCCACTATGGACTGGACTCTCTCACTATTATGTTAGATCCACTATGAACTGGACTCTCACACTATTTAGTTAGATTCACTATGGACTGGACTCTCACTATTATGTTAGATCCACTATGGACTGGACTCTCACACTATAATTTTAGATCCACTATGGACTGGACTCTCACACTATTATGTTAGATCCACTATGGACTGGACTCTCACACTATTATGTTAGATCACTATGGACTGGACTCTCACACTATTATGTTAGATCCACTATGGACTGGACTCTCAATATTATGTTAGATCCACTATGGACTGGACTCTCACTATTATGTTAGATCCACTATGGACTGGACTCTCACACTATTAACTAGATCCTCTATGGACTGGACTCTCACACTATTATGTTAGATCCACTATGGAATGAACTCTCACTATTATGTTAGATCCACTATGGACTGAACTCTCACTATTATGCTAGATCCACTATGGACTGGACTCTCACTATTATGTTAGATCCACTATGGACTGGACTCTCTCACTATTATGTTAGATCCACTATGGACTGAACTCTCACACTATTATGTTGGATCCACTATGGACTGGACTCTCACACTATTATGTTAGATCCACTAAGGACTGGACTCTCACAATATTATGTTTGATCCACTATGGACTGGAATCTCACACTATTATGGTAGATCCACTATGGACTGGACTCTCACACTATTATGTTAGATTCACTATGGACTGGACTCTCACACTATTATGTTAGATCCACTATGGACTGGACTCTCACTATTATGTTAGATCCACTATGGACTGAACTCTCACACTATTATGTTGGATCCACCATGGACTGGACTCTCACACTATTATGTTAGATCCACATAGGACTGGACTCTCACAATATTATGTTTGATCCACTATGGACTGGAATCTCACACTATTATGTTAAATCCACTATGGACTGGACTCTCACACTATTAACTAGATCCACTATGGACTAGACTCTCACTATTATGTAAGATCCACTATGGACTGGACTCTCACACTATTATGTTAGATCCACTATGGACTGGACACTCTCACTATTATGTTAGATCCACTATGGACTGGACTCTCACACTATTATGTTAGATCCACTATGGACTGGACTCTCACTATTAAGTTAGATCCACTATGGACTGGACTCTCACTATTATGTTAGATCCACTATGGACTGGACTCTCTCACTATTATGTTAGATCCATTATGGACTGGACTCTCACTATTATGTTAGATGCACTATGGACTGGTCTCTCACAATATTATGTTAAATCCACTATGGACTGGACTCTCTCACTATTATGTTAGATCCACTATGGACTGGACTCTGACACTATTATGTTAGATCCACTATGGACTGGACTCTCACTATTATGTTAGATCCACTATGGACTGGACTCTCACTATTATGTTAGATCCACTATGGACTGGACTCTCTCACTATTATGTTAGATCCACTATGGACTGAACTCTCACACTATTATGTTGGATCCACTATGGACTGGACTCTCACACTATTATGTTAGATCCACTATGGACTGGACTCTCTCACTATTATGTTAGATCCACTATGGACTGGACTCTCACACTATTATGTTAGATCCACTATAGACTGGACTCTCACTATTATGTTAGATCCACTATGGACTGGACTCTCACTATTATGTTAGATCCACTATGGACTGGACTCTCACTATTATGTTAGATCCACTATGGACTGAACTCTCACACTATTATGTTAAATCCACTATGGACTGGACTCTCTCACTATTATGTTAGATCCACTATGGACTGGACTCTCACACTATTAACTAGATCCACTATGGACTGGACTCTCACACTATTATGTTAGATCCACTATGGACTGGACTCTCACACTATTTTGTTAGATCCACTATGGACTGGACTCTCACACTATTAACTAGATCCACTATGGACTGGACTCTCACACTATTAACTAGATCCACTATGGACTGGACTCTCACACTATTATGTTAGATCCACTATGGACTGGACTCTCACTATTATGTTAGATCCACTATGGACTGGACTCTCACTATTATGTTAGATCCACTATGGACTGGACTCTCACTATTATGTTAGATCCACTATGGACTGAACTCTCACACTATTATGTTAAATCCACTATGGACTGGACTCTCTCACTATTATGTTAGATCCACTATGGACTGGACTCTCACACTATTAACTAGATCCACTATGGACTGGACTCTCACACTATTATGTTAGATCCACTATGGACTGGACTCTCACTATTATGTTAGATCCACTATGGACTGGACTCTCTCACTATTATGTTAGATCCACTATGGACTGAACTCTCACACTATTATGTTAGATCCACTATGGACTGGACTCTCACACTATTATGTTAGATCCACTAAGGACTGGACTCTCACACTATTATGTTAGATCCACTATGGACTGAACTCTCACAATATTATGTTAGATCCACTATGGACTGGACTCTCACACTATTATGTTAGATCCACTATGGACTGGACTCTCACTATTATGTTAGATCCACTATGGACTGAACTCTCACACTATTATGTTGGATCCACCATGGACTGGACTCTCACACTATTATGTTAGATCCACATAGGACTGGACTCTCACAATATTATGTTTGATCCACTATGGACTGGAATCTCACACTATTATGTTAAATCCACTATGGACTGGACTCTCACACTATTAACTAGATCCACTATGGACTAGACTCTCACTATTATGTAAGATCCACTATGGACTGGACTCTCACACTATTATGTTAGATCCACTATGGACTGGACACTGTCACTATTATGTTAGATCCACTATGGACTGGACTCTCACACTATTATGTTAGATCCACTATGGACTGGACTCTCACTATTAAGTTAGATCCACTATGGACTGGACTCTCACTATTATGTTAGATCCACTATGGACTGGACTCTCTCACTATTATGTTAGATCCACTATGGACTGGACTCTCACTATTATGTTAGATGCACTATGGACTGGTCTCTCACAATATTATGTTAAATCCACTATGGACTGGACTCTCTCACTATTATGTTAGATCCACTATGGACTGGACTCTCACACTATTATGTTAGATCCACTATGGACTGGACTCTCACTATTATGTTAGATCCACTATGGACTGGACTCTCACTATTATGTTAGATCCACTATGGACTGGACTCTCTCACTATTATGTTAGATCCACTATGGACTGAACTCTCACACTATTATGTTGGATCCACTATGGACTGGACTCTCACACTATTATGTTAGATCCACTATGGACTGGACTCTCTCACTATTATGTTAGATCCACTATGGACTGGACTCTCACACTATTATGTTAGATCCACTATGGACTGGACTCTCACTATTATGTTAGATCCACTATGGACTGGACTCTCACTATTATGTTAGATCCACTATGGACTGAACTCTCACACTATTATGTTAAATCCACTATGGACTGGACTCTCTCACTATTATGTTAGATCCACTATGGACTGGACTCTCACACTATTAACTAGATCCACTATGGACTGGACTCTCACACTATTATGTTAGATCCACTATGGACTGGACTCTCACACTATTTTGTTAGATCCACTATGGACTGGACTCTCACACTATTAACTAGATCCACTATGGACTGGACTCTCACACTATTATGTTAGATCCACTGTGGACTGAACTCTCACACTATTATGTTAGATCCACTATGGACTGGACTCTCACTATTATGTTAGATCCACTATGGACTGGACTCTCTCACTATTATGTTAGATCCACTATGGACTGAACTCTCACACTATTATGTTAGATCCACTATGGACTGGACTCTCACACTATTATGTTAGATCCACTAAGGACTGGACTCTCACACTATTATGTTAGATCCACTATGGACTGAACTCTCACAATATTATGTTAGATCCACTATGGACTGGAATCTCACACTATTATGTTAAATCCACTATGGACTCGACTCTCACACTATTAACTAGATCCACTATGGACTAGACTCTCACTATTATGTTAGATCCACGATGGACTGGACTCTCACACTATTATGTTAGATCCACTATGGACTGGACACTCACTATTATGTTAGATCCACTATGGACTGGACTCTCACACTATTATGTTAGATCCACTATGGACTGGACACTCACTATTATGCTAGATCCATTATGGACTGAACTCTCACACTATTATGTTAGATCCACTATGGACTGGACTCTCACACTATTATGTTAGATCCACTATGGACTGGACTCCCACACTATTAACTAGATCCACTATGGACTGGACTCTCACACTATTATGTTAGATCCACTATGGACTGGACTCTCACACTATTATGTTAGATCCACTATGGACTGGACTCTCACAATATTATGTTAGATACACTATGGACTGGACTCTCTCACTATTATGTTAGATTCACTATGGACTGGACTCTCACTATTGTGTTAGATCCACTATGGACTGGACTCTTACACTATTATGTTAGATCCACTATGGACTGGACTCTCACACTATTATGTTAGATCCACTATGGACTGGACTCTCACAATATTAACTAGATCCACTATGGACTGGACTCTCACACTATTATGTTAGATCCACTATGGACTGGACTCTCACACTATTATGTTAGATCCACTATGGACTGGACTCTCTCACTATTATGTTAGATCCACTATGGACTGGACTCTCACACTATTATGTTAAATCCACTATGGACTGGACTCTCACAGTATTATGTTAGATCCACTATGGACTGGACTCTCACACTATTATGTTAGATCCACTATGGACCGGACTCTCACACTATTATGTTAGATCCACTATGGACTGGACTATCACACTATTATGTTAGATCCACTATGGACTGGACTCTCACACTATTAACTAGATCCAGTATGGACTAGACTCTCACTATTATGTTAGATCCACTATGGACTGGACTCTCACACTATTAACTAGATCCACTATGGACTGGACTCTCACTATTATGTTAGATCCACTATGGACTGGACTCTCACACTATTAACTAGATCCACTATGGACTGGACTCTCACTATTATGTTAGATCCACTATGGACTGGACTCTCACACTATTAACTAGATCCACTATGGACTGGACTCTCACACTATTAACTAGATCCACTATGGACTGGACTCTCACACTATTAACTAGATCCACTATGGACTGGACTCTCACACTATTAACTAGATCCACTATGGACTGGACTCTCACACTATTAACTAGATCCACTCGACGTCCATTGCACCGGTCGCCCGGGGGCGGGGTCCCCACATTTGCGGTCCCCTCCGAGGTTTCTCATTGTATCCCATTGGGTTGAGTTTTTGAGTAAAAAACTAATTGTTGTATTTGCAAACTTTACAAAGGTTTTGTTTAAATAGCTTTTTTTTTTTTTTTTTTGCACAACTCCCTTCAAATACAGGCATTATTAGACATATTGCATGTTTGGTTTTGGAGTTATGTTTATATAACTTTCATATGACAGTTATACTGTCATATTGAGTAAAAAAGCACATTTTTGTGTTTGCAAACCTTACACAAGCTCATTATTGTAGTAAAACTCACAAATATACATTATTTCAGGCATTATTAGACATTGTGTATGTTTGGTTTAGGAGTTATGTATGAATACATTTGTATAGCTTTTTTCGCATTATCTCAAGATTCTAAGAACATTACTGTCATACCGAGTAAAAAACAAATTTGTGTGTTTGCAAACCTTACAGAAGCATATTTTTCTAGTACATTTCACAAAGATACATTATTTCAGGCATTATTAGCCATTGTGCATGTTTAGTTTAGGAGTTATGTTTGAATACATTTGCATTGCTTTTTTCGCATTATCTCAGGATTCTAAGAACATTACTGTCATATTGAGTAAAAAACTAATTTCTGTGTTTGCAAACCTTACAAAAGCATATATTTCTAGTAAAACTCACACAGATACAATTTTTCAGGCATTATTAGACATTTTGCATGTTTGGTTTAGGAGTTATGTTTGAATAATTTTTGTGTTGCTTTTTTCGCATTATCTCAGGATTTTAAGAACATTACTGTCATATTGAGTAAAAAACTAATGTTTGTGTTTGCAAACCTTACAAAAGCTAATGTTTCTAGTAAAACCCACACAGATACAATTTATCAGGCATTATTAGACATTTTGCATGTTTGGTTTAGGAGTTATGTTTGAATAATTTTTGTGTTGCTTTTTTCGCATTATCTCAGGATTCTAAGAACATTACTGTCATATTGAGTAAAAAACTAATGTTTGTGTTTGCAAACCTTACAAAAGCTAATGTTTCTAGTAAAACCCACACAGATACAATTTTTCAGGCATTATTAGACATTTTGCATGTTTGGTTTAGGAGTTATGTTTAAATAACAGTCATATTGAGTGTGACAGTTATACTCTCATATTGAGTAAAAAACTAATTTTTGTATTTGCAAACTTTACAAAAGTTTTGTTTAAATAGCTTTTTTTTTTTGCACAACTCCCTTCAAATACAGGCATTATTAGACATATTGCATGTTTGGTTTTGGAGTTATGTTTATATAACTTTCATATTTAGTATGACAGTTATACTGTCATATTGAGTAAAAAACTTAATATTTGTGTTTGCAAACCTTACAAAAGCTCATGTTTCTAGTAAAACTCACAACGATACATTATTTAAGGTATTATTAGCCATTTTGCATGTTTGGTTTAGGAGTTGTGTTTAAATAACTGTCATATTGAGTGTGACAGTTATACTGTCATATTGAGTAAAAAAATACATTTTTGTATTTGCAAACTTTACAAAAGTTTTGTTTAAATAGCTTTTTTTGTTTTGTTGCACAACTCCCTTCAAATACAGGCATTATTACACATATTGCATGTTTGGTTTTGGAGTTAAGTTTATATAACTTTCATATTTAGCATGACAGTTTCACTGTCATATTGAGTAAAAAACTAATTTTTGTGTTTGCAAACCTTAAAAAAGCTAATGTTTCTAGTAAAACTCAGAAATATACATTATTTCAGGCATTATTAGACATTTTGCATGTTTGGTTTAGGAGGTATGTTTGAATAATTTTTGTGTTGCTTTTTTCGCATTATCTCAGGATTCTAAGAACATTACTGTCATATTGAGTAAAAAACTAATGTTTGTGTTTGCAAACCTTACAAAAGCTAATGTTTCTAGTAAAACCCACACAGATACAATTTTTCAGGCATTATTAGACATTTTGCATGTTTGGTTTAGGAGTTATGTTTAAATAACAGTCATATTGAGTGTGACAGTTATACTGTCATATTGAGTAAAAAACTAATTTTTGTATTTGCAAACTTTACAAAAGTTTTGTTTAAATAGCTTTTTTTTTTTTGCACAACTCCCTTCAAATACAGGCATTATTAGACATATTGCATGTTTGGTTTTGGAGTTATGTTTATATAACTTTCATATTTAGTATGACAGTTATACTGTCATATTGAGTAAAAAACCTAATGTTTGTGTTTGCAAACCTTACAAAAGCTCATGTTTCTAGTAAAACTCAAAACGATACATTATTTAAGGCATTATTAGCCATTTTGCATGTTTGGTTTAGGAGTTGTGTTTAAATAACTGTCATATTGAGTGTGACAGTTATACTGTCATATTGAGTAAAAAAATACATTTTTGTATTTGCAAACTTTACAAAAGTTTTGTTTAATTAGCTTTTTGTTGTTGTTGCACAACTCCCTTCAAATACAGGCATTATTAGACATATTGCATGTTTGGTTTTGGAGTTAAGTTTATATAACTTTCATATTTAGCATGACAGTTTCACTGTCATATTGAGTAAAAAACTAATTTTTGTGTTTGCAAACCTTAAAAAAGCTAATGTTTCTAGTAAAACTCAGAAATATACATTATTTCAGGCATTATTAGACATTTTGCATGTTTGGTTTAGGAGGTATGTTTGAATAATTTTTGTGTTGCTTTTTTCGCATTATCTCAGGATTCTAAGAACATTACTGTCATATTGAGTAAAAAACTAATGTTTGTGTTTGCAAACCTTACAAAAGCTAATGTTTCTAGTAAAACCCACACAGATACAATTTTTCAGGCATTATTAGACATTTTGCATGTTTGGTTTAGGAGTTATGTTTAAATAACAGTCATATTGAGTGTGACAGTTATACCGTCATATTGAGTAAAAAACTAATTTTTGTATTTGCAAACTTTACAAAAGTTTTGTTTAAATAGCTTTTTTTTTTTTGCACAACTCCCTTCAAATACAGGCATTATTAGACATATTGCATGTTTGGTTTTGGAGTTATGTTTATATAACTTTCATATTTAGTATGACAGTTATACTGTCATATTGAGTAAAAAACTTAATGTTTGTGTTTGCAAACCTTACAAAAGCTCATGTTTCTAGTAAAACTCACAACGATACATTATTTAAGGTATTATTAGCCATTTTGCATGTTTGGTTTAGGAGTTGTGTTTAAATAACTGTCATATTGAGTGTGACAGTTATACTGTCATATTGAGTAAAAAAATACATTTTTGTATTTGCAAACTTTACAAAAGTTTTGTTTAAATAGCTTTTTTTGTTTTGTTGCACAACTCCCTTCAAATACAGGCATTATTACACATATTGCATGTTTGGTTTTGGAGTTAAGTTTATATAACTTTCATATTTAGTATGACAGTTATACTGTCATATTGAGTAAAAAACTAATTTTTGTGTTTGCAAACCTTAAAAAAGCTCATGTTTCTAGTAAAACTCAGAAATATACATTATTTCAGGCATTATTAGACATTTTGCATGTTTGGTTTAGGAGGTATGTTTGAATATTTTTGTATTGCTTTTTTCGCATTATCTCAGGATTCTAAGGACATTACTGTCATATTGAGTAAAAAACTAATTTCTGTTTTTGCAAACCTTACAAAAGCTAATGTTTCTAGTAAAACTCACACAGATACATTATTTCAAGCATTATTAGCCATTTTGCATTTTTGGTTTAGGAGTTATGTTTAAATAACTGTCATATTGAGTGTGACAGTTATACTGTCATATTGAGTAAAAAACTAATTTTTGTATTTGCAAACTTTACAAAAGCTTTGTTTAAATAGTTTTTTTTTGCACAACTCCCTTCAAATACAGGCATTATTAGACATATTGCATGTTTGGTTTTGGAGTTATGTTTATATAACTTTCATATTTAGTATGACAGTTATATTGTCATATTGAGTAAAAAAAACTAATGTTTGTGTTTGCAAACCTTACAAAAGCTCATGTTTCTTGTAAAACTCAAAACGATACATTATTTAAGGCATTATTGACATTTTGCATGTTTGGTTTAGGAGTTATGTTTGAATATGTTTTTATTGCTTTTTTTTCGCATTATCTCAGGATTCTAAGGACATTACTGTCATATTGAGTAAAACACGAATTTCTGTGTTTGCAAACCTTAAAAAAGCATATATTTCTAGTAAAACTCACACAGATACATTATTTCAAGAATTATTAGCCATTTTGCATGTTTGGTTTAGGAGTTATGTTTAAATAACTGTCATATTGAGTGTGACAGTTATACTGTCATATTGAGTAAAAAACTAATTTTTGTATTTGCAAACTTTACAAAAGTTTTGTTTAAATAGCTTTTTTTTTTGCACAACTCCCTTCAAATACAGGCATTATTAGACATATTGCATGTTTGGTTTTGGAGTTATGTTTATATAACTTTCATATTTAGTATGACAGTTATACTGTCATATTGAGTAAAAAACCTAATGTTTGTGTTTGCAAACCTTACAAAAGCTCATGTTTCTAGTAAAACTCACAACGATACATTATTTAAGGCATTATTAGCCATTTTGCATGTTTGGTTTAGGAGTTGTGTTTAAATAACTGTCATATTGAGTGTGACAGTTATACTGTCATATTGAGTAAAAAAATACATTTTTGTATTTGCAAACTTTACAAAAGTTTTGTTTAAATAGCTTTTTTTGTTTTGTTGCACAACTCCCTTCAAATACAGGCATTATTACACATATTGCATGTTTGGTTTTGGAGTTAAGTTTATATAACTTTCATATTTAGCATGACCGTTTCACTGTCATATTGAGTAAAAAACTAATTTTTGTGTTTGCAAACCTTAAAAAAGCTAATGTTTCTAGTAAAACTCAGAAATATACATTATTTCAGGCATTATTAGACATTTTGCATGTTTGGTTTAGGAGGTATGTTTGAATATTTTTGTATTGCTTTTTTCGCATTATCTCAGGATTCTAAGGACATTACTGTCATATTGAGTAAAAAACTAATTTCTGTGTTTGCAAGACTTACAAAAGCGTATGTTTCTAGTAAAACTCACACAGATACATTATTTCAAGCATTATTAGCCATTTTGCATGTTTGGTTTAGGAGTTATGTTCAAACAACAGTCATATTGAGTGTGACAGTTATACTGTCATATTGAGTAAAAAATAACTTTTTGTATTTGCAAACTTTACAAAAGTTTTGTTTAAATAGTTTTTTTTTTGCACAACTCCCTTCAAATACAGGCATTATTAGACATATTGCATGTTTGGTTTTGGAGTTATGTTTATATAACTTTCATATTTAGTATGACAGTTATACTGTCATATTGAGTAAAAAACCCAATGTTTGTGTTTGCAAACCTTACAAAAGCTCATGTTTCTAGTAAAACTCAAAACGATACATTATTTAAGGCATTATTGACATTTTGCATGTTTGGTTTAGGAGTTATGTTTGAATACATTTGCATTGCTTTTTTCGCATTATCTCAGGATTCTAAGGACATTACTGTCATACTGAGAAAAAAAACTAATTTCTGTGTTTGCAAGACTTACAAAAGCATATGTTTCTAGTAAAACTCACACATGTACCTGTACATTATTTCAAGCATTATTAGCCATTTTGCATGTTTGGTTTAGGAGTTATGTTTAAATAACTGTCATATTGAGTGTGACAGTTATACTCTCATATTGAGTAAAAAACACATTTTTGTATTTATAAACTTTACAAAAGTTTTGTTTAAATAGCTTTTTTTTTTTTTTTAGCACAACTCCCTTCAAATACTGAGAAAATAATTTTTTCCGTCAGTATAAATATGCATTTTCCGGCTTGCAAATCTCTGAACGTGCTATTTTGTTCTAGCCTTTCCTTTTTCTCAACGTACCTTCTGTTGCCAAACACAACCCGCGGAGTATAATTAGAATGAGTCTATTACGTGTTAGCGTCGTCTGCTAAAAAGCCTGTTCTTCCACTGAGCTGAACCAAGTGCTGGTTCTTTGCTGTTTGTAGTCCGGGACACATTTCTGACATAACAGCAGACAATAGGCTGACATTAATTGCACACAACTGAATTACTTAATTATTACTTTAATTTAGTTTAATAACCCGTCAGCCAATTTTGAATAGCCTCTGAGGCGATCATCTAGAGACTATTGTGCAGATGAGAATCCCCTCTAAATGAGAGTGATTAAGGAGTAGGAATTGGTATTGTATGAGCATGGAGCCTCTAGTTGTCTGTCAAGGCTTGCCCTCATGACGTTACGTAACACATACCAACACATTCACAGACTCAACAGGCTCTAACTCCTTTCAAAATGCACCCTAACAAGCTGTTACACAACAGGACGGGCTGTTTGTTTTCTTTTACAGTGACTTTGAACATGCACAGCACCACTGCATCCGACACTATAGGAAATGCAACAACGACGATGATGATGATGATCATCATGATGACGACAATGATGCCAAGGCAGTTTTGGTCTTCATTGGCAAACTATGATCTTCCTCTTCCTGTTCTCGTAGTTAAGTAAACATTAATTGCAAAAGCGCAATAATTTCATAAGCAAGTTAAACAAGGGTCATATTTCATTGCATAACTATTTTTTATTTTTATTTTTTTTCATTTATTCATTTATTTCAGGCAATGACATAAAGAAGTATAAGTTGACAAAACAAAATAATATAAATTAACGTAGTGCATGATTGTCCAGTTTTGCCTGAAAGGGAATGGGAAGAAGATCATTTATTTAATCCCACCCCTAGTTCTCCATTCAGTGATTATTCACATAAATGTCACTCTTACTTTGTTCAAGGATTATAATACAGATGTTGTATCATAGTGGCATTACCACAGGTAACAATATTTATTACACTGTAACAATAATTTGTATCAACAATGTAGGAATAATGAATATACCAACAATGGTAATAGACAACATAGCAATAATGGTAATAGACAACATAGCAATAATGGTAATAGACAACATAGCAATAATGGTAATAGACAACATAGCAATAATGGTAATAGCAGTGACGTGCAGTCACTAGAGGCAGGTGAGGCAGGGCCTCACCTGCCATCATGGAAAGAAAAAAAATGTAAAAAGAAAAAAAAAGTATTAAATTGTTATATGTATCCAGTGATTATACTATAAAGTTATTTTCCATTTAACTTCACCTGTTTTAGATTATTTTCATTCAAAATCGCTGAATTTTCACATTTGCCGTTCAAATACTGAGAAGAGACGGTGCGGTGAACAGCAGCCAGTTGAGGCACGTCACTCAGTGCCTCAACATGGACGGACTCGGCTATCTGCTGGCCTGCTGTGCAGTGAGACTGTATTGCTATATGAATTATATTATACATTTCCATAGTTTAGTTAGCTGAGGTATATAATGTACAGTGTATTTTGTCAACAACTGTATGTGTGTAACGTATTTCTTGTGCTGAGCGATCATAAAACGGCTGCAAAAGACGCACGCACTGGCTGAGGCTCCAGTAACCCCGCCTCCTGCACCCCCGCCGTAGAATTGTTGCATCAACTAAAGCCCACACTTAAACTTTCCACGTGCAAGATTGAATCTATTTAAAAAAGTTATTTCATAAGAAGCCAAAAAGTGCAAAAACAATAATGTTCGTGTTGGAGGAGTTGTGAATGACTGCAGGGCCACAACATTAGGTACACCTGCAGACTGCACGTGTATCTAATTCACAACTCCTCCAACACGAACATTATTGTTTTTGCACTTTTTGGCTTCTTATTAAATAACTTTTGTAACCTATTTTTATGGGCTTTCCTCTTTGTGATGTTAAGTTCCTGTTATGCGCTGTTATACAGTGTATGCCTTGAGCTCTTATTTTGAAGGCGCCAAGAGCGGAAGTCATGACATGGAGTGGAGCGGAGGTTTTTGAAAGAAGGTAAATAAAGTGTTCCTCGTGTAAACTGGAGCCTCCGTGTTTGTTATTTTGTAGTTTCATACAGTATAGGCGACATTTATAAACCCTCGGTTACACTTTTTTAAATAGATTCAATCTTGCACGTGGAAAGTTTAAGTGAGGGCTTTAGTTGATATAACACACCCGTCAGGGGGTTCATTAATCCAGCACAACAGCGGCGAATGGACTTTATTTATAAGTAAAGGTAAGACCATAATAACGTTTTTTTTATTAAATGTGCTTTTTTGTGTGCTACAGTTTGTATGTGTAAAGCTAAAGTTAAGTTAAAGTACCAATGATTGTCACACACACACTAGGTGTAATGAAATGTGTCCTCTGCATTTGACCCATCCCCTTGATCACCCCATGGGAGGTGAGGGGAGCAGTGGGGAGCAGTGGGCAGCAGCGGCGCCGCGCCCGGGAATCATTTTTGGTGATTTAACCCCCAATTCCAAGCCTTGATGCTGAGTGCCAAGCAGGGAAGAATGCTGGTATGAGCTTTTAAACATAACCCGTTAACTGCTGCCAATCAAATGGTGAATAAGATACTCTTTAGGGTTCATATGTTTGTAAATCTGACTGTGATGAAGTCAGTGCCTCACCAGTCATGAACCTCACCACACGTCACTGGGTAATAGACAACATAGCAACAATGGTAATAGACAACATAGGAATAATGGTAAGGAAACATTGAGCACATGTTAAGACTTTGAGACAGAGTACAACAGCAGGTCAAATTAAAGACCCTCATCTCTATATTTGAACCAGACCCCATGTTTGTATAATAGTTTAAATCCATTAATAGTTTGTCATTGCTTGTGTTGTAAGTCCAGTTTGTTCCATAGTTTTACTCCGCATACAGACACACAAAAACGTTTACGAGTGGTTTGAGCTCTCGGCAATAAGAAATATCCAAAGCCTCTCAAGTTACGAGCCTGCACTCGTCTTATAAAAAAACGTTGTAGATTAGGCGGCAATAATTTGTTAAATGCTTTATATAAGATTATTAATGTATTATATTTATCAAATTTGAGCAACTTTGATTGCATAAACAGATTATTAGTATGTTCTAAATAACCAACGTTGTGAATGATCCGCACTGCTCTTTTCTGTAATATGATCAGAGGATGAATTGTGTTGTGGTAAGTATTCCCCCATACTTCAACACAGTATGTAAGGTATGGCAGTACCAAGGTGCAGTATAGAGTACGGAGTGCATTTTCATTGAGGTATAGTTTTGCTTTGTTTATAATTGAGAAGCTTTTGGAGATTTTTGTTTTAATGTGTCTGACATGAGGTTTCCATGATAGTTTACTATCAATTATTACTCCCAAAAATGTATTTTCATTTACGATTTCAATTTGGGTACTATCAATACTTATTTTCTGTTCAGACGTTATGTTGCAATTTCCAAACATCACTATCTTAGTTTTATTTATATTCAAAGATAATTTATTTGTGTCCATCCATTTTTTTTTTACTATGTTTAGTTCTGTGTTTACTGTATAGTCATCGCCACTGTAGAATATATTTGTGCCGTCTGCAAATAGTATACATTTCAGTATTTTGGATGTATTAAACATATCATTAATATATACATTAAACAGTTTTGGCCCCAACACGGACCCTTGGGGGACACCACAAGCAATGCCAAGAGTATCAGATAAAAATTGACCCATTTTAACAAACTGTACTCTCCCTGTTAAAAAACTTTTTAACCAGTCACCAGCCAGCCACCTAATTCCATATCTTCCCATTTCCATCCATCCATCCATCTTCTTCCGCTTATCCGAGGTCGGGTCGCGGGGGAAGCAGCCTAAGCAGGGAATCCCAGACTTCCCTCTCCCCAGCCACTTCGTCCAGCTCTTCCTGTGGGATCCCGAGGCGTTCCCAGGCCAGCCGGGAGACATAGTCTTCCCAACGTGTCCTGGGTCTTCCCCGCGGCCTCCTACCGGTCGGACGTGCCCTAAACACCTCCCTAGGGAGGCCCTCGGGTGGCATCCTGACCAGATGCCCGAACCACCTCATCTGGCTCCTCTCGATGTGGAGGAGCAGCGGCTTTACTTTGAGCTCCCCCCGGATGGCAGAGCTTCTCACCCTATCTCTAAGGGAGAGCCCCGCCACCCGGCGGATGAAAACTAATTTCGGCCGCTTGTACCCGTGATCTTGTCCTTTCGGTCATAACCCAAAGCTTATGACCATAGGTGAGGATGGGAACGTAGATCGACCGGTAAATTGAGAGCTTTGCCTTCCGGCTCAGCTCCTTCTTCACCACAACGGATCCGCATTACTGAAGACACCGCACCGATCCACCTGTCGATCTCACAATCCACTCTTCCCTCACTCGTGAACAAGACTCCGAGGTACTTGAACTCCTCCACTTGGGGCAAGATCTCCACCCCAACCCGGAGATGGCACTCCACCCTTTTCCGGGCGAGAACCATGGACTTGGAGGTGCTGATTATCATCCCAGTCGCTTCACACTCGGCTGCAAACCGATCCAGTGAGAGCTGAAGATCCTGGCCAGATGAAGCCATCAGGACCACATCATCTGCAAAAAGCAGAGACCTAATCCTGCAGCCACCAAACCAGATCCCCTCAACACCTTAACTGCGCCTAGAAATTCTGTCCATAAAAATTATGAACAGAATCGGTGACAAAGGGCAGCCTTGGCGGAGTCCAACCCTCACTGGAAACGTGTCCGACTTACTGCCGGCAATGCTTACCAAGCTCTGGCACTGATCATACAGGGAGCGGACCGCCACAATCAGACAGTCCGATACCCCATACTCTCTGAGCACTCCCCACAGGACTTCCCGAGGGACACGGTCGAATGCCTTCTCCAAGTCCACAAAACACGTGTAGACTGGTTGGGCAAACTCCCATGCACCCTCAAGGACCCTGCCGAGAGTATAGAGCTGGTCCACAGTTCCACGACCAGGACGAAAACCACACTGTTTCTCCTGAATCCGAGGTTCGACTATCCGGCGTAGCCTCCTCTCTAGTACACCTGAATAGACCTTACCGGGAAGGCTGAGGAGTGTGATCCCACGATAGTTAGAACATACCCTCCGGTTCCCCTTCTTAAAGAGAGGAACCACCACCCCGGTCTGCCAATCCAGGGGTACTGCCCCCGATGTCCACGCGATGCTGCAGAGTCTTGTCAACCAAGACAGCCCCACAGCATCCAGAGCCTTAAGGAACTCCGGGCGGATCTCATCTACCCCCGGGGCCTTTCCACCGAGGAGCTTTTTAACTACCTCAGCAACCTCAGCCCCAGAAATAGGAGAGCCCACCACAGACTCCCCAGGCACTGCTTCCTCATAGGAAGACGTGTTGGTGGGATGGAGGAGGTCTTCGAAGTATTCCCTCCACCGATCCACAACATCCGCAGTCGAGGTCAGCAGAACACCATCCTCGCCATACACGGTGTTGAGGCGGATGGTGGTCCAGAATTGCTTCGAAGCCGTCCGGAAGTCGCTTTCCATGGCTTCCCCGAACTCCTCCCATGTCCGAGTTTTTGCCTCTGCGACCGCTGAAGCCGCACACCGCTTGGCCTGTCGGTACCTGTCCGCTGTCTCAGGAGTCCTATGAGCCAAAAGGGACGGCGTGGCGCAGTGGCAGAGTGGCCGTGCGCAACCCGAGGGTCCCCGGTTCAATCCCCACCTAGTACCAACCTCGTCATGTCCGTTGTGTCCTGAGCAAGACACTTCACCCTTGCTCCTGATGGCTGCTGGTTAGCGCCTTGCATGGCAGCTCCCTCCATCAGTGTGTGAATGTGTGTGTGAATGGGTAAATGTGGAAGTAGTGTCAAAGCGCTTTGAGTACCTTGAAGGTAGAAAAGCGCTATACAAGTACAACCCATTTATCATTTATCATTTAAAAGAACCCAATAGGACTCCTTCTTCAGCTTGACGGCATCCCTCACCGCCGGTGTCCACCAACGGGTTCTAGGATTACCGCCACGACAGGCACCAACTACCTTGCGGCCACAGCTCCAATCAGCCGCCTCGACAATAGAGGCGCGGAACATGGTCCATTCGGACTCAATGTCCAGTACCTCCCTCGTGACATGTTCAAAGTTCTTCCGGAGGTGGGAATTGAAACTCTCTCTGACAGGAGACTCTGCCAGACGTTCCCAGCAAACCCTCACAATGCGTTTGGGCCTGCCAGGTCTGTCCGGCATCCTCCCCCACCATCGCAGCCAACTCACCACCAGGTGGTGATCGGTAGAAAGCTCCGCCCCTCTCTTCACCCGAGTGTCTAAAACATGAGGCCGCAAATCCGATGACACAACTACAAAGTCGATCATGGAACTGCGGCCTAGGGTGTCCTGGTGCCAAGTGCACATATGGACACCCTTATGCTTGAACATGGTGTTCGTTATGGACAATCTGTGACGGGCACAAAAGTCCAATAACAAAACACCGCTCGGGTTCAGATCCGGGCAGCCATTCTTCCCAATCACACCTCTCCAGGTTTCACTGTCGCTGCCAACATGAGCATTGAAGTCCCCCAGTAGAACGAGGGAATCACCCGGGGGAGCACTCTCAAGTACGCCCTCGAGTGAATCCAAAAAGGGTGGGTACTCTGAGCTGCGGTTTGGCGCGTAAACGCAAACCACAGTCAGGACCATTTGATCTAGTAGAATTGAATGATTAATGGTATCAAAGGCTTTCTTTAGATCAATAAAAATACCAACTGCATATCTTTAATGCTCCAGTGCATTAGTAATTTCCTCAATAGCTTCAGTTTTCGCCATTGAAGTTGTTTGTTTGGACCTAAAGCCATACTGACCATCATTGATTATATGATGCTTCTTAAGAAAAGATTCAAGTCGAGAGTTAAATAGTTTCTCTAAGATTTTTGAGAACTGAGGCAAAAGAGAGATTGGTCTGTAATTGGTGAAACATTATACGTAATGATATTTGTGGTGTACATTTATCTGCTCCAATATTAACATTATAATGCTGAAATGTTATTTATTTGAAATCTAACTAGTAATTTACAGAGGTATTATTGGTATTATAATAAAAAATATGTATTGTCAATAATACTACGAAATACAGTCGTTCCTCGCCACATCGCATATTTTTGGAGGGATTTTTTTAAGCATGTTTTAAAATTTTCCGTCGGAAATTAAGCATTTTCAAGCACAAAAATGACTAAATAAACATACATAGTACATCAGTATTGTCCACGAGAGGAGACCTAAACTATCAATGCACACTGTTCAGTATCGTGATTGGCTCAGCCTCAGGCAGCTTAACCAAATTGGATTTAAAGAGTGTAAAGGTGACTAAAGGGTGTTATTTTCAAGTCTAGAAGGCTCTCAGTATTTAGAAGGTCGTAACATTTTTTGAAATTCTCTAGCTATGAAAATTTTAGATTTATTTGAACAATTGCTACTTTGGGGAAATTAATTTACTGCAGTCATTTCTGGAACCTATTTCTGGGGCTGAGGTTGCTGAGGTAGTTAAAAAGCTCCTCGGTGGCAAGGCCCCGGGGGTGGATGAGATCCGCCCGGAGTTCCTTAAGGCTCTGGATGCTGTGGGGCTGTCTTGGTTGACAAGACTCTGCAGCATCGCGTGGACATCGGGGGCGGTACCTCTGGATTGGCAGACCGGGGTGGTGGTTCCTCTCTTTAAGAAGGGGAACCGGAGGGTGTGTTCTAACTATCGTGGGATCACACTCCTCAGCTTTCTCGGTAAAGTCTATTCGGGTGTACTGGAGAGGAGGCTACGCCGAATAGTCGAACCTCGGATTCAGGAGGAACAGTGTGGTTTTCGTCCTGGTCGTGGAACTGTGGACCAGCTCTAAACTCTCGGCAAGGTCCTTGAGGGTGCATGGGATTTTGCCCAACCAGTCTACATGTGCTTTGTGGACTTGGAGAAGGCATTCGACCGTGTCCCTCGGGAAGTCCTGTGGGGAGTGCTCAGACAGTATGGGGTTTTGGACTGTCTGATTGTGGCGGTCCGCTCCCTGTATGATCAGTGTCAGAGCTTGGTCCGCATTGCCGGTAGTAAGTCGGACCCGTTTCCAGTGAGGGTTGAACTCCGCCAAGGCTGCCCTTTGTCACCCATTCTGTTCATAACTTTTATGGACAGAATTTCTAGGCGCAGTCAAGGCGTTGAGGGGATCTGGTTTGGTGGCTGCAGGATTAGGTCTCTGCTTTTTGCAGATGATGTGGTCCTGATGGCTTCATCTGGCCAGGATCTTCAGCTCTTGCTGGATCGGTTCGCAGCCGAGTGTGAAGCGACTGGGATGAGAATCAGCACCTCCAAGTCCGAGTCCATGGTTCTCGCCCGGAAAAGTGTGAAGTGCCATCTCCGGGTTGGGGAGGAGATCTTGCCCCAAGTGGAGGAGTTCAAGTATCTTGGAGTCTTGTTCACGAGTGAGGGAAGAGTGGATCGTGAGATCGACAGGCGGATCGGTGCGGCGTCTTCAGTAATGCGGACGCTGTATCGATCCGTTGTGGTGAAGAAGGAGCTGAGCCGGAAGGCAAAGCTCTCAATTTACCGGTTGATCTACGTTCCCATCCTCACCTATGGTCATGAGCTTTGGGTTATGACCGAAAGGACAAGATCACGGGTACAAGCGGCCGAAATGAGTTTCCTCCGCCGGGTGGCGGGGCTCTCCCTTAGAGATAGGGTGAGAAGCTCTGCCATCCGGGGGGAGCTCAAAGTAAAGCCGCTGCTCCTCCACATCGAGAGGAGCCAGATGAGGTGGTTCGGGCATCTGGTCAGGATGCCACCCGAGTGCCTCCCTAGGGAGGTGTTTAGGGCACGTCCGACCGGTAGGAGGCCACGGGGAAGACCCAGGACAAGTTGGGAAGACTATGTCTCCCGGCTGGCCTGGGAACGCCTCGGGGTCCCACAGGAAGAGCTGGACGAAGTGGCTGGGGAGAGGGAAGTCTGGGCTTCCCTGCTTAGGCTGCTGCTCCCGCGACCCGACCTCGGATAAGCGGAAGAAGATGGATGGATGGATGGATGGCATTTCTGGAACCGTTTAACAGCGATAAACAAGGGACGACTGTATGCCATAATACTCCTAAATAATAATAATAATACTCATGCTCTTAAACTAGCAAACAAACTAGACCTACCTGTATGCACACAATTAACGGTAAAACACCGGCAGCTGTGGTTGCCAGGAATTCACTGTAAAAAAAAATGCAATCACGATGTATAGGACATTATGGTATGTTCATGTTGAATCCGTAATTTTACAGTTGATAACTGTTTTTGCTTATAGTAAATAAATATGAAAAAAACTGATATAATGTCAAACTGTTTATAAAAAATAAAAAATAAACTAGACAGACCTCCAAAGACAAATTCATAATTATAGAATTTACGGTAAAATACTTTAAATAACCTTTCACTGGACAACTCACAACATGACCTTCCGCAACATGTTCCCTCAAGTGAGCTATTAAAGATAAAAATGCATAAACATTTTTTATTAAAAATAAATGCTTTGTGTCTGTTAAATAGCTACTTGCAACAGGTTCAAACACACTTAAACACACAGCGTGGTTCATTTTGATGCAGTTTTCAACGAAGCACATAGATATAACTCCTCAATGTCTGAAATTACTTGCCACAAAAATACAAGAAAACTTGTTGTTTTTTTATTTTTATTTATTAATTTTTTTGTTAGCCAAAAGTTAACTAAGCTAATGGTTTAACACAAAGCCCTAAAATAATTAAGGTAAGTTGCAAATTGTAATGTACAATCTGAAAAATATTTAATTCAGATAATACGGTAAATTTGAGAGTATTTGCGTGCGTGTGGCATTCCAGTATTTGCATATGATGACACACTGACAAAGCTTAACTTATTGTTACTATAACAATCTACAAGGTTAATATAGTTCACTTCTCTTTCTTCCCCTCCATTTATCTGCTTTCTTTTGTAATTCAAGTCATCATTACATATATGTATTGCTGCATTTGAAGCAATTGTATTGTTTATAATAAAGGTCATTATTGTTATTATTCAATATCAAGAGTGCTATTTCTGTGGTATTGATATCTGCTTCACTAACTCCTTCACTGCTATCACTTTTCGTATCATATTTAACAACAATATGATTTACCTGAGTGACTGGACACGAAAATGTTGCAAATGCATTGTACATTTTTTGGGGGGTTTTTTGTTTACATTTTCACAGTAAAATCCTGTGTTTTCTATAAATGATAACCATAGTAATTGAAGGTATCTACTGTTTCTTGGTTTGCAGGAATCGACTGCATTTGCAACTGTGATAAATTATTTGTGATTTTACGGGGTTAGATAGCAATTGCTTGTCGTAGTTTTAGCGGTATTTTTTTTTTACAGCGTAGGTCTAGTCCAGGGGTCGGCAACCTTTACCAGTCAAAGAGCCATTTTGACCAGTTTCGCAAATTATAGAAAACAACGGGAGCCGCAAAATTTTTCTGAAATTTTAAATGAAATAACACTGCATACAAAGTTTTCTTTTTGCTTTGTGGTATGCATAGACGAGGGGTCTCAGACACGCTGCCCACACCTTTATATGGGATTTGAAAGCTGGTGCGCCACACGGGTTTTAAATGATGGTACAGCATATAGCACCCACTACAACCAGCGTGCCTGATCAGCCACACGTTGTATGGTGTTTCCGCTTGCTCACATAGGTGACAGCAAGGCATACTTGGTCAACAACCACACAGGTTACACTGACGGTGGCGGTATAAAAAAAACTATAACTCTCTTACTAAAAATGCGCCACACTGTGAACCCACACCAAACAAGAATGACAAACACATTTCAGGAGAACATCTGAACAGTAACACAACATAAACACAACAGGACAAATACCCAGAATCCCATGCAGCCCTAACTCTTCCGGGATACATTATACACCCCCGCCCACCTCAACCGACGCACAGAGGGGGGGGGGGGGGGGGGTTGATGTGTGAGGGAGCAGGGTTGGGGTGGGGGCGGGGTTTGGTGATAGCGGGGGTGTATAATGTAGCCCGGAAGAGTCAGGGCTGCATGGGATTCTGGGTGTTTGTCCTGTTGTGTTTATGTTGTGTTAAGGTGCAGACGTTCTCCCGAAATGTGTTTGTCATTCTTGTTTGGTTTTGGTTCAAAGTGCGGCGCATTATTAGTAAGAGTGTTAAAGTTGTTTTATATGGTCACCGTCAGTGTAACCTGTGTGGCTGTTGACCAAGTATGCCTTGCTGTCACGTACGTGTGCAAGCAGAAGATGTATATTGTATAACAAGTGTTGGGCTGGCACGCTGTTAATACAGATTGTAGAGAGCGCCAAATGTTGTACCATCATGGCACGCCCTTTTTATAGCTGTAAGGGTGAAAATCGGTGACTGTTAATCCCGGGAGTTTTCTGCGAGAGGCACTGAAATCCGGAAGTCTCGCGGGAAAATTGGGGGGTTCAGCAAGTAAGCTGCTGAGCCGCATGAGAGTGATCAAAGAGCCGCATGCGGCTCCGGAGCCGCGGGTTGCCGACCCCTGGTCTAGTCCGTTTGCCAGGCGATTTCTGCAATTAGCAGCGTACATTCTGACTTGGACACACACACACACACACACACACACACACACAAAAGATAATTAACAGTTACTTTCACTCCTATTGTGACACTGAATCTTTGGGTTTTATTTTACCGTATTTTTCGGACTATAAGTCGCAGTTTTTTTCATAGTTTGGCCGGGGGTGCGACTTATACTCAGGAGCGACTTATGTGTGAAATGATTAACACATTAGCGTAAAATATCAAATAATATTATTGATCTCATTCACGTAAGAGACTAGACGTATAAGATTTCATGGGATTTAGCGATTAGGAGTGACAGATTGTTTGGTAAACGTATAGCATGTTCTATATGTTATAGTTATTTGAATGACTCTTACCATAATATGTTACGTTAACATACCAGTTGTTTATTTATGCCTCATATAACGTACACTTATTCGGCCTGTTGTTCACTATTCTTGATTTATTTTAAATTGCCTTTCAAATGTCTATTCTTGGTGTTGGCTTTTATTAAATACATTTTCCCAAAAAATGGGACTTATACTCCAGTGCGACTTATATATGTTTTTTCCTTCTTTATTATGCATTTTCGGCCAGTGTGACTTATACTCTGTAGCGACTCATACTCGGAGAAATACGGTTTCACTATGTAAAAGCGCTTTGAGTCACTAGAGAAAAGCTCTATATAAATATAATTCACTCCACTTCACTACTTGGTTAATATTCAGGTCATGGAATGTACATGGAGTACCATATTTTTTGGACTATAAGTCGCAGTTTTTTTCATAGTATGGCCGGGGGTGCGACTTATACTCCGAAAAATACGGTAAATATTGGGTTTCACTATGTAAAAGCGCTTTGAGTCACTAGAGAAAAGCTCTATATAAATATAATTCACTTCACTTCACTACTTGGTTAATATTCAGGTCATGGAATGTACATGGAGTATTGGTGGCGCTTTTTGGATGTTTATTTAGAGGGCTTAATGGGCGTCATAGAGGACCTCTTGTTGACTCCATTGTAAGCAGATTTTTATTTACGTTTATTCGCGAGTTTGAATACATTATATACATATACATTTGTTTTCTTGTCACTACCATGAATTGATTAACGTGGACCTCGACTTAAACAAGTTGAAAAACTTATTGGGGTGTTACCATTTAGTGGTCAATTGTACGGAATGTGTACTGAACTGTGCAATCTACTAATAAAAGTTTCAATCAATCAATCAAACAAAACTCATAATGATTGTGAACAGTAGGCAAAATGGGTTTTTATCAAATAAATTTCCCCCCAAAATGCGACTTATATATGTTTTTTTTTCTTCTTTATTATGCATTTTCGGCAGGTGCGACTTATACTCTGGTGCGACTTATACTCCGCAAAATACCGTAGTTTTGTTGTTTTGTTTGTTTTTTTTATTTAAAAAAATACAATCATGTGTGCTTACGGACTGCATCCCTGCAGACTGTATTGATCTATATTTATATATAATGTAGGAACCAGAAATATTCATAACAGAAAGATGGGGGAGGGAGGTTTTTTGGGTTGGTGCACTAATTGTAAGTGTATCTTGTGTTTTTTATGTTGATTTAATAAAAACATTTTTTATTTTATTTTATTGTATTTTATTTTATTATTTTTTTGTATTTATTGTGCGGCCCGGTACCAATCGATCCACGGACCGGTACCGGGCCGTGGCCCGGTGGTTGGGGACCACTGCCCTACATGGTCAAAATCATTGAAAACTACAATTCCCAGAATGCCAAGGTAAAATGGCCGCCAAATTACTGATTGAAGGCACCTGAAAAGGAAGGAGGTTCAATCAGACTCATTCACCAAACAAACTACATGCAAGGAAGAACAGCAAGCAGCCACAACCGCAAGATCGACTCTACAAGGTTCTCCAAACACACCAATGGTCGGTGAATATGCTTCATTTGATGACCATTGAAATGCTTTGGTTGATATGCTTAACTTAGTGATGGGTTGATGAGGCGTCATGAAGCGTTTCGACACATTGCAAAACTGTATTGATACTGTGTCGATACTGTGTCACTAAATACTGACATCTGCTGGACATTAAAAATCCCTACAGGCAACCTATGGACCGACTCAACTGACACTGATTTGATGCCCTAGTACAGGGGTCACCAACCTTTTTGAAACCAAAAACTACTTCTTGGGTACTGATTAATGCGAAGGGCTACCAGTTTGATACACACTTAAATAAATAAATATATTGTCATTTGTAAGTTACACGTAAGTGTGATTTAAACAAGAATAGCTAAATAAATACATTTATATATATATAAAAAAATGGGTATTTCTGTCTGTCATTCCGTCGTACATTTTTTTTCCCTTTTACGGAAGGTTTTTTGTAGAGAATAAATGATGAAAAAAAAACACTTAATTGAACGGATTAAAAGAGGAGAAAACACGAAAAAAATAAAAATAAAATTTTGAAACATAGTTTATCTTCAATTCCGACTCTTTAAAATTCAAAATTCAACCGACAAAAAGAAGAGAAAAACCTAGCTAATTTGAATCTTTTTGAAAAAATTAAAAAAAGAATATATGGAACATCATTAGTAATTTTTCCTGATTAAGATACATTTTAGAATTTTGATGACATGTTTTAAATTGGTTAAAATCCAATCTGCACGTTGTTAGAATATTTAACAAATTGGACCAAGCTATATTTCTAACAAAGACAAATCAGTATATCTTCTAGATTTTCCAGAACAAACATTTTAAAAGAAATTCAAAATACTTTGAAATAAGATTTAAATTTGATTCTACAGATTTTCTAGATTTGCCAGAATCCTTTTTTTGAATTTTAATCATAGTAAGTTTGAAGAAATATTTCACAAATATTCTTCGTCGAAAAACCAGAAGCTAAAATATTTATTATTCTTTACAATAAAAAAATTAAAAATGTACTTGAACATTGATTTAAATTGTCAGGAAAGAAGAGGAAGAAATTTAAAAGGTAAAAAAGTATATTTGTTTAAAAATCCTAAAATCATTTTTAAGGTTGTATTTTTTTCTCTAAAATTGTATTTCTAAAAGTAATAAAGAGCAAAGTAAAAAATAAATGAATGTATTTAAACAAGTGAAGACCCATCTAGCGCTCCCTAGGAAAAAACAGACAAAACTGCTTGTAACTTCCGGTAGGATTGTCGTAGAGACATGAAACAAAAACATCTATGTAGGTCTGATTTAGACCTAGATTTCATACGTTGACATTCTTCAGCAAAAATCAACAAGAAGTTGTCAATTCCCCCTTCAAAACAAATGTTTACTAAAAACAGTCACTTTTGCCTCTTTGAGCTGTAATTTGACCCCCTTAACATGCTTCAAAACTCACCATATTTGACACACACATCAGGACTGGCAAAAATTGCCATCTAATCAAAAAAACAAACCCCAAAACTCAAAATTGCGCTCTAGCGCTCCCTAGGAAAAAACAGACAAAACTGCTTGTAACTTCCGGTAGGATTGTCGTAAAGACATGAAACAAAAACATCTATGTAGGTCTGATTTAGACCTAGATTTCATACATTGATATCCTTCAGCAAAAATCAACAAATAGTTGTCAATTCCCCCTCCAAAACAAAAGTTTACTAAAAACAGTCACTTTTGCCTCTTTGAGCTGTAATTTGACCCCCTTAACATGCTTCGAAACTCACCATGTTTGACACACACATCAGGACTGGCAAAAATTGCCATCTAATCAATAAACCAAACCCCAAAACTCAAAATTGCGCTCTAGCGCTCCCTAGGAAAAAACACAGACAAAACTGCTTGTAACTTCCGATAGGATTGTCGTAGAGACATGAAACAAAAACATCTATGTAGGTCTGATTTAGACCTAGATTTCATACATTGACATCTTTCAGCAAAAATCAACAAGAAGTTGTCAATTCCCCCTTCAAAACAAAAGTTTACTAAAAACAGTCACTTTTGCCTCTTTGAGCTGTAATTTGACCCTCTTAACATGCTTCAAAACTCACCATATTTGACACTCACATCGGGACTGGCAAAAATTGCCATCTAATCAATAAACCAAACCCCAAAACTCAAAATTGCGCTCTAGCGCTCCCTAGGAAATAACAGACAAAACTGCTTGTAACCTCCGGTAGGATTGTCGTAGAGACATGAAACAAAAACATCTAGGTAGGTCTGATTTAGACCTAGATTTCATACATTGACATCTTTCAGCAAAAATCAACAAGAAGTTGTCAATTCCCCCTTCAAAACAAAAGTTTAGTAAAAACAGTCACTTTTGCCTCTTTGAGCTGTAATTTGACCCCCTTAACATGCTTCAAAACTCATCATATTTGACACACACATCAGGATTGGCAAAAATTGCCATCTAATCAAAAAACCAAACCCCAAAACTCAAAATTGCGCTCTAGCGCTCCCTAGGAAAAAACACAGACAAAACTGCTTGTAACTTCCGGTAGGATTGTCGTAGAGACATGAAACAAAAACCTCTATGTAGGTCTGACTTAGACCTAGATTTCATACATTGACATAGTTCAGCAAAACTCAACAAGGAGTTGTCAATTCCCCCTTCAAAACAAAAGTTTTTAAAAACAGTCACTTTTGCCTCTTTGAGCTGTAATGTTACCCCTTTAACATGCTTCAAAACTCACCATATTTGACACTCACATCGGGACTGGCAAAAATTGCCATCTAATCAATAAACCAAACCCCAAAACTCAAAATTGCGCTCTAGCGCTCCCTAGGAAATAACAGACAAAACTGCTTGTAACTTCCGGTAGGATTGTCGTAGAGACATGAAACAAAAACATCTATGTAGGTCTGATTTAGACCTAGATTTCATACGTTGACATCCTTCAGCAAAAATCAACAAAAAGTTGTCAATTCCCCCTCCAAAACAAAAGTTTACTAAAAACAGTCACTTTTGTCTCTTTGAGCTGTAATTTGACCCTCTTAACATGCTTCAAAACTCACCATATTTGACACACACATCAGGACTGTCAAAAATTGCCATCTAATCAAAAAACCAAACCCCAAAACTCAAAATTGCGCTCTAGCGCTCCTTAGGAAAAAACAGACAAAACTGCTTGTAACTTCCGGTAGGATTGTCGTAGAGACATGAAACAAAAACCTCTATGTAAGTCTGATATAGACCTAGATTTCATACGTTGACATCCTTCAGCAAAAATCAACAAAAAGTTGTCAATTCCCCCTTCAAAACAAAAGTTTACTAAAAACAGTCACTTTTGCCTCTTTGAGCTGTAATTTGACCCCCTTAACATGCTTCAAAACTCACCATATTTGACACACACATCAGGACTGGCAAAAATTGCCATCTAATTAAAAAAACAAACCCCAAAACTCAAAATTTCGTTCTAGCGCTCCCTAGGAAAAAACTGACAAAACTGCTTGTAACTTCCGATACGATTGTCGTAGAGACATGAAACAAAAACATCTATGTAGGTCTGATTTAGACCAAGATTTCATACATTGACATACTTCAGCAAAAATCAACAAGGAGTTGTCAATTCCCCCTTCAAAACAAAAGTTTACTAAAAACCGTCACTTTTGCCTCTTTGAGCTGTAATTTGACCCCCTTAACATGCTTCTAAACTCACCATATTTGACACACACATCAGGACTGGCAAAAATTGCCATCTAATCAAAAAACCAAACCCCAAAACTCAAAATTGCGCTCTAGAGCTCCCTAGGAAAAAACAGACAAAACTGCTTGTAACTTCCGGTAGGATTGTCGTAGAGACATGAAACAAAAACCTCTATGTAAGTCTGATATAGACCTAGATTTCATACGTTGACATTCTTCAGCAAAAATCAACAAAAAGTTGTCAATTCCCCCTTCAAAACAAAAGTTTACTAAAAACAGTCACTTTTGCCTCTTTGAGCTGTAATTTGACCCCCTTAACATGCTTCAAAACTCACCATATTTGACACACACATCAGGACTGGCAAAAATTGCCATCTGATCAAAAAACCAAACCCCAAAACTCAAAATTGCGCTCTAGCGCTCCCTAGGAAAAAACAGACAAAACTGCTTGTAACTTCCGGTAGGATGGTCGTAGAGACATGAAACAAAAACACCTATGTAGGTCTGATTTAGACCTAGATTTCATACATTGACATACTTCAGCAAAAATCAACAAGAAGTTGTGAATTCCCCCTTCAAAACAAAAGTTTAGTAAAAACAGTCACTTTTGCCTCTTTGAGCTGTAATTTGACCCCCTTAACATGCTTCAAAACTCACCATATTTGACACACACATCAGGACTGGCAAAAATTGCCATCAAATCAAAACACCAAACCCCAAAACTCAAAATTGCGCTCGAGCGCTCCCTAGGAAAAAACACAGACAAAACTGCTTGTAACTTCCGATAGGATTGTCGTAGAGACATGAAACAAAAACATCTATGTAGGTCTGATTTAGACCTAGATTTCATACGTTGACATCCTTCAGCAAAAATCAACAAAAAGTTGTCAATTCCCCCTTCAAAACAAAAGTTTAATAAAAACAGTCACTTTTGCCTCCTTGAGCTGTAATTTGACCCTCTTAACATGCTTCAAAACTCATCATATTTGACACACACATCAGGATTGGCAAAAATTGCCATCTAATCAAAAAACCAAACCCCAAAACTCAAAATTGCGCTCTAGCGCTCCCTAGGAAAAAACACAGACAAAACTGCTTGTAACTTCCGGTAGGATTGTCGTAGAGACATGAAACAAAAACCTCTATGTAGGTCTGATTTATACCTAGATTTCATACGTTAACATACTTCAGCAAAAATCAACAAGAAGTTGTCAATTCCCCCTTCAAAACAAAAGTTTACTAAAAACAGTCACTTTTCCCTCTTTGAGCTGTAATTTGACCCCCTTAACATGCTTCAAAACTCACCAAACTGGACACACACATCAAGACTGGCAAAAATTGTGATCTAATAAAAAACCCAAACCCAAAAATCAAAATTGCGCTCTAGCGCTCCCTAGGAAAAAACACAGACAAAACTGCTTGTAACTTCCGATAGGATTGTTGTAGAGACATGAAACAAAACATCTATGTAGGTCTGATTTAGACCTAGATTTCATACATTGACATACTTCAGCAAAAATCAACAAGAAGTTGTGAATTCCCCCTTCAAAACAAAAGTTTACTAAAAACAATCACTTTTGCCTCTTTGAGCTGTAATTTGACCCCCTTAACATGCTTCAAAACTCACCAAACTGGACACACACATCAAGACTGGCAACAATTGTGATCTAATAAAAAACCCAAACCCAAAAATTAAAATTGTGCTCTAGCGCCCCCTAGGAAGAAAACACAGACACAACTGCTCCTAGGAAGAAAACTCAGACAAAACTGCCTGTAACTTCCAGTAGGAATGTTTTAGAGACATAAAACAAAAACTTCTATGTAGGTCTCACTTAGACCTACATTTCGTAGATTGTCAACTCCCAGCAAAAATTAACAGGAAGTTTGCAATTCCCCCTTCAAACCAAAGGTTTTGTAAAAACCGGTCACCTTTTTTCAAACATTATCTCCTCTGAGCGTGTTTGTCGTGTCGGTTTCAAACTAGCACAGGAGAGAGATTAAACCCTTCTGATTAAAAGTTGACCAAAGAGTTTTAATTACTGTTTCGGTTTGGATTTTATGTGCCGTCAAAGTCAGTCCCGTCCATCGCTGCTTGCAGCTTTAATTTGTTTGTTTTAAACTGCTTGGTTCAAGTTGAATTACAGCATTACACTTTGAGCATTGATTGCAGACTGTGTTTGACCAGTTTAAAGCACATGTAAAAGTTTAAAGCTGAAGTTAAAATGTTAAATGGTTTAAGCTTAAGTTAAAATGTTAAAAGGTTTAAAGTCAAAGCTTATGGTTCAATATGTAGAAAGTTTAGGCAAGGCAACTTTATTTGTAAAGCACTTTTCATACACAAGGCAGACTCAAAGTGCTTCACAGCACATGTGGGACAACAAAGTGAAATGAAAGAAAATAAAAGCAAAATTAAAATTAAAATGAAGACAATAAAAAATAAAAACAGTGCGGATGTTAAAAGTTAAAAGATTAAAAGATTTAGCTGAAAGCTAAAGTGAACATAAACGTTTTCAGTCTTGTTTTAAAAGTAGTCAGAGTTGGGGAAAGTCTGACTTCCTCAGGAAGTTTATTACAGCTATTTGTTGAATAGTGATTTGAGTTTACTCTGGGAACCGCTAACAGATTGCTCTCAGAAGATCTTAGTGATCTAGAGGGCTTATATAGTGGGAGCATATCAGTGATATACTTCGGCCCTAGACCATGTAGTGATTTATATGTGAGCAGAAATCAATTCTCTGATGTACAGGGAGCCAATGTAAGGATTTAAGAATTGGTGTAATGTGCTCACATTTTTTGGTCTTTGTTAGAACTCTAGCAGCAGCGTTCTGAACAAGCTGCAGCTGCCTGACAGTTTTTTTGGGAAGACCTGCAAGGAGACCATTACAATAGTCTAGCCTACTGGTAATAAAGGCATGTACAAGTTTTTCTGAATCTTGAGCTGACATGAGCCCTCTAAGTCGTGTTACATTTTTGAAGTGATAGTAGGCCGATTTTGTTACTGATTTGATGTGACTGTCGAAATGTAAATCAGGATTTAAAATAACCCCAAGATTTCTGGCTTTATTTGAGATTTTCAGGGACAGTGATTGAAGATGTTGGATGACTTTAGAACATTATTCAGAGGTTTAAAGGATACATTCATGTTTAACTCTTGCTAAAAGTTAAAACATTATGTAGAACGTTTAACAAATTATTCAGAGGTTTAAATGCATTTGTAAAACATTGTTTGAAAATACCTGTGTAATTAGTGTAATCTGTTTCTGTGGTTTAAAGGCTTACAACCTGCTGATGATTAATTGAAGATCAACTGAAATTAAACCAACAATGCTTCAAGTTGGAAAATAAAAAGTTGATCAATTGGAAATCATGAGTTGTCCGTGGGTTCTTTTTGGAGTAGAAGAGTGGAACTTAACATTGGTTATGTAGTTTTTGAATAATCCTAACAGTGGTCATAAAAACACTCCACCCACACACTTTAGTGCTTGTATTAAATAAACAAACAATAAAAACAACGTATATTTACTTTAACAGAATTCAATAGACTAAACATAGGTCGGCAACCCAAAACGTAAAAATACAACAAACTAATCTGTCTGGAGCCACAAAAAATGAAAAGCCTTATATAAGTCATGTAATGAAGGCAACACATTATGTAAGTGTCTATATTAGCTATAATAGCCTACTATCAAAATGACTGTCGCGGGCTGAAGCAAATCTTTGTTGACAAGAAATGTTGATATTTATTCTACACATTTTTACATTAGAAACCATTACTAAATCAGAGGCTACTCAGAAGGTGAGATAACACCTGGAAATTACTGGCTTTTAATGGCCAAAGGTTGGCCAAAACCGAAAGTTGCGAAAGCGTTCTAATCCAAAATATCCTTGCTAAAAGAAACTGGCCAATATTTTATCAAAGCAAACTTCCTCTCAAAGGAATACTTCCTCTTTTGGTTCTTATCTCTCTCTCGTCTCTGAGCTCTTTTGTTCCCGCCTCAGGCAGAGTGCAAGCTTTCAGAGGCCAGGTGGAGGAGGAGTTGGGTGTCAAGTGTTGTCAAGAGGTCTTCTGCATCATTTCCCTCAACGAGCCCAAGGTGATTTTTGCTTAATAATGTGAGCTACTTCTTTAGAGGCAATTATTGACTACAGTATATGCACCAAGTGTTCAAGTGTCTACATTTGGCCTTTCTCCAAAGCTGCAGAGTGTTCTGCTATTCATGTACCAGGAATGATGTTAGACCACTGCAGTGATCTTAACGTCTTGACACGGAGGCAAGCCTTTTCTTGTTGAGTTTTTGTGGTAGTTGACTGATTTGCTCAAATAATATATCAGATTTAACTAGTTTCTGTCACTAACCTACCTTAATACTTCTAAGCAACAGTTTGTACTTATCCAGGACCAAACACTGCAAAAACTGAAATCTAAGTAAGATGACATATCTCAAATAAGGGTGATACTTGCTTATTTTCTGTCTGATAAGATAATTCTTCTCACTAAGCAGATTTTATGTTGGAGTGTTTTACTTGTTTTAAGTGTTTTGGTCCTAAATGATCTCAGTAAGATATTACAGCTTGTTGCTGAGATTTGATGACCTATATTGAGTAAAACATGCTTGAAACTAGAATATCAACTGTTGCAAAGCTGTGTCATCAACACTCACAAGTATAAAACTACTTTTTTAAAGTCAGAATTTCTTATTTCAAGTATGAAATAAAAAAAAATCATGACTTTGACACAATTGTGTCTCATAATTAAAACCGATGACAGCCAAATGGACTTTGCTGTTTTATTTTCAATGAAACAATAGAAAATAGGTACTCATATAGTAGTACAGTTGGCACAGTACAGTAAACTGACAGTTAATATTTAAACATTTAACATGTGACATTTCTAACTATTTTGAACAGAAATAGTTAATGTACATTCAGGTAAATTCTTCAAAATAATAATACAAAAAAATTTGGCTGGGGGCCTGGCTGTATGTATGTGTGTGTATATATATATATATATATATATATATATATTATACAGCCAGGCCCCCAGCCAAATAATTTTGTATTATTATTTTGAAGAATATATATATATATATATATATATATCCATCCATCCATCCATCCATCTTCTTCCGCTTATCCGAGGTCGGGTCGCGGGGGCAGCAGCCTAAGCAGGGAAGCCCAGACTTCCCTCTCCCCAGCCACTTCGTCCAGCTCCTCCCGGGGGATCCCGAGGCGTTCCCAGGCCAGCCGGGAGACATAGTCTTCCCAACGTGTCCTGGGTCTTCCTCGTGGCCTCCTACCGGTCGGACGTGCCCTAAACAACTCCCTAGGGAGGCGCTTGGGTAGCATCCTGACTAGATGCCCGAACCACCTCATCTGGCTCCTCTCGATGTGGAGGAGCAGCGGCTTTACTTTGAGCTCCCCCCGGATGACAGAGCTTCTCACCCTATCTCTAAGGGAGAGCCCCGCCACCCGGCGGAGGAAACTCATTTGGGCCGCTTGTACCCGTGATCTTGTCCTTTCGGTCATAACCCAAAGCTCATGACCATAGGTGAGGATGGGAACGTAGATCGACCGGTAAATTGAGAGCTTTGCCTTCCGGCTCAGCTCCTTCTTCACCACAACGGATCGATACAGCGTCCGCATTACTGAAGACGCCGCACCGATCCGCCTGTCGATCTCACGATCCACTCTACCCTCACTCGTGAACAAGACTCCGAGGTACTTGAACTCCTCCACTTGGGGCAAGATCTCCTCCCCAACCCGGAGATGGCACTCCACCCTTTTCCGGGCGAGAACCATGGACTCGGACTTGGAGGTGCTGATTCTCATCCCAGTCGCTTCACACTCAGCTGCGAACCGATCCAGTGAGAGCTGAAGATCCTGGCTAGATGAAGCCATCAGGACCACATCATCTGCAAAAAGCAGAGACCTAATTCTGCAGCCACCAAACCGAATCCCCTCAACGACTTGACTGCGCCTAGAAATTCTGTCCATAAAAGTTATGAACAGAATCGGTGACAAAGGGCAGCCTTGGCGGAGTCCAACCCTCACCGGAAACGTGTCCGACTTACTGCCGGCAATGCGAACCAAGCTCTGACACTGATCATACAGGGAGCGGACCGCCACAATCAGACAGTCCGAAACCCCATATTCTCTGGGCACTCCCCACAGGACTTCCCGAGGGACACGGTCGAATGCCTTCTCCAAGTCCACAAAGCACATGTAGACTGGTTGGGCAAACTCCCATGCACCCTCAAGGACCCTGCCGAGAGTATAGAGCTGGTCCACAGTTCCACGACCAGGACGAAAACCACACTGTTCCTCCTGAATCCGAGGTTCGACTATCCGGCGTAGCCTCCTCTCCAGTACACCTGAATAGACCTTACCGGGAAGGCTGAGGAGTGTGATCCCACGATAGTTAGAACACACCCTCCGGTTCCCCTTTTTAAAGAGAGGAACCACCACCCCGGTCTGCCAATCCAAAGGTACTGCCCCCGATGTCCACGCGATGCTGCAGAGTCTTGTCAACCAAGACAGCCCCACAGCATCCAGAGCCTTAAGGAACTCCGGGCGGATCTCATCCACCCCCGGGGCCTTGCCACCGAGGAGCTTTTTAACTACCTCAGCAACCTCAGCCCCAGAAATAGGAGAGCCCACCACAGATTCCCCAGGTTCTGCTTCCTCATAGGAAGACGTGTTGGTGGGATTGAGGAGGTCTTCGAAGTATTCCCTCCACCGATCCACAACTTCCGCAGTCGAGGTCAGCAGAACACCATCCGCACCATACACGGTGTTGGTAGTGCACTGCTTCCCCTTCCTGAGGCGGCGGATGGTGATCCAGAATCGCTTCGAAGCCGTCCGGAAGTCGTTTTCCATGGCTTCCCCGAACTCCTCCCATGTCCGAGTTTTTGCCTCCGCGACCGCTGAAGCCGCACACCGCTTGGCCCGTCGGTACCTGTCCGCTGCCTCAGGAGTCCCATGAGCCAAAAGAACCCGATAGGACTCCTTCTTCAGCTTGACGGCATCCCTCACCGCCGGTGTCCACCAACGGGTTCTAGGATTACCGCCACGACAGGCACCAACTACCTTGCGGCCACAGCTCCAATCAGCCGCCTCGACAATAGAGGTGCGGAACATGGTCCACTCGGACTCAATGTCCAGCACCTCCCTCGTGACATGTTCAAAGTTCTTCCGGAGGTGGGAATTGAAACTCTCTCTGACAGGAGACTCTGCCAGACGTTCCCAGAAAACCCTCACAATGCGTTTGGGCCTGCCAGGTCTGTCCGGCATCCTCCCCCACCATCGCAGCCAACTCACCACCAAGTGGTGATCGGTAGAAAGCTCCGCCCCTCTCTTCACCCGAGTGTCCAAAACATAAGGCCGCAAAACCGATGACACAACTACAAAGTCGATCATAGAACTGCGGCCTAGGGTGTCCTGGTGCCAAGTGCACATATGGACACCCTTATGCTTGAACATGGTGTTCGTTATGGACAATCCGTGACGGGCACAAAAGTCCAATAACAAAACACCACTCTGGTTCAGATCCGGGCGGCCATTCTTCCCAATCACGCCTCTCCAGGTTTCACTGTCGTTGCCAATATGAGCGTTGAAGTCCCCCAGTAGAACGAGGGAATCACCCGGGGGAGCACCCTCAAGTACTCCCTCGAGTGAATCCAAAAAGGGTGGGTACTCTGAGCTGCTGTTTGGCGCGTAAGCGCAAACAACAGTCAGGACCCGTCCCCCCACCCGAAGGCGGAGGGAAGCTACCCTCTCGTTCACCGGGTTGAACTCCAACGTGCAGGCTCTGAGCCGGGGGGAAACAAGAATTGCCACCCCAGCCCGTCGCCTCTCACTGCTGGCAACGCCAGAGTGGAAGAGAGTCCAGCCCCTCTCGAGAGAACTGGTTCCGGAGCCCTTGCTGTGCGTTGAGGTGAGTCCGACTATATCCAACCGGAACTTCTCTACCTCTCGCACTAGTTCAGGCTCCTTCCCCCCCAGCGAGGTGACGTTCCACGTCCCAAGAGCTAGCTTCTGTAGCCGAGGATCGGACCGCCAAGTGCCCTGCCTTCGGCTGCCGCCCAGCTCACATTGCACCCGACCTCTATGGCCCCTGCTATGGGTGGTGAGCCCATTGGAGGGGGGACCCACGTTGCCTCTTCGGGCTGTGCCCGGCCGGGCCCCATGGGGACAGGCCCGGCCACCAGGCGCTCGCCATCGTGCCCCAACTCCGGGCCTGGCTCCGGAGGGGGGCCCCGGTGACCCGCGTCCGGGCGAGGGAAATCTGAGTCTCGGTTCTTGCATTTCCATAGAAGTCTTCGAGCTG